>NC_082642.1:152729960-153035701 GCF_028023285.1 Balaenoptera ricei | reverse complement strand
CAAGTTACGGTCAGTAAGATCTTTGAAAGGATCATGACCATCATAACAGCAGTGATGAACAGCTAAAATCTTAAATCCTCTTTTCAGAAACTTTCCTCCAGGATTCCTGAAAACACTCACAGTCTTTAGGGCTGGAACAAATCTTAAAATCCTTGGAGTCTATTCTCCCATTTTACTGATGAGGAAACTGAGGACAAGGTAGGTGATGGGTTTTACTTAAGATCAGACAGTTGGATGGTTAGTAAGTGTCAGAAACATCTCAGGACCCAAGTCTCCAGAAGAGTATCTACAGGGTGCAGGGTGGTGCCGGAGGCTTCCACCTCTGAGGTTTAGGGTCTGGGACAGCACATAAGAAAAGTATCTCCCAAACTACGAAACAGAGTGAGGTAATGGTCAAAGGGAAGAGCTGGCATTGAGGCTAGAAGGAGCGGGGCTGAGGAGAGGCTGAGGGGAGGCGGACCCTGGGGTGGGGAGGAGGGGGGAGGGGCATTCCAGAAAGACAGGACAAAGGACAAAGGCACAGGACTGTCCCCTCTCTCTTCACCCCACCCCTGCCTCCTTTTACACAAATTCGCCCGCAGAAAGGCTCCCATCCACCTCTAGCTCCAGAGTGGTGGGCTGATGACCCCTCTCCCGAGGCAGGAGAAAGTCTAGGCGCGGCTGCTCCAGTGGAGCTGCCCGGTGTGCACTATAGAACCGGAAGGTGCCAAGGTCAGATTCTACCCGTAGCCCCATCTACTCCTGGCCTCAGACAACGAAATCCAGCCTGCCTGGAACATCCCTGTAAGGTTCCAGCCCTCACACTCGCCGTGAGCAGCGTCCCTAGAAAGTTCTACGTTAGGCGGTGGCGCCTTCCTGTTGCAGACGTTCCTGAACGTGAAGCAAAGCACAAAGCACAGCGAAGAGCCACCGCTGCCCCCTTCCCGCCCGCAAGCCCTTGGCTCCCGGTACCTTGTATCCGCTGCAGGTCAGGCCGGCGTTTCTTTTCGCCAAGACACACTTCATTCGAAGAAAGAACGACCTCTCGATCTCATACTCTGAAAGCAGGCGTGAGGTTAGATTGGCAAACTGTCCCATGATGCTTCCCCTGACTTTATCCCAACACTCCCAATAAACCCTCTGGACCAGATCAGGCAGCCAGAGGCCTTGGCCCAGTCCACCCAGAACCCCACTCAGAGAGGCGGTGGCCAGGACCCGGGTGGGGCGGGGCGGCTGGCCCGGTCCCGGCGAGCTTCCACGTGCTCCAGAAAGGGGGAGCCCGAAACATGGCCACAGCAAGACCTTGCTAGACGCCAACCTGGGGCCAAGGTGAGGATCTATGAGCAGCGACCCAGCCCAGCTCGACCTGCCGTGGTCCCCTGACGGTGGCCACAGAGAGGCCCGGTGCCAGGAGCACCGCCTTGGCCAGCCCTGGGCGCGTGCCGAGCCTGCCGGGAAGCCCAGAACCATCTGACTGACGTCCCCCCTCTGACGACTGAGAGTCAGAAGTGCCGGCCTCTCCCTGGCAGAGGGAGCCGGCCCCAGGGCCCCTGTGGCCAGTGCGCCCACGGCCATGGGCACCGAGACTGCCCTGCATCGTGGGATGGGGCACAGGACCCAGCAGACCCACTGGGCCAGATCAAAGCTTTCACCCTCAGTTACAGCCCTGGATGGACGCCCACCGCCCCCCCCCGCCCCTTTCTCTGGCCCAAAGCCCTTCCTTCATTCCCGTCGCAGGCCTCACACACGAATCTCCGACCTCACTACTGCAAACGCGTACGTCCCCCAAGGAAACACCCTCTGCTTTAGTGAGCGGACACCAGCTCTCTGGGCACGGATGGCAGACTGTCCTCGCCCCAGGGTGAGAGCGAGGTCATTCCACTCTAAATAAACAGCTCTTTGGTGGTGGTTAATAAATTAATTTTTAAAGAAAGGTTACCACTAGGAATGGAAGCAAGGCCTTCCGCCCCTCCCTGAGGGCACTGCCCAGTGGAGCTGAGGGCATCACCTCAGAGGCCCCCCTCCCCTAGTTGGAGGGGCTGCCATATCTACCCACAGTTTCTCTGCACAGCTGGGGTCTGGAGGCAGAAGGCTTCCCTCTAACATGGCAGCCTGTCTACCCCATTTCCAGAAAAGCACGCTCAGGTGTAAAAACCATCACCCAGTAATTAACTACCCAGTTCTGGGGAGAGCCCACTTCTCACACAATTACCATAAAACAAGGAGGCCAGTTCAGACACAGAAAACCAACCCTGCAGATGAGGTGAAAACCAGGTGCTTGTGAACCTCAGAGCCTGAACACTCAGTTGGCTGTGGAAATGAGTCAGTGGGAGACCCCACGTCTCCCAGACCTTCTCCTCCTGGACTGTTGGCCCACCTTAGACGTGAACCCCACAGGAAATTGGACGGGTCTCATGATACTCCCATTTGCTGTCATTTTCTAAACACTTTTTTAAAGGCTATGACATGGAAGGGTAAAATGAAACCGGAGCTAATGGCAGAAAGCCCACTGCTGTGCAATTAACACACTGTAACTTTTTAAAACAATAACAACACATTCAATATCTTGTAAAAGCCTATAGTGGAAAAGAATCCGACAAAGAATATATATAAAACTGAATCACTCTGCTGTACACCTGAAACTGATAGAACATTGTGAATCAACTATACTTCAATTAAACACACACACACACACACACACACAACACAATGTTCTGAGGAATTCTCTAATTTTCCAGCTGTCTTTGTCCGACTTTAAACAACCCCACAGTGAAAGCAGTAGATTTGGGAGCAATGTGCTCTCCTAGCCCTTATTTTGTTGGAAATTATTTCTTCAGAGTCGTATTCCTGTTCATTTATGCAGCCGGACCATTTCCAAGGACTTAAGCACCACAGGCCATAGCTACAACTAAGCCCCCATCTCATTTCAGAAACCAAGATACCAGTCTCCCTCCTTGGTAGACACATGGTGACTATTTCTGGGGCTAGAACATGGGGGCCACAGAGCTGGATCTGCAAGGGGTTTTACAACTGAGTGTGCTATTCTGGGTTCTCTCCTCCTAGCCTCAGAATGACCCATCCCAGGAGGAAGCAATAAGAATGGAACCCATTTTTTTTTCTGTGGCTGGCTACCCCATTCTCATCACTTTTGACACTTCTTCTTTGGCATTTTGTCTCACTAGGGGATTTTGGCCGAGTTGGGATACCATAGTCCAAAGCAGACAAGAGACCCATTGGTCAGCATACTGGTTGGTCTCATTGGGCCATGAGAGGGAGTTACAAGGGCAGGGCCCCTGGAATAAGTTGTTCTGTGTCTTCCTAGCACACATGGCAATTGTAAGTTAAGGAGTCATTTGTGTGAAGACATGTTCCACACCCTCACTGAACAGCCACGCCACAACTGTTCTAACAGGGTGCTTAAAACAGCGGGGACCAGGTTAATACGTGCTAGATGTTGGGACTGTCCAGAGAAAACTCTTGTCGCCAAATGGAGACAGGTCAGCAAGACGGACCTGCCTCATCCGTCTAGACCAAGGCTTCTTCACTGACTCGTGCTGTGGCACAAAACCTGCAGATCCCCACTCAGAATAACGTTTCTGAGAGCATAAAATATATGAGATTACAAAGGGGATCAGCTGTATTGAAAAACATCGAAATATTCAAACAAGTGGTGCTGTAGTTATAAATGTGCTACTTTATTAACACGTTAAATAACAAGATCCTGCAGCACACTCACAGCTCCTGAAATTTCAAAGTAGTGGTGAGCATAACCGATATGTTTAAATACCTGAAACAACCATAAGGTGAAATGAAAATATCTGTGAATTTTGTTGTAGGCAAAGCCACAGGTACTTGTGACAGTAAGATGGCTTACTGTCTACAATCTACGAGCAAAGGAAATGATAGATTTCACCTAGAGGGAATAAAGATGTAATTTTCCCCATGCAATTTCATGGCCCCCCTGAGTTTTATCCTCGGACGCTCTGGTTAAGAAGCCCAGGTCTAGACCTGTGTCGCTGGCATTCTAAACCAAGAGCACCTTGGGGTGGAAGCCTTGGACCACTTTTCTCTGTCTCCTACCGTGCCCCTCTCACAGTCTCTGGCACGTGAAAGGGGATCAGTAGTTGCTTTAAAGGACAGAAGCATAAAAACAAATCCCCACTTGGTGGACCCCGCGTGTTTGCTGGAGAGGCCTGGCTGGGCATCATGGGAAACTAAGCCCTAGGGTCACAGCAAAGAGCATCGTGCAGCGTTCATTCTGGTTTCTTTTCGTCTGGAGGAAATACCTTGGAGCAGGTGATGGTGAAGAGGCTGGTGGGCTGCCAGGACAGCAGTCATCTCATCGTGATCAGAAGGATGGATGTACTCGTAAATGCTGTTGCCCGTGAGCTCCACCTGCCGCGGAAAGGAAGGGAGGGGTCAGGAATCTTCTCTAGGACTTCGGGGAGGTGGAGAGGTGAAGGTGTCAGGTGTATTATAGGTACGCACCTGCCAGGGAGAGACAGGACCTTGATCTCTGCACACAACCCACACCTTACCCTCACACAGAAATGTTTGCCTTTTCTCAGTCAGCGCCCAACTGTCTCCCAACAAGGCCAGGGGGGTCCCGAGCAGGAGTGAAGGCTGGAAAAGGTGCACTATGGAGCGGGGGACCCTCCTGGCCTGGGGAGTATCCTTCACAAGGGATGCGGCTTAAATCAGACCGGAGCCAGCCCCATCCTTCACCTGCTGCCTGTGGGGACTGGTGGCCAGGAGACCAGTGGCCACGTCCAGAGCAGGGTCCCTGCGACAGCTCGTGCGCACGGAGGCTGAGCAGGGGAGCCTCGGGGGCACCCTGTGCTTGAGGAAGACTCGTCCCCAGCAAGGTCCTTTCCTTCGGCCCCTGCCGGGCCTTTCACGTGGGCAGAAACCTGTCTGTGGCCTTCCTGGTCCAGGGTGACTGTGCTAGTCCCACGGCTCCCGCCCTTGGGTGCGGCTGGGTGGCTGAGTGACCTCTGGGAGGCTGCGGGCCACTCCAGAGAGCCACATGACCTTGGGGCTGCTCCGCCGACATTCGGACACCACCTACTTCCAGACACACCCCACAGAGGACAGCACGCAGGCCTAGAGGCCATGTCCCTGTTGGACTGGACCCTGCTTTGCGGTCACGAGCGTTTCCAGGAAAGCACCATAGTTACGATCTTTCCACAGAGGTCCCCGGAGACTCAGGTCCTAACCTTGAGAATTTTTGATTGTTCTCCCAAACACAAGTGTCATGATAGGGGATGACAGAGATTCTCAGGACCTGGGCCCCTCACCCATCGGAAGATGGGCAGTGGCATAGAATGTTCCAGAAACTACCACCAACGGTGCAGCCTTCTGAGCAGTGGGGGTGGGGTGGGGGGGTGGATCCTCTTTCAGAGATCAGCAGTGCAGACAAGGACGGTGAGTCAGCGCACCTAGAGTACTGGGGGTGGGGGGCCAGTGATGGTACTCCTACTACAGCCAGTGGGAGCCCCGCAGCCCAGTTCAGGAAGATGCCGAGAGCCTGAGGAACTGCCTTGGCGTGGCCCAGAGCCTTGGGTGGGTCTGGGGACTTTCTCAGCCCCGCCCCCAGGGGACAGGGCGAGATCAGAGAGCAAAGCCAGGCTTGTCCCAATCACCCCCTCGTTATTTTTAAGTGTGTCTTGTCGCCTGTTTTTTTGGCTGCTCTCAATCGGAGCAGAGACTCAATCCTCGGTAAAAGGGCAGCCCTGACGGCGCCACCTCACACAGCAGGGCAGCCCCAGCCTGGCCGTTTAATGGAGAGGTTGTCCCAGGAGCCACCGTTCCAAATCAGCGTCAAGGCCATAATCTCTTTACTCGGGACCAGGGGGCCGCAGAGAGGTGAAGTCAGTCCCACTCCACCCAGCCACTTCTCCCAATGTGTTAAGATGTGTGAGTTGCCTTTTAATTCAGAACAAGTTATGTTTCTGGCCTGCTAAGTAATCTTGTCCCTAAAACAGGTTTCACAGTTCTATTTTCTGCATTATTCATGGAATGTTTTTCCCAATATTATACAGAGCAACGGAGAGAATCCTCTTACAGAAATGTTCCCTCTCCACCTCCCCAGCCTGGCACTTTGCTAATGACCCAAATGGATATTTGTCTATGTAAAAAGTTACTACAGGATTTCATTAAAAATAAAAGAATAAAAACGAAATATCCTTCTTTTAAGTCAGTCCTGTTAATCCTTAAAAAGTTTAAATAAATTAGCAACACTCAAGTCAGCCATTTGGGACGGGACAATCTCCTTTTTCCTGAGGGCAGCCCTAGAGATGTTGTCCGGTGGACAGTGATAGAGGCTAATAAATAAGGGAGCTATTGTTTAAATTGATGCACAATTTCAATGGTTTATTTTAAAAACGAAAAAATAAAAAATAGAATTTTTGTGTGTGTTGGCCTATCATTTCTCCCTTACCCAGGTTTTTAGAGAAAAATGACAATTCTGGTTTGCTCCAAGTTCTCTTTGAGAAAAAAGTAACTGATGTCTTTTTAGAGAAACATCTTCATACGTTTGCAAAAAGACTTGCATCTGGGCTCATAGGGATTCGATTTGCGTTTTAATCCCAAAGTAGCTTCATCTGTT
This sequence comes from Balaenoptera ricei, assembly GCF_028023285.1. NCBI lineage: Eukaryota > Metazoa > Chordata > Mammalia > Artiodactyla > Balaenopteridae > Balaenoptera > Balaenoptera ricei. The sequence goes on along the minus strand of NC_082642.1, from coordinate 153,029,115 downwards.
TCCAAAGATCCCATTCTCATCACATGCCTTTGGAGAGTGAGAAGAGTGAAGGTCCATGAATTAAAAGGCTTGATTTTCTGAATACTTGGGTTAGTGATAAACCTCTAAGGCTGTCTAGCAAGTAAAGTAGGCTTCAAATAACGGAAATGCTTTAAAGACAAATTTTGGAATGATAAAACAGTGCTGACCTTGACTTAAAATTACGGTTGACATGGTGTTTCCTGTATTGACATATCTATTCGTGCTTTTGAATGCTGAAAGAAATGTGACTACCTCACCAAAAAAAAAAAAAAAAAAAAATTATGGTTGTTGCTATAAAACTCCCCAGCTCTCATACAACAACCTTATTAAAACAGACCTTCAATGTGATATTTTAGTATTTGTAAAACCCAGCTAACTACAAAATGAATTGCTTTCCTACTAAGAGCTTTTTTATGTTTTGCTGAATAGCTTTTCTTCCTGCCAAGAAAACTACATATGATAAATACAGCACTAAATGGATATATTCTGGGTCAGAAGGGGAAACTCACCCAGTACTCTGGAAACACACATTGCTCTACTTTGGGTGTTTTGCTGACTATGGTAAATTAAGCATTTAAAGAAAAGATGGTTTGGGTTTCAGGGTTCAAGTTATGTCAACAAACATTAAACGCTGTTCTTTCTCTTTATTTCAAAAGTGAAAGGATTAGGTCTTATGGCCCCAAACACCACCATGGTTATTTTTACAGTTGTGCTTCCGGCCACACTCTCAAATATTACATTTTCCTTTATGTATCTCGTGAACAGCTACTTCATACATATCTATATTATGTGAGAATGTATACTAGTTACCTAGATGTTATATACCATATGCAACTTCAGTAAGGACATTTGAACCACAAGGATAGTTTAAAATGTTTGAAGAAATACATAGCAGGTATGCAGGGCTTTTTTCCTTCTTCAAATATAAGTTAATTACATTAACCAAAAAACCATGAAACTAAATCATTTAATAAACTTGGTGGATAAAAAGTGCTTCCCCAACTCTACGTCTTCCAAGTAGATGTGTGTCTATATGGATTATTTTGTATTATGAATGTGTGCATACACCAAATAGAATTTTCTAGCAGAAGGCTGACTCTTTTCCCAACTTGCACTATGGGCTGAGGAGACAATTAGCATTTTGTGGTTCTCCCTGTCATGTTTTGGTACCAAAGTCTGACAGCCAGGATTGCTGCATTTACTAATTTAAAGGCAAAAATAAATTAATAAACTCTGCCATATGAAGTAGACTTCTTATTCCAATACATGCTTTTAAAAAAGTTCAATAAAAGGCTCTGAATTGGGATGGGCTTATAACACATAAAGAATCATTTTTATATTCTCAAATAGTTCAGAAAGTTATTTAGATAGTGCAGATTAAAAAAAAAAACACCAGTTTGCTATGAATTATCACACAATTATGGCAAACCTAGGAGCTTATGCTCCCTAGGAGCTGCTAACATAGAGTTTAACCCCGAATTAATATGAAAGATGTCATTACTTAGAGATATTGTTATAGAGAATAATTGAAAGTTCTTGGAACACAGAAGGGCATTACGTAAATATAAGCTATTACTGCCCTTATTCATCAGAAAACCTGTTTAAAAGGTTACTCTGACTAGTGGGTAAAATTTTATTAACACTGTTATCCCTGGTGATTAAAAAAAATCTTGAAGCCTATTTTAATTAAAGTTTTCATGTTTGATGTGTTTGTCTGACTTATACTACTACTAGTAAAAATAATCTACAAGGTGCAAAAAAATTTTTTAAACATAAGTTGGGTATTTGACATTCTTTTCAATACCTTATTTTACTATTTAAGAAGACAGAAAAAAATACACATTGTGATTCTGCCTAGATTTCCTTCTGCAGAGTTAATTGGGAATAGGAGGCAGATTTGAGGGAAAAGTTTGTTGTTGCTTATTTAAACAGTTCACCATGAAACACTCCCCAGACATCAGCGTGAAAGTGTTTTTGTAGCTGGAGACTGATACTGAGATAGTCTCGCCAGGAGATCAGAAAAAAATTAGTCGTCCTACACGGACAGTCAGTTTGACTTATTTTAAATTGACTCTTCTGGCAACATACAGACAAAAGGCATCTTCACAATTTTTGGGGAAAATTCAAAATTATGATATACAAAGTTTTATGTCTGCATTAGCACCAAAAGGAAATATAATTTAAATTCCAATTCTGCTTAAATTTCCTTTCTTGGTCATTTGTAGAGACGTGGATGGATCTAGAGACTGTCACACAGAGTGAAGTAAGTCAGAAAGAGAAAAACAAATATCGTATATTAACGCATATATGTGGAACCTAGAAAAATGGTACAGATGAACTGGTTTGCAGGGCAGAAAGTGAGACACAGATGCAGAGAACAAACCTATGGACACCGAGGGGGGAAAGCGGCAGGGGGATGGGGGTGGTGGTGGGATGAATTGGGAGATTGGCATTGACATGTATACACTAATATGTATAAAATAGGTAACTAATAAGAACCTGCTGTATAAAAAAATTAATTAAATAAAATTCAAAAATTCAAAGAAAAAAAATTTCCTTTCGTGGCGTTTATCATGAACAGGAGGTATATTTGTTACCTATCCAATGTTTTGGTCATTCTTAATTACTGTGTTCAAAAACAATCATTTTTATTTCCCACGTGAAAAGAGAAAAATGACAGAGAGCGAAAGAGAGATGTAGAATGCCAGACTGAGCAGCCTGACAGAATGAACTGGAAGGTCCTGGTATGTGCACAGTGCCTTATGATGTGCCAGAACATTCCCCATGACTAATTATCCCTAATATGTTCCCACCAAAGGATGCTATCTGAAGCAACTTTCGTGCTATTTGAAGTACAGTTCTAATGAAACTTATAATGCCTGGCTTTTGTGTAGCTCCCTATAGTTTATAAATCACATGGGCCCTTGGTATGTTTCTCACCATGATCCTGAAAGAGTGGTAGAGCGGGCATTATTTTCTTATTTAAGTTATGGTTCAGAGAGGTCAATTGCCTGCCCTTATCAGACAATGAAAACCATACAACTAAATACATTTCCCTTTTTGCTTTGACTGCTAGGGAGCTCAGATCTAAATTTGATATTCAGTAAAGGTGACTCTATCGATTTTAAAGTATGTTGGACCAGTCATTTTTAAAGTATGTGAAATGTTTTGTCTTGTTTGTGACATTATTATAAGACTTATCAAAGGTTTTATAAGTTACAATTTTAAAAGTTAAGGAATCTGATCAAGGGCACTCAGCCACAGATCAAGTCAGGAGTAGAAACCAGGCTGGGTCTAACTAAAGGGCCTTAAATAATTCTAAATATTCAGAGAATAATGAGGTGGAAATTCAGAGAATAATAACTTTGGAAAATATAAAAAGAGAAAATTTCATATTTCCAATAGTATTTCCCATTCTACAAGTACACTAATCCCATGAGTCACATAGGTGAAAGAGACAAGCTTTAATAAATCTCATCTGGGAGACCTGGTATCATAAAAGAAGAGAAGAGGAAGAGAACAGAAAACGCCAAACAATTTTAATATGGGATTCGCTTTAGAAGACTTTTCAGAAGAAAACACACAGGCGCAGAAACCCACTTGGACATGGATAAGGATATACATCCATTGGAAAAGAAGGTTGTAAACAAATGGAAAGTTTAAAAAACATCTTGGCAGAAAAAGAAGAGGAATACACCAGATGCAGGTTTCCAAACTGGTAATTTTGTTTTTCAATGAGAAAGCCCAAGCCACTTTAATTGGCATGTTTTATTTTGGCTTAACTACAGGAGGAGGCTGGTGCAGTACAGATTATTCATGTGCCTCCTGGGAGCCCATTTCCTGGATCTAATTAATTCTAGTGTGTCTTCAGTTGTAATGAAAAAAAGCACTCTGATAATTCACAATGTAAAGAAACATTTAGCCCCTATATGTATAAAACAATGTGACTCTTAGAATCATGATCCATGCTTGTTAAATCAGAAATGTGAATGGCAACAATCAGTAGACTCTCCCACCATCCAGACTGGCCACAGCCCAGACAAGCAGCCAAATCCTCTACCAAACCCTTGGCTTCACGGGATAGAGAAAACAGTGCACCTCTCTCCTCTAGGGAATGAACCCCTTTTTAGAAGACAGTTCCAGAAAAATCGGTAATATTTAAATGTTCTAAAGAAACCAGGACCTTGCTGTGCAAAACAGTAGTAAACTGAGTTTTATGAGTTTCTATCACAAGCATATAAAATGCTTTACTGAAATGACCACTGAACTGGAAAAACTCAGGAAAAATTACCCTGAATTCCATGTGAACACTCATAAATCTACCCCCCCTTTTCTCTCTCCCCAAAGCACATTCTGCATAAAATCCATGTTCTACATCAGCTTGCCTCTCTTTCATAGCAACTCACAATACCACGTGCAGACCATCAAGCGTGGACTGAAAAATCTCCCTTTGTGAAGCTCTTGTTAGCGGCAGAGAACTTTACTGTATAAGCAGAGTCCAGGCTATTGGACAAGGCTGACTGTTGCAAAGACATTATGAGGCATTAGCCCCAAAGGAAAAAGAAAGTAGAAAAGTGAAACATAACACGGAGAAGAAAAGCCCCGCGGGCCGGCCGAAAAAGACGATTTTGTAATTTTGGATTACGTTCAGGCACGAAAGTAGACACTAGAACAGACTCATTTTCAAGTTGGGTAAGGCTGTCAAGATCCGCCAACGCTTAACTTATTATCTTGGTTGTACATAAAATTAGACAATACCCACCTGGGACAAGCCTAAATGTACAGAAGCTGTTTCCGAAATATACATGATTTTGCCGTCAGATGCTACCACAAAAACAAATCCATCCAAAGTCTGTAAAATAAAAAGCATCAGGGTAAGAGATAATAGACATTAGAGTTAAATCTGATCATTGTAATGGCACTGGGATGGAGAAATGTATAAAGTATTATAACAACGTATATTGTTAAATGCAGAAACGGCGCCCCGGGGCCATGAGAAGGACTATAGGTTTAGTTCCCCAGCCAGGCTCTCAAATGCTTTTAAAGGACTTTAAAAACAGTCTTACATCTACATCACAAAAATCATGCAAAACATTTGAGAATTCCTATCATGCTCAGTTTAAACGTAGTAGCTTTATTGTTGGGGTTATTTTAGCACTTAGCACAAATCCGGAGTTCTATGGTACTTAGAGGAAAAGCTACCACTGTATAGACCATTTCATGTCATAATTGGCAGCCGTTTATACCACTAGAACATATGCTTTATTTGCCACAATTTTCTAGTTATCCCTAAGTACCATTTGAATAATAAATTCCGAACACTACCACTCCCCAGAAAATAAAATACCTGGTTATTTTTAACAGACTATGTCTACAAAATTAATTATTTAGAATCTTCAAGAGATCAGACAACCTTTGCAAAATTCAAGGAGAAAAAGTATCAATTTCTGAAAAATTAAAGCTACCTAAATGATATTCTGATTTTGCCTAACTTGGCTAGCCCTCAAAAAAATAAAGTAAAATTATAAGAGGTAGTTAAGTCAAATAAAGGGTAATGATTATATTTATGCGTGGCAAGGATAAAAAGACTAAATTATTTTTGAAAAAGGAAACTGCATTTTATTTACTCATTCATATTTTAGATCCAGAACCAAAGAAAAGCAATAAAGTTGGTGAAAGGCCCATACAACCCACAACATTGTCCCCATAAAAAATATTCCAAATTAATTTCTGGCCACAAATTCTATTTTTACAGCATGTAATTGAAACCAGATTACCTTTGGTTTTTCTAAATCCGCCCCCTCTTTGGAGGGGGGCCTAAAAAGAATGTAGAAGTGAAACCTGAAAGATATCCTTACATTCTGCTGTCTCAAATACAGTTTTGCTGCAAAAACTTCTTTGCCAACTAAACTATCATTAGCTTTCCCTGTGCTGAGGTTGAAATCAACGTCTTGATTATAAGCCCGACTTTCATGTTTCTAACTCAGCTACAAAATATTTCCCCAACTAAACTCCTTTTCAAAGATATAAACTATTCAGCAATTTCTGAAGTTATCCACGTTTTGGCACATTTTGCATTCTTGCTTAACTCCAAAATCATTAAAGAGATACATTTAATGAAATAGTATCGGACAGCCAGCCATATGAGTAAAAGAGAAAAAGTTATCAAAATTAAATTCTGAAAGTTGCCGGCGGTAGCTTAAAAAATAATACTTTTAATGGAAAATGTTGGTTATGCCTTCATAGCTGCAAACGACCTAATGCGCTTGCAAGTATATTAACTGCAAAGCTGCCCATCCACAGACACACTCCGGAATTAAATAAATGTACAGTGGAGAAACTTGGGGGCGTTGACTTTGCCGCCAGGTTTTCACTGGAGCTCCCTGGCACTTAGTTGTCTCTGATATTAGTGTCACTTATAATATGTAGGAGCACCAAACACTTAAAATACCACGCACGGAGCTGGACCCGAGCTTGCGGGCAGAGCGCAGGGCGCGCGGGAAGGGCTCCAAGAGTACCATTTCCCGGCCGGCTCCCACACCACTAGCTTTATGTTGTAAAAGCCTCGGGTTTCAAATACATCCCGGGATCTTCTCTTCCCCAGCGCATGCATTTAAAAAAATAAATCACACTAGGGCATTTGGGGCAAAAGAGTTTTGAAAAGATCTGCTTTTTCGAAGCGCGGAGCCGACTCGCTGACCCAAGACACAGAGTTCCGTAGCCAACTTTTTTTTTTCCCCCTTATAAAGAAAACACAAAATAGAAGGAGGAAATGCAAAATAGCTCTCGGTAGGCACTTTTCGGTGGCAGAGACAAATGACGGGAGGGGGAATGAATCGGGTCGTTGATGAGGCTCTGTAAAGGGCATTTGAAAGATTCCGAGACACGAGGCGTTTCTGTGCCCACCTAGCGCCAGCCGCGGACTTGGAAGTGGCCGGTCGTGCGCACGGTTACCCCACCCGAGCCCCAGACACCGCGAAGGAAATCCGAGGTCAGGGGCGGTTTAGTAACCGCGGACTGAATGGCTCCGGGCTGGGGCGCTAAGCGGCTGACACAAACCAAGCAAGGACTTCCTCCGTGAGCCAGGTGACCCCGGAGGTCGCACCATGTCGTGAGCTGGGCCACTTGAGTTGAACAAGGCTCCACCACTTGCTGTGGAACCTCAGGCATGTTGCTTAACCTTTCTGTGCCTCAACTTCTTGCTCTGAAAAAATGCAGTTAAAAATAGAACACACTCTAGGTGGCTGGTGAAGAGAGATGATATAGTAAGATTTAGAACAGCTTCTGGCCGGTAGCAAACTCTCAGTAAATGTGAACTGCTAATACTCAATTATTGATGCTGTCTCTCCTCTATTGCAACCTCTCCAGACACACACAATCGTCAGACGCTTTAGGCTGCCTCCCTCTGACTCAGAGCAGCCAGATCACTCCTTCTTTGGCTCCGGCGCCTGGCACAGCGTCTGACGCAGAGCAAGAGCTCCATAAAAGTTTGCCGAAGGAAGTAAGGTTGGAGAGGGCTTAACCACACCCAGGGGCGCCCTTCGGCCTAGGTCTCGTGGGCTAGAGAGTCCTGGGGCTGGGGCGGGGGAGAGGGTGCCAGGTGTGGGGTTGATGGGGGGCTGGCCTGAGGCTGCCCGGGTTGAGCGGGATCCACACGCAGTCCCGGCCCTCCGAGGGGAGTTGGGGAGAATTGGCCCGAAGTCCGATCGCTGCCTCGGGAGACCTCTGCAGCCTGGGGGCGGCCTGCGGATCCGCCCGGGGCTCCTTGAGGAGGGACCCCTGGAGACTGGGGCGGTGGGGTCGGAAGGGAGCCCCTACCCCGGCGCGGGCCAGGGCCGTCGGTGGCGGCGGCGCTTTTCACCCCGCGGCGGCCCTACTACCTGCAGCAGGTGCGATCCCAGCTCCTTGGCGACGCTGTCCAGGGGCCCCGCGCGGCTCGGCTGTCCCCACGCTTCTCCTAAACCTGGACGGGGAATAAAGCAAACCGGTAAACAGCAGCGCCCAGCTAGAGGCCTCAGCACCCGGCGCCCCGCCGGCCGTCGCCCCTTTGCCTTCGATTAGAAAGGAAAAGGCCAGAGGAGAAATTCCCACCGAGGCCTTGGGTCCAAGCCGGCCAGGCCCACAGCTCCCTTGGGTCGCCCGCGTGCTCACGGCTCTGAAATTGCCGTTTTATTTGAAATGCCACAAAGTAATCTAATCTGCTTTGAAATCGGCCATCCTCGTAGCCAAACGGGGATATCGATTTGACCAGTAAATATTCCCCCAAGGGTCCTTCCTCTCTCCCTTCCCTGCGCCGCCGGCAGCCACGCACTTTCCCAAAGACAGAGAGGCCCGAACGTAAAGCCCTCGCTGTCCTGGAGGCAGCTTTTCCGGCATTAAAACAACAAAACAAACAAACCAAAAAAACCAAAACTTTTTCAACCCCCTGTAATCTCTCCCCTCCCCCGCCCCAGACTCTCCAGCCCTCACTGGGGCCCCAGGAGCGCCCACCCTCTTCCAATCCAAGAGCTACAGCCTGGGAAGGGGTTACCTGGGGGCTTCCAGAAGGCGAACTCCTAAGTCGCCGGCGGCGGGCGGGGTACGGGTCGAAGGCGGGGAGAGCCATGTGTATACTAGACGGTAACTGGGAGGTGTTTGTTGGCACATAATTGGGGTCTCGCAGCCCCTCCGCTTCTTAACTGTCCTTCCAAGGCCTCCGTTGCTCCCCACCACCTCCCCGAAGGCCACCAGTGTTGCAGAAGGCGCACCAGGGCCAAGGCAGCCCAGCTCGAGAGAACATCTCTCTCCTGCGCCCTCGGCTCAGCTGCCGTGACCCCGGAGATCCCAGGCTTTGCCTGCACGCCCGGGAGGAAGCAGGAAAGCCGGGTGAGATTGCGGCGCTAAGCGCCAGCTGGGGGAACCCCAGCCGCTCCCTGGAGTCCTGCTGGCGGCCTGGCCCGAAACCCTCCAGCGGGCGCCGCGGGCCGGGCGCGAGGCCGCAAAGACCGAGGACCACAGTCCTAGCAACGCCCCCCCCCCCCCAGCCCCGCGAAGAACGCCCCCCAGGCTCTAGGCCCCTCGCGCGCCTCCCACCAGGGCTGCGACCCTGCGGGTGAGCTGTGGGTGGCGCGGGCGCGTCCGTCTCCCCTCCCGCCAGAATTGCGGGTCTGACCGGTCCCCTGCGCGCTGCTCCCGGAAGTGTGCGACCAGGGGCCGGAGCGAATCCGAGGCCCATTCCCGAGACCGAAAAGCCCCTCCAAGCAGGCGGCGGCGAGTGGGTTTCCGGAGAGCGTCGCGCAGGCACCCTGGGTCCCCCCACTGTCCCTGGGGCGCCCGGGGCACCGCGGCTTCTGGAACCCTTGATCCTAGCGGGCGGAAAACGCACCCCGAGGGCCTGGGTGCCGCCCAGTCCAGAGCACCTCCAGGCCCAGGGCCCCCGCAGAGACTTTGGAGACCCTTCTTTCGGCAACTTCTATTACGCAACTAAGGGATGGCCTTTAATTCTCCTCCTGGGCTCTGGAATTAGGGGTTTATCCTGGTCTCCCCATAAGGAAGTGGCTAATTTCCACATATTCCGATCTCCCAAATATGATCGCAGCCCCGCACCCCCCAGACTCCAGCACGTGAACGGAGGTGTCTCTTTAACCCCAGGAAATCACTGCCCACCCCACTCTCACTCCCAAGGATGACCACAGTGACCATATTATAGGGCCATTGGCTCTCACGGTAGGTCCTTCCTCCCCAGCACCCAAGAGGCCGGCCTACTGGTGGTGGCGTTGACTCCATTTAACCAGAAATGGAAAGAACCAAAATTTTAAAGCCTCCGGGGCCTGAATGAAGAAAAAACATAATAAGGGCCCAGGAATTCTGATGTCCGAAAATGGACAAAGGTGCCTCTGTAACTGTCCTTTACCCTGCTCCTGGGCCCGTCCCCTGGTTTGGGCCAAGCCACCTTTGCCCGGCTCTCTGTGGCCACCACCTCCAGCCTTGGCTCCTGACAGGGCCTGGGGCTCAGTGACCTGGGGAAATCTGCACCTTCTTCGGGAATGACCCCCCAAACCAAACTCCCCTGCCTGGGTCTCCCAAAAGCCTTGTCAAAAGCTCTGGCCTCACATGCAAACATTGGCTGCACAGGACAATTTTTCCGTATAATTCAAAGCCTGTTCTCTTATATCATTATAATTTTTCGTATTATTTCTTGATGCCTCCGCTTTGCCAGCGGAGATTTGGACCTGGCGCGAGGGGGGGGCGGATGGTGGGGAGGCTCTCCTTAAGCATCCCTACCCCCATGCCACCTCACAGGGTGATAGTGCTGCCAGCTCTTCCATCAGAAACCTCTATGGGCGAGACTTTTTCCCTGGGCCCATAAAAATCTATTTTGGGCTGAATGCAGAGACTAAATAAGGTAAGGTTTGTAACAAAAAAAATCATCTTGTTACTATAAAGCCATACATACTCCTGAAAAAGTGAGGCACTAGGCCTGTGGCCCTTATCTAGACCTAACAAAGGGCTTTATTTGTTAGAAAAATGAGGGAAGGAGTGTAAGGAAAGACTGCGCTAAGCTCCTCCAAGGTTATCAGCCATTGGTGGTCTGTCTTGCCTGATTCTGGGAAGTCCCCAGCCCACCCCATCCCAATGACTGCAGGGGAGCAAGGCGGGGGAGGTTCCCAACCTGGCCTGTGGTTTCCGGCCAGGGTTTGGGGTCCTGCTTGCCCTACGTGTGTCAATAGGGGAATCAGATGGGCACTCCCTGCTACTGGGAATCCAGATGGCCAGGTCACTGGGGAGGGGGGTCAGCCACTAGGTCACAGGGAAAGGGAGCCAAGTGTCCCCTTTTCCCCTCTGCCTCCAAGGGTTTGTGGGTGCTTGCACTTGTACCCACACTCAGCGAGCGGACTGTTTGGTTTAAACCCCGTCAGGCCCTGCCCACCACAGAAGCTATCTAAATATGGTCCCTCCTCTCTGGGTGCTCAGTCAGTCAGTCAACAAACAGCTCTTGGGTGCCTGCTGTACCAGGTCCTCAGCCAGGTGCAGGTCACAGACCATAAACATCAAATCACATAAACGATCTGATTTCCCAGTAAAGGGGACACTGTGCAGGGGTTCCCTCACTGTGAGATAGGGTCACCCTCTCAGATGAGGGGGACACACGAGTTGAGACCTGAAGGAGGCAGTGAGGTTCGCTCCTTCCTCTGGACCCGGGAGCAGGACTCACTGTGGCCAGTGACCAATGGGTCCTGCCCCAGAGAAGGGTCTAGACTTGGATAAGAACTTCCAGGATGGACAGCGGTTCTCACACTTCCCCGAGGGCAACCTTGGGTATCTAAAATGGTGGCAATTCAGTCCTCTTCCGGCCTTGGAATGGTTCGCGGTCACTGGGTCCCTGAAAAGCCCGGCCTTTGCACCCTTTTAGAAACCCACAGCTGCACAGCGGCCCAGAGGGGGTGTGAAGGGGGTGGTAGGTGGAGACACCCCGACAGGGTTTGGTCTGGGTGGGGGAAGGGAGAGGATTCCAGCCCGGCCTGCCTGGCCACGGGCCAGTGTTGTACATGCACAGACCACAGACAACGGAAGCGCCCCGAGACCCGGTCGCCTGACGCTTAGACCTTGCAGGATGGGAGGGTGCCTCGGCCGAGCCCGCGCTCAGGAGCGCACGTGGCCAGCGCCGCGGCGGCCAGGCTTCCAGTCCGCGCCCTGGAGCGCCCCGAGCCGGTCTTGGGCGCTGGCCTCCGGGTGCTGAATCTGCGGTGCCCGCGCTCCACATCCTCGCTCCCAACCTCCAGAGCCCCCGCAACTCTGCGGTTCCCATCACCACTGCCAAGCTTCCCGCTCCGCCTCTGTGAACTTTCCCTCCCGGACCCGGCGCACAGCCTGGCGGGCTTCCAAGTAGAGACGGGGAGAGGGTTGTAAAAACCCACTTTATTCTAAAAAATAAGTCTACTTAAAAAAAAACAACTACATTATTTCGGGCTGCGATAGGGAAAGGCCTCGGATCTGTGACTCCATGTCGGGTTAGGGCTAGTTTCTCCTCACCAAACCCTCTAAATCAAAGCGTTTCCATTCCCAACAACAATTTCTAGGACCGCCCCAACCCCCGCCCCCGCACCTCCCCTTGGCACTCAGGGGTGTGTGTGTGTGTGTGTGTGTGTGTGTGCGCGCGCGCACGCATCGAGTGGGAAGGACTCTGCCTGAATCTAAACCCAGACAAATCCATCCACTGGAATAATTCAGGCCTCCAACCCCATTTACTGTGCGTGTGACATGTTCACTTCTTTGGAGTAAAAGGCTGTGATGAGTGGTGCAGGCCCTGCCTCTCTCTGGCCCACACCTGTCTGGGATCTTGGTGGGGAGCGGGAGGAGGCGCTCTGTTCTCTTCCCACCATCAGCCCCAGCTTCCAGCTCCACTCCTGAGCTGGGACCTGCAGCCAGTCCCTCCTCGAGCCCTTTCTGTACAAGTGCCCAGGGGCGAGGCCACCCTCTGCCCCACAGCTGAGCACGGGAACCCCAGCTCCTAGGAAGAGGCCTAACCCTGGTGATTGGCCGGGGGAGCTCCCGCAGCTCTGACTCGTACCTCCTGAGGCCCAGCGTGGGTCACCAGATGGCGGAACTTGCCCCGCGTGCTGCCCAGCGTGGTCACCATGCAGCTACGGCCGGAGAGCAGCAGACTTCTCCCACCCCGCGTGCTTCTGTGTTTCCAAAGTGCCCCCTCTCCAGAAGTGAGGGCCACCATGCAAAGAGGGCAGGGAGACCCCGGGCCCCAGCGTTTCCCTGAGCCCTGTGAGTAGCAGGCCTTCCCAACCACGTTAACTCTCTAAGCTTTCAATTCCGAATCCACTGCCACAGCCAGCCTTGCTCTCCTGCCCTCTTCCCTGCCCTTCTTCCTTCCACTTCTCAGTTCGCAGTTAAAGGGGAGAAAACGGTGGAAACCCAGAAAACCGCTCATCTTCCAACTCCAGGCAGTGAGTCCCGGAGGTCCACCGAGTGGGGCGCGCCACCGTTAAGGTCGCATCTGGCCCAAGGAAGGCAGTGAGCTCACAGGAAGGACTGACTGGAGTAAGAACACGGTAGATTGCCACCTGCGCCCGCCTGCTTCCTCATACCCGATCCCGGGAACCCTGCTCAGCGATGGAGGTGCTAATGGGCCCATTTTACAGACAAGGAGACAGAGGCCCAGCGGGGCAGCTTGACAGAGCCGAGCCTTGAACCGGCTGTCTGGCTTGACAGCACCCCCAAGCTTGCGGACTGGCCTCCCCGCGGAGTGTCCGCCTGGCTCCAGTCGCCTCTCTGCCCCTGCCCTGGGGCTTCTCCGAGCTCCTCTTTCTCTCCTCCTGCCTGGGGGGTCTCGGGAAGAAAGGAGCCGAGGCCAGCGGCCTCTCCTGCGCACAGAAGCACAGGGGACACAGCGGCCTTCCCGCCTGCCCTGCCCTCGCGGGGGACCTTGGGAAAGGCCCGCCCCTCTCAGGCCTCAATTTCCTCAAATACTGAGGGTTAGCCTGGCGATTCCTGTGGTTCCTTCGGACTGTGCTCTTCACTTTCTAACTCCCAAAGTCCTAACTTGGCTTCTAGATTCTTCTTCACCCAGGGATCCGGCTTGGCTATCAAACAGCGAGGCCACGCTGCCCCACATTGGGTCTGCTCGGTATCTTTCCGTTCGCTGCCGAAAGCCGGAGCAGGTCCGGGAGTTCCCGCCGCGGCACAGGACCGGGTTGGCCGCTGAAACCTCCCCGACGCCCGCGTCCGGACCCTCGCAGCTCCGCCAGGCCCCGTCCGCCTCCCGCACCGCCTCCCTGGCGCAGTGTCCCGAGAACAGGTTAAATCAGTTTCGGATGCTGCTTCCGCGCTCCCACCCTTCGTCCTTCAGAGCCACGGGAGGGGCGAACGAGTCATTTTGCGTAATTGGGGTCTTTCTAAACTCTTCTTTTTCTCTGCCCCAGGCACCCAGCTCCTCTACTCTCCAGTCGCAGACTGACTTGAGGGGGAAAGTCTGCAGGCCCCAGGCCTCCGGACGCGCAGGGAGGCGTCCGGAGGCTGCTGGCCCACCGTGCCGGCGAGCGCCCCTGCTCGCTGCTTCAACGCTGCAGGAGCCGCTGCGGTCTACATCACCGCCTGCTACCCATTTTGGATGAATCGGGACCCCTTAGGTTCAGGACTATTTCCAAAACTCTAGGGCCACATAGTTCTCCCCGACCCCTCCTGGAGTTCCAATCTCAATGGTCACCCCCCGGAGACGCCCAGGCCGCCCCTCAACTAGACCACTAGGAACAAAGCACAGGGGCCTGGTGCTCAGGGGCCAGACCACAGCCAGCCCATCCCGGCAACCTGCTCAGGGCCAAGCAATTCTGGGTCCCAAGGCCTGCAGCCTCGCTTCGCAGCGCTGGAACCTACAGACCCAGTTTAATATTTGCAGGAGCATATACACACCACTTCCCAATTTTTAGTCGCTTTCCTGGAAATCCCCCAACAACAAGTGGCTAGCAATTAGCCCCTTTCTCCAGGCCTCAATTTCTGGCTTACTTGAAATCATTTATTCTTCTGGTCATTTCTTTGCAATTTGTATTTCCAGTGGGGTGGGAGGGGGACAGGAGAGAAAGCTTATGTCCTGTCTGGGCTCCACACCTGCTTTGCAGCATGTGGATTAAGAAACGGTTCACCCGAGCAAACCAGTTACCATCCCTCCTCCCAGGGTTGGAAGGAGACTCGGCTCTTATAAAACCCAATTCTCCTTTAATTTTCACTGAAAACTTCAGCAGGGGAGGAATCATCTCTACTTCGGTGGAGGGCCCACAAATAGCGTCCACTGGGCCGCAGCTCCCAGCGGAACAGGCAGGAGTGGGAGGGGGGCACCTCGGTTGATCGGGGTTGGAAAGGAAAAGAACTTTCCCTTCTAAGAGCTCTGGGCTGTGGCAGTCAGGTCACAGGCTCCTGCTCCAGGGAGGAAAGTGCCCGCCTGACCGCACAGCCCAGCTGGAAGGCTCCGGTGAGGACAGGCCACCGCTTCTGGCCCCCTCGGCTCCCTGTCCCGTGGCGCTCGGCTCCCCAGCCAGCACACTGCAGAGCTGGAGGTCACGCTGGGGGACAGGCCCTAGGATCTCCACCTGGGAGGTGGTGTAAAGGGCAGTTTATGACCCAGAGACGATTACAAATAACAGACTTAGGGGCGCCCACCGTAAAGAGGCCGAGTTTACTGACTTTAGGTCGATTGCCTGGCCTGGAACTGCCTTAATGGAGGCGCCCTGCGCTGGAGAGACACCTGTCGCGGCTCTGCAGCGACCCTCCCCGTGCCCTGTGGCTAAAGTTGTCTCCCTAGTCGTGCACTGGCTTCTGATGCTCCAGAGGCTGCCACAGCTCTAGTGGCTCCTCGGCCTTCAGGTTGGGGGCTGCCCATCGGGTGCTGGAGCAGAGCGTCTCAGACAAGCGTCCTAATCCCTTCCGCCAGGCCGCAGCCAACATGGCTGGGGACAGAGACATTGGAAGGTGGTCGGTTCAGAACCACCGGGACACCAAAAGGGATGCCGTGGTGATCAGGCCTCCTCCAGCCCTGCTGCTCAGAGGTGCCCGCCTGGCAGCTACTGTCACCCACAGGCCGTGTGCTGGCAGGGAATGCCCACCCAGTGTGCCACCACTTCTGACCACTGAGAGCCTGCTGGGCCCATGGGTCCTGGCGATCCTTGCCCACCACGGCACCTGCCCCTCCGGGCTTATAATCCAATCTAGAAAACAAGACTATGCTCAGGCCCGCCTGCCATTTCCGAATTAACCGCCTCCCTTTCTCCCCTGCCCCATCTCGGCTCACCTGTTTGAGCAGTCTCTCCCACCCTGACCTCCAGAGCCCCAGCCCCAAGAACGGCGAGCGAAGAAGAGACCACCTGAGAGGCCCGAGTCTGAGGCCCAAGTCCCTGCAAGTGCTCTGCTGGGAGCTGGGGCCTGCAGGGCCTGGGTCTCCCGGTGTACTCCACTCTCTCCCAGGGACCAGCAAGACGCTTCACTTCCGGCCCCGGGGGGCACTGTGCTTCCCCTCCACGGAAAGAAAGTAAGAAGGAAAAAATAAAAAGGGGGAGTTAAAGAAATGAAGAAAGTAAGGAAGAAAAGAAGAAAGACCAGATTGGACTAGTACGCTCATGGAACGATCCCTGGTTCGCCCCCCCTACCCCCCAGCCCTGGGCCAGAAGATGGCCTGGTCTCTCACCAGGGCCCTGGCCCCTCTCTCCAGGAGGACCCGAAGTTCCCGGAGCGACCTCCCCAAGATGTTTTGGCACCGGCCGGAAGGCTCAGGCAGCCCCTCCGGGCCAGCTCTGGCTCCCCGCTTGGGTCCCCTAGCGCTCCCGGCCGCCCACCTGCGGCCTCACCTTCGGGAAAGACAGCGCGCATCTTCAGGTAGCTCGTGGTGAGTCGGATGATGGACGCCTTGTCCAGCTGCGAGGTGATGGCCGATGGCAGCGGGAGCAGCTTGGCCAGCTCATAAAACTCGCCATTTTCCTTCTCCCTCCTGGTCTTGGCCGCATTCTTGGACTTCTCCTTCATCGCGCCTCGGCTCCGGGCATATTAGACCCGGCCGTGCTCCAGGCCCGCGGAGCTCCGCTCTGGCTGCAGCGGCGGCGATGGGGAAGGGGGCCCTGCAGACCAGGTGAACGTGGGGCGCCGGCCGCGGGCAGGTGCGTGGGGCCGACCAGGGGCACCAAGACGCCTCTCTGCAGCCGTGGGCCGGGAGCTCGGCGCAACCCGGGGGCGCCGCCCCGCGCTCCTCCCGCCACCGCCCCGGGCGCAGCCTCCTCCGGGCCGGACTGTTCCGCGGCGACCAGAGCCCTGGCTTCCCGCTCGCTTCGGCTCGCTCTTCCTTTCTCCCTCTTGTCTCCCCTGCCTCGGCTTTCCTTAGGGGTGGAGAGCGGCCGGCGAGGAGGCGGCGGGTGCGGTTTAGTCCTTGACCGGGTGTTCGTATCCGCTGCCGCGAGGCCCCTCCGGGCTGGAGGACCGCACGGGCGGCTGCGGCTGCGGAGCCATGGAGCGGGAGGGGAGCGGACGCGGCTGGGGCCCGGCCCGGGTGCGCTCTCCTGCCCTCCCTGGCGGTTCCCTGTGCCTGGAGATGCGGCGCCCGGAGCCTGCGATCTGTCGCGAGGCGCAGAAGCTCAGCGGTCCACGTGCAACCGAGCCGCGTTTGTTTATGGCGGACCCGCCTTCGGGCGGAGCACTCGGCCGCCGCGGCTCGGGGGGGAGGGGGGGCAGGAAAGGGGGGAGGGACCGCGGCGGGGGCGGGGGCGGCCAATCTCGCCTACCGACCCCACCGCGGCCCCGGAGTCACAGGCGCGCCTCCACGTCGCTGCCTCCAGGGACTCTCCCAGGAGAGACCCGCGCGCTCCCGGCCTCGAGGAAATCGCGGTGAGTGCACAGGGCGCGCGGCGGGGACCGGCTCTGGCGAGCGGGTCGCGGGACCTGGGCGCTAGGAGGAGCGGCGGGGAGGGGCGGAGGAGGAAGGGAGGGAGGAAGCGGTGCGGAGACCTCCTCTGTGGCTCCCGCGCAGGTACTGGGTGGGCGCTGCCTGAGTGCCCTGCGGAGGAGGACTGAGTCCTCCGAGCCCGCGCGGGCCCCGAGCCCTCGCTCTCCCCAGTTTGCAGGTCCGAGAGCCGAAAGTGGTGGTGGGGGGGGAGGCCGGAGGGGAAGGACCACCCCCCTCCCCGGGAAGCGGCGCGAGTAGGGCTCGGAAGTGACCCTTATGCCCTTTCTCTCCTGTAAACGGTAGAGCGAAAAGGAGATCGGCGCCTTCCCTGGAGGGGTTGGAGGCCGCGGGGACGCGCGGATCGGACGGAGAGAGGGGCGGGGGAGCCGAACCTACCGGTGAGGCCTTGCCCAGGGCAGCGGCGGGAACAGGGCCCAACAGTACCCGTCCCTGAAGCCCGGTCCAGTGCGGCAGGAATTTCAGGGAAGCCGGCTGAGGCGGGTGCTTCAGGGCGAGGAGCACCGAGCGAGGGTCATCGGACAAGCGTTCGTGGTGGCCAGGGTGATGCGGGCAGGAGGCAGTTGGCGTAGGGAGGCGCAGTCGGAGACGCGGCCGGCCGTAGGGCGTCCCGGCGCTTTCCCTCAGGGCCACACGGGACCTCGAGTATACCCCACCCCACCCCGACCCTGTGCCTGCAACCCCGGAGGATCCTCCTATCTACCCCGGCCACGAGGTAGCCCCCCATCCCTTCCCTTCTAGAAGCCCGAGCCCTCCGGACGCGGTGTGGACGCATGCTCTGGGAGGACTCCAGCTTCCTGGCGCGCGGGGTCAGAGGGCAGCCGCAGTGGACGCAGGGCGCGGGGTCCTGGGGTCCCTCGGACGCGTGCCGAGGCTGTAGGCTGTGGGGGCCTGATCTGGAGGTCAGCTCGGGAGGGGAGACGCCGGAGCCTTGGGGCCCAGCGCTAGGATCTCCGTCGAGGTGCCTTCTCTCGCCCCCGGCCCGGGAGGAGCCTGCGGCTCCGCGCGCTCACTGCCATTACAATGACTTGGTACTCGCCTCCCTCCCCCGCGTCTCGAGGGCAGGGCCTGCGGCGACCTTGTCGGCAGCAGGCGCTCGTGATCCTTTCCAGGGACCCCTTTGAAGGTCAGAAGTTCGATGGCGTTGGAGGCGTCGTAGTTCCCTCGGTGGGCAGGACAGCGTGCGCAGACCCCGGCTCGGCCTCACCTGCCCCGGCGCCCTGCGGAACCCACAGCCGTGGCCTTGCTCGAAACCCCCGAGCCGCGCGAGCTTAGGAGTTGGTGCCTCCCCACCAAATGCCGGGCGCACGTAGGAACCAGCACTTTTCCTTGGGGTTTCGGATCCAGGAGCGCTTTCCTTTTTCCAGCCGTGCTCGCAGAGGGTCGGGGATGGGGCGCGCGAGCGGCTCGGGTACGCAGTGGCCAAACGCAAGGCTCCCGGCCCGCTTCCCCGCCCGGAGTCCAGCACCCCGCTGCGGGGACAGCTGTGGTCTCCCGGCTTCCGGGAGAAGGAGCTCCAGCGGGGAAGGGATTGCCGGCTGGGCCCCGCCGCCGCTTGCTCAGGCCGCCCCCGTGTGCGCTCCGGCACCTTCCTGTCTTCGGGAGGATTTAAGGCTTCCCTCACACCCACGATTTCCGATCCTCAATTATGGACCCGGGAGAATTCCTCCTGGGCTTGAAAGGGATTACCCAGATCGCAGAAACATGGTTAAGTGGAAGTGGGAGAAACTCGACAAGTAACAGGAACAGAAACGTTCCTTAAACCAAAGTTCCCGGATTTCACGGGAAATTGTACTTGAGATCTCGATACCCGGTCTTCAGCAGTGGCAGCCGCTGTTGCATCTGCGAGACAGGTTCGAATCGCGTGGTGTGAGACGTAGCATAACGGAGCGTTTGAAGATTCGCAGATGTTTGGCTGTGGGGCACTTTAGGGCCCACAGTGTGCCCCAGCAAACGCCCAAGTGGGCCTTTTATCACCCTCCCCCCAACACATTCATTCAACACACACACACAGCGCGCGGAGATGGGCCTGGGCTCCCACACAGCACCACCGAAAAAACGCAAAGTACTTCGGCGCGAACTTCGAGGCTTCCCCAGATGGGAAGAATAGTCATGTCTGCGTGGAATGGCGAAGGAAGAACCCCTGAGCTTGGATGGGGTCGTCCCAGGGCTCTCCCTGCCGAAGGGAAAGCCTGAGGCCCTTAGGACACCCACAGGATAGAAGCTCTGTGTAAATTGGAAAAAGCACTAAACGCGTGCTAATTGGAGTGATGAGAAGCCGGCCGGTGGCCGCCGGTTGGGACACCTACTGCGTATTCCTTGCTCCAGGGCTCCTGGTGCAGGTAGTACCTCCTAGTCTATACTTTGAGTCGAAAGTCGAGCGCGTCGCGTAGAGCACGGAGACAGGCCCGCAGGGGAGAAGCATAGGGCAACGAAAGACCCCTCAGTCCCGGGCATCACTCAGAAACGGCGGTTCTCCTACTGGCCCAGAAGGAGTTGGCAGAATCTAGAATGACGAGAGGCTGGGGGCAGGAAGAGGGCAGGTGGAAAGAGGGGTCGGACACCTTGAGTCCAATAAGCTTTTGCCGTGCTTGCGGGACGCCACCAGCCCCAGTCTGTCCTGCTTCCAGCGCCTAGGCGCACCCCGAGGCGCACGAGCACGCCTCCGCATACCCCCCACCTCTTAGAAATTTTCCATTAGGAAACTGATCTGGAAGAAATTGAGGCCCTAAGAGGAAAGGGGCGGGGCCCGGCCGCCTCACATCTGCTTGGATTTTCCGCTTCAGATGCTCCGCAACTGTTTTTCCCCGGGGCCGCACCCGGCGCCTACCTGAGGCCCATCCTCCGCGGAAACCGACTTTCGCGTGAGATCAAGGGGAAAACGCGCAGATGTTCCACTAGGGATGGGCTGCTGCGGTGGCAGAAAGGGATCAGAGACTTTGTCCCTAAGGAGGTGGGGAGGGGAGGACTTCTCCCAGGCCTAGCACTAGATTTGGGGGAAGGGGTTGGAACCTCTGAAGTGGTGTTTAAGGAGAACTTCAACCGCCCAAACAAGCCGAGACAGCAGAAAACCCAGGACTATGGAGATGTGAACCTATTCGACTTATAAACTCTTGTCTGCACAGGCAATTAGCATGATGTGGTTACTTCAGAAAATTCCGCTTGGGTTCAGCATCACAAATATGAGTATTTCAAGGCTGGGAGGCGCGTTTGGTCTAAGCTATCTGAAAAGGTACTTCGATTTTTCACTCCTTTCCTTGTGTAAGAAAAGGAAACTTTTCTGCGGTCATCAACTTTTTCTGCGGTCATTGCTACTCCCAGAAAGGCTCGGACAACAATTACAATATTACTACCCATTGAGTAAAAGTAATTACAGATATCCAGAGCAATTTCGTAATGATTCGTTCCCTGAGAGGTCGAGACAGTAACTCGCTCTGCTCACACATTCCTAAGTAGTAGAGGGAGAGTTTATTTCTTTTTGTTTTGTTTTGCTTTTAATAAGTTATTTCACTGGAAGTTACCCCTTAGGAGAAAGTGTTTGCTTTTAGGTTGGTCGGCTTCTCTCTGATTATTTGATTACGTCACAGTAACTAGGGCAGATCCGCCCTCCTGCACAGGGTCCTGGGGTCCCTTGGTGCTTGTGTGTTCGGTCCTCGGCAGGGTGCCCCAAGTGGCTCTGCGGGGGGTGGGGGTGGGACAGGGAGGGGAGGGAAAGAGGCACCACCCAGTGGGGGATTATTCCCACCTCCCAGTCGCGTATCTCAGCCTGCTCGAGGCAGACTCTGCTCCCTGGGATTCCGAAAAGAGCGCAGTCCTTCTCGGACTTGGTTGTCCCGGACGACTTCGGGTTCTGGGATTGCGGGCTTGAGGGGGCCCTCTGGGGCAGTGCCTCCTATCCGAGGAACAGAATAGCTACTGCCTACTTCTCTCCCTCACTCAAGGCGTTGCATTTAGGCATCAAAATCAGTGTCACTGGTAATTAATTGTAGTGATTAGCACAGTCCCCAGCGAGGGCCACGGGGAGCCATGGAAGCCGCGCCAGGTTTGGGGAAACGGCCACACGTTTCTTCTAATTTTACCTGGGGGGCGGGGGTGGTGGTGGTGAGAGGGCAGCCCTTTCCTCTGCACTCCTTCGCTGTCTCCCAGACCCATTCCCGCTTTCTCCCCCGTCTCTGAGAAGGTGCCCGGGACTTTGGCACCCCTCCCCGTGCACACACATCCAGCGTCCTCCGGAGAGAGCGAGGATTCTGCAGCGCCCGGCGCCCAGGAGCGGCGCTCAGGGACCGGCCAGGGATCCGGGCCGAAGGAGAGGGGAGCCGAGTGTCCTGCGCCGACCTCCTGCGACCCTTCTACGACCCGGCGGCACGAAGCCCCCGCAGCCCGCTCCCAGAGTGCTCTCGCTCCGGCTTAACAGAAACGTCGCCTCAAAATCCTGGTTCGGGAAGAGGCAGCCCATCCGCTCCCCGGCAAAACCTCGCTTTTCGCCTCCCGCGAGCCCGCGATCGTGCCTGGAAACCCTTGAGCTGGAGGAGTCTTTGCAGTCTGGTGTGCGCTGAAATTCCTCAGTGGTTATATCAATGACATGCCGCCTTGAAATCCGAAAACCAATGAGTTCATTAACGACGGCGCTGAAACCGCCTTTCAAAAACATCAACCAAAACTTTTCCTTAAAAAAAAAAAAATCTACCCACCAGAGACACATATTTCTGCACATCAAAGAAAGCACAAACATGATAGGCTTAATTTTCTTTTCCTAGCAGGTAATAATAGTAACAGCCAACCCTTAATGTAAGGCTGACTATAATATAGGGCTATTACAATACTTTAAAGACACAAACTCGTTTTATTTAATTAATATAATTATTAATATAATGTTCGCAAAGCAAAGCGAACACTGAGGGAAACCTCCCTAATCTGAACAAATCTGTAGGAAGAGGTACGCTAATTCATTCGCGGTTTAGTAGCGAAAGTTACAGAAAGGCCAGCGGGCAGGGGGGCCGGCTGGATCGGCTCCCTCCAGCCTGGCCTGAGCGCGCGCAGCCGTCCCAACCCGGGGCGTGGGCATCTTCCTGCTTCGCGCAGATTTTTATTTTTTTCTTTAGTTTTAAGGGCTGGCATGGAAGGCGGGTTTCCTGAGAGGTGTGTATCCGGGAACACACTCTTCCATCCGTGGAGGAGAAGGAGGAGACGCCCACAGCAGAGGGCCGTCCCGCGTCAGAGGTTTTGGGCGCGCCAAAGCCAGACTTCAGAGCGGCGGGGGGCCACGCCGGTAGGGGGACCGCACCCCATCCGGCATGGTACGCAGGCGGTGGCGGGGCCCCCTCGCCGGCTCTCCCTGTCCTGGGACGAAATCCGGCTTTGGAACCTGCGGGTCCCACTCGGGGACACGGGCCGAGCTTCAGGCTTCCCCGTCGCCAGAGGTCTTCTCAATTCCGCAGAAGAGACTCGGAACTCCTACTCCCCGCGCTGGGTGAGGGCCCAGAAGGAGATTGTCTCGGACAGACTTTGCGGTGTGGTTCCCGCCTTTTGCGCTCTCGGAGTCTCGGGATCGCCCGCGTGGTTAGAAACGCGGCCTGGGCAGGTTGGCGGAAGGGGGCGCAATGCGCACGGCCACTGGAGAGGCTCAGTACACACGGAGGGGTCAGGGGCCTCGGTGCGCACGGAGCGGGCGCAGTGCACGAGGGAGTGGGGAGCTCGAGAGCACGCGTGCGCGCAGCGTTCACGGCTGGGGCGCAGTGTACACTGGGGAGGGCCTCGGTCCGCACGTAGCCAAGCGGGCGGGGAGCTGGAGCGGACGCGGCTGTGCGCGCTGGGAGGTGTGCGGCACGCTCACTTGCGTGAGTGGGGCCGTGCGGACCTCGTCTGGCGCTAGCCCGTCTCCCGTGCCCCCTGTACTCGCTCGGCCTCGGCTCCGCTCCGCCCCCCGGATTCTTTCCACGTGGGAAGTAGGGACCAGAGCGACCCGGGGCCCGCGTGAGGTCTGGGGAGTGGGTGAGAGCCGGTGTATGTGGATGAAGGGAAGTCTGGTGGAAATTAAGGTGCCCGTACTTTCATCTTGGCTTCGCCAAAGATCCCCGAGCCGTCCCCAGCTCGCGCGCTCTTAAGACCGGATCTGGAGTCGAGTTCTCACGCTGGCGGCTCAGCCTTCTTGGAGGGAGATCCGGCGTGGTTCCCAGACTGAGGAAGAAGGTCCAGCTCCCCTCCGCCGTTCTTCTCCCCCTCTTAACTGCCCCAAGACAGAATTCCTTTTAGGTGCCAGAGCAAATACCCTGGAGGAGGAGGCACGGGGTAGAGCACGTTTTCGTATAAAAGCAGAATTTTAAATTTAACACTTTCCCTCAATTCAGGAATATTTTCCCTGGCAAAAGTATCGGTTAGCTGATAAACTACAGGGTGGATCCAAACTGTGTGGCTTATGAATATTTTTGGCCCCGACTCCAGCACCGTCTTCATTTTTTAGAGAGCGGAAACAAAATCATCTTGGTTATAGCACCAACGTTCTTTTCGCCCAGCGGGTGTAGACAAAGACATTATTTAATCTGAGTACGGAATTTTCTCTGTACTTCTCTCCCAGAAGCTTTTGAACCAGGCGGGGTGAGCCTTCGGGCGCCGAGCAGATTTTCACGTTCAGGGGCACTTTGTCTTCGCTTTCCCTTTTACGGGAGGGGTGGTCAGGGTGTGAGTGTGCGCGTGGCTTCATGGAGTTGTGCAAATGCTACGCCGTTCCCAAGATCGAAGCTCATTAAACCGCTTTATTATGGTGGTGTGAGACCTAGTTTCAATCTCGCATTTCATTTTGAAGCGTTCCTACCAATTGCCGGGCCCTGAGCAGGGCGTGGGGGGCGGGGAGAGGTGGATACTTGGAAGAGTTTATTGCGAAATCTAACTTTTGAATAAATACAAGACGGCGTGGGGAAAGAAACGGGCGGTGGTGAACGCCGTCGGAGGAGAGTGGCCCGGTGACCTGGCGAGGCAACAGGCGCCAGGTGCCACGTCTTTTGGGGCTCTCAGCACGGTCTCGACCGAAAGCGATAGCCTCAAACACTTGTTGAACACTTTAAACACGGTAGTGAGCACAGGAAAGCGCCTGTGTGAGTCCGGTTTACTCCCTGGACCGTTGGGGGCCAGGGAGGGAAAAGCCCAGCGCCATGACTCCTCATGCACAAATAATTTTAGTGTTTATTGATGTCTACTTAAAGTAATTGACCAGAAAATACCTCCCTGTTTAAGCAACATAAAGAGTGCTCCGTTGAAAGCTAATTGACCTATTTATATTTCTGTTTAGCTTGATGTCTACATCGTTATTTTTGCAGAAGCTGTCAACTCTGCCAAAGGAAGGAAAGTGGAAGCTGGGGAAGCTGCACCTGCAGAAAGTGCTAGAATTTCCAGGCTAACCCCCTGCCCAACTGTCCTTTAAGAGTACTTGGACCTTACCTGATTGTTTGAGATCCAGCAGTTGGATTTTCCTAAGTAAATCCCAGAAATGGAAATTTGTGCTCATTATCGTGCACAAACACTTTAATTTCTGAGTGGCCTGGATTGATCCAGCAGGCAAAAGGTCCTTCCTGCGGTAGACGTAGCAGATCCTGTAAAAGCTGAAAACTTTCAGCCGAGGGTAGAAAGGCAATAATTTAGACACACAGAGAAAATCCCTAGCTAGAAGAAAAGAAAAAAATGCTCCAAGTGAAGTTAGAAAATTTATATTTGTACAAAAGTCCTTTGAACCTTGTTTGACAGTAAATGTATTTTGCTAGTTATGTGGGTGGATCTGAATTTCTCAGCGACCCTTTGCATGTGTGAATCTGAGATTCATTCTCAGCAAAGATGACTAATGGATCTTTTAGGAATCTATGCTTTAAAGTTGATTTTCTGCATTGGTTGTGGAAGCAGCTTCACTTTAGATACTTTACGAGATGGTTGTCAAGGGAACCTTGGGTAGAATTTCTCAGGAGTGTCTCTAAAAAACATAATTCATAATTAAAAAATGATTCATAGAAATCACCAGAAAAATTATGGCAAGTTATGTTCAAACATGTTTTTAGGCCATGTGGAATAAATAAAATCATTAAGGTCTGGTTGGGTAAGACTGCCTCTCAGCCTTCCTCTGACTGTGCCAGGAGGACCTGATATAGTTTCATAGACAGGAGAGCAGCCTGTGGAATATGAGCCAAAGGGCATCTGCATTTTCTCCAGGTATTTCCTATATTGATAATACAAGTTATAATTCCATCCCTTTAAAGATCCCTGAATAGTATAGTACAAGAAGTGAGTAAGGTAACACTAAAAGGAGTATCTTTAATAACCGTAGGGTTTGGGTTTTTTTTAAGGGGCAGTAAAGACTGGGGAAAACCCCATGTGATAGACTCTGAAAGAATGAACCCACTGGAACATAGACCCGCCTGATTACAGGTCAGATGAGGTGGTTTGGCACCTGAGTGGTGAAATTCTCAAGACAGACCCTCTTGCCACCAAACTTTGCTCTGCAGGAAAAAGCAGTTCATTGAGATCCCAAGGTTTTAGCAAACCTCTTTAGGTGGTTGTGATGATATAGGTACAACTGCTTCCTGGTGGAGAAGTAGGGCCGGGCTTGTCAAGGCAATTTAGTGGCCTGCACTGGTTAATGCAGCTTCCAAAGGCATTGGGTTTATAGTCTAACTTATTTTGGGCATTGATGGACTGTGGCTATGTATGTCAGTTGCTAATATTTATATGGAGAATCAGCATTTACTAGGGAAGCTATTAAATAATCCAAACAGAAACAGTTGCACTTGCTAAAAAATGCTCCCACTGAACTACTACCTAAAAGAATAGATGCAATTTCCAACCCCGTGTGTGTGGTAACCCAGATGCGCTGTGGTGTAACTTATTAAGTCATTTTCGACCTCTTCGCAGTCAACTAAATCAGGGGACTGTGTGGTGAGTCACCTGGCGTGTGAAGGTGGCTAAAGCAGACAGATGGAGGGCTGCATGTTCCAGGCGCTCATTATTCATGTGTAGTCTAGAGCTGGCCTCACTTAGGAGCTTGTACGTTATGTATCAAAAGGAGTGCAGTTCTTTGCACTGGGGAGTCCTCCCGCTCTCCTGCTTGCACACATGCTGTTACTCATTCAGGAGATATCCCTGGGTGGCCACAGTGTGCCAGGCGCAGAGCCAGGCATTCGCATGATAAAAGCGAGTCCCTGCCATGGAGGCATTCTCCATCCTGATGATAACCTTGACTGAGAATCTGGCCTTCTAATGTGTATCAAGGTTCTTAGAAATGTTCACAGCTTTTGAGCTAGTAATTCTATTTCTCATCAACTAAGAGACAAGAAATGATGTCCTATGGAAATCATTTCTAATGTGAAAAATGCCTTTTTTAAATGAGTATTTGCACAGTGGTTAAGAGGGCAGGATTTGGTGTCAAATCTAGTTTGGCTTCTCTTTAACCCTGAGTTCTGTGATCTGTACATTGGGGATAGATGCTACCTCCTAAGGAGACTATGAATTTTAACTAAAATCATGTACCATACAATTCACCAATTTGAAGTGTACAATTCAGTGGTTTTTAGTATGTCCAGAGATATGTGCAATCATCCTCACAGTCAGTTTTAGAACGTTTTCATGACCTCAGAAAGGAACCCCATTAGCTATTAACTCCCTATCCTCCAACTCCTATCACCAGTTCTAAGCAGCCACTAATCTACTTTGTCTCTGGATTTCCCTATTCTGGACTTTCATATGAATAGAATCATATGGTATGTGGTCTTATGTGTCCAGCTTCTTTCACTTAGCATGACGTTTTCACAGCTCATCCATGTTGTGGGATGTATCAGGACTTCATTCCTTTTTACGGCCGAATAATATTCCATTGTATGGATATACCACATTTTCTTTATCCATTCATTCGTTGATGGTCATTTGAGTTGTTTCCGCCTTTTGGCTGTAATGAATAATATGCCTCCAACTTTTATTTTTGCCTTGCAACAATTTTATGATAAATATTTAATAAATTTTATAACAAGGAAAATCTGGCCTGGGTAACTAGTACATTTGAGTTTGGTGTTAAGGAGAGGGCAAGAGTGTAGATTTCATCCTTGGATCGGCCAGTTAGCTTAGTACACGTTAAAACTCTGTTCTAAGTCATATTTACGGGCTTCATCTGTATGCCCACGTCCAGCAGACTAGTTTATAAGTAGTGCTCTTGGTCACCAGAAGAATGAGACTATAAGCTCATCTCCACTAGTCAGAAATCAGCTCTGTGGCTGGTAGCACTGATTGTGGTAACCTATCAGAGGTCCTGAGATTTGGGTTTTGGTATTTTCGCTTTAAAAATTATATCTACTGGGTGTTGGAAATGTTCTGTATCTTGATCTAGGTTGTGGTTATGTGAGATTCATGTGAAAAATTCATCAAGCCCCATACTTAAGACTTGTGTATGTTTTAATATTTAACTATATGGAAGTTACACTCTGATTAAAGAAAAGAAGAAATTATAACCAAGCAGTTTCCCTCAGATCTCCCTTTCACTCACCCACTCCCAACTGCTGCTGCTTCCTTTCTGGCCATTTCTAAATGACCACAGGCTCATGCCACACAGCTGGTAAGGGACAGAGCTGGGATTTAATCCAGCTCTTACTCACTTGGTGTGGAGTGTTACTTTCACTAGGAACTCTTCCAGTGCCTAGAATCTACTGGATTTTTGAGACTTGGCCCCAAACCACATGGCTAATGAGTACTGAGGCTGGTCTAGGGGCCCAGATCTTCTGGATCTGGGGTGCATGCTTTGTCTGTCCTGTGTACCTCTTTACCCCCAGCACCCAGCATCATACTGGGCATGTAGTGGATGGCCAATAAATATTTGTCGAGTCAGTGTTACCAAAGCAGAGTTATCACCAAAGGCCAAGCAGACTGCCCACTTGGCAGTTGCTGGAAAAACCAAGGCAGGAAATTCAATTCTTATTTTTTCCCATGGCAACACCAGTGGATGTTGGTCTGTCACAAGCACATGGAAAGTTCCCACTGGAGGTATCAGCTCTCTGGCAAGACCCGTAAGTGTTAATTTTAGCTTTCAATGACTGATGCCCTTGTATAATTTAATAGGTCAGGAGGGGCATGAGCCAAAGCCAAGATTACTTGCTCCGAGAGCTTTCCTTTCAGGTTGGGTACTTGCTGAGTTATTCAGTTTGTAGAAGACTTGCTACAGTTTGTAGAAGACTTGCTACTTGCACATTTATTTGGAGAGAGTTTCTGCTGTTTTGAGTCTAGCCTAATAATTGTAAGCGATTCCTTAAACATATTAGCAATCTATCCTATCTATCAAATTTTCCCCGAGTTCATGCATTAAACATGAGTTCAACTCACAATGTCAAATGCCAAAAGGCTATAGCAATGACCATAAAACAAACAAAATACTTGCATGTCCCTAGATATTCTGAGTTGAAAGATACATAGGTTGAATGTCAATTACTTGGAATAAGGAAGTGAATATCCACAGGGGTCTCCATGTCTACCCAATTTTCCTCCTTGAGTCCTGGTAGGAAATGAGGATGTTCTATGTAGAGAGGAGACGCCTGTGCTTCCGGAGGGATAATATCTCAGCCGCCATTTGCAGCTGCCCTGAGGTCACTGGGGACAGAAGGACTCTCTAGCTGAGCACAGATTCATGCATTTGATTTTGTGCATTGTCTGCTCACATACTGTACATAACCCATCACACTGGGCCTCAGGTGCATTAGCTGATGAAGGACCTTTCTGAACTGTTGCCTGGTGGTGGTCCCTGCTGGCCCATAGTACAGCTTCAGAAGGTTGTGTTCTTTTTTTAGGGTATGATAATGATATTGTAGTTAACCTTTTTAAAAAAAGGTTCTTATCTTTTAGAAAGAGACCAAATTATTTACAAATACCAAACTATTTTTATTTATTTAATTATTAAAATATATTTTTTATTAAAGTATAGTTGCTTTACACTGTTGTGTTAGTTTCTACTATACAGCAAAGTGAATCAGCCATACTTATACATACATCCCCTCTTTTTTGGATTTTCTTCCCATTTAGGTCAGAGCACCGAGTAGAGTTCCCTGTGCTATACGGTAGGTTCTCATTAGTTATCTATTTTATACGTAGTAGTGTATATATGTCAATCCCAATTTCCCAGTTCATCCCACCCCAATACCAAACTATTTACAAATTTTAAAATATATCTAAAGGAGAAAGTGTAAGTTAGGGTCTTATAAGAATTTTTCTCCAAGGGTACATCTGCTATTCCAACCTCTCAGGTTTGACCCCAGTGCATGGTCTCAGGAGTGCATTATAGACGAAAGCCAGGAGCTACAAAGGGGACTCAGCCAGTTCTGTGATCTTCTGACCTTCTCAAGAGGACAGTCTCACATGTGTTTCCCTCAGCATCTCCTCTCCCCTCCCCCTCTGTTATCACTGAGACTTTAGCTGGTCTAAGCTGTGCCTTGAGGTATAAAGGGAAGCAAGGCCATCTACATAATTTGCAGGGCCCAAAGTAAAATGAAAATGTGAGGTTTCTTCAAAAACAGAAAAAAAGTGACATCGAAGGTATTAACATATAAAACTTTTCTTTTTTCTGTGGTCTCTCTCTCAACCTGTCATCATGTTTTTGTATTGCTGTTTAATGTCACTCCCCGCACCCCAGCCGTGAGGATGCTTTCAAGGTGAGTACAGACCTTCACAGGTGTCCAAGGACCCCACTGTGGGGCTTAGTATGCCTGCATGCAGCCCACCAGCTGCTGGTTCCCCCTCCTGCCTGCCCCGACACTGATACAGTCTGACCTGGCCAGGGGCAGCTAAGTCAAGCCAGGCATATCTCCTTCCCACAGCCTGTGGGCAGCCCCAAAGAATTATAATCTCTGCTCCAGGACACACTCTATACCTGCAACAGGGATGGATGAGAGGGCTTTTCTACCAAGTTGTCCGAAGAACATGCCATGTTGTCTGCAAATAATCACAATTTTATTTCTTGCTTCACAATCACCGTATCTTTTATTTTATTTGTTTATTGCCCTATGGTGCTGACTAGACCTCCAATGCAATTTGGAGGAGAAGTCGTTAGAACAGACATCCTTTCCTCATTTCTGGTCTCAAGAGGAAAGCTTGATTTCACCATTAAATATCATGTTTGCTGCAGGTTTTTAATAGATACTCCTTTCCCTGCAGATTGAGCAGTTTCCTTCCTATTTCATTGTCTTCTGGCTTCTATTGTTCCTGTTGAAAAGTCAGTTGTTGGTCTCATTGTTGCTCCTTTGAATGTCATGTATTTTTTCTTTTCTCTAACTGCTTTTAAGATTGTTTTTTGTCTTTGGTTTCCGTTAGTTTTACTGATTTGCCTAGAAACAATTTTCTTTGTATTTATCCTGCTTGACTCTGTGGTTTAATGTCTTTTGTCATTTTGGAAAATTCTCAGCTAGTAAATGTTCAGATATCACTTCTTTTTGTCCCCTCCATCATCTTGTCTGCACTCCAGTTATACCTATGTTAGATTTTTGCACTAAGTTCCACATGTTTCATATGCATGTTTCTGCATTGTTCACCCTTGAGATTTAGTCTGTTCAGACTAAATCTGATTTCCCTTTCTCTCAGGGTATAGTCCTGAGATCCCAATCAAATGCTTTTGAAGCCTCAAGGCTCCTCCTCTCTGGCAGGCCTTGGATTCTAACTTTTGCATCTCTAGCAGCATGGCTTGTATTCATTTCCTAGCATTGCCATAACAAATTACCACAAACTTGGTGGCTTAAAAACAACAGAAATTTATTCTCCCACAGTTCTGGAGGTCAGGAATCAAGGTGTCATCAGGGCCATGCTCCCTCTGAAGGCTCTAGGGAAGAATCCTTCCATGCCTCTTCTATCTTCTGGTGACCCCAAGCATTCCTGGATTTGTGGCTGCATCACTCCAATCTCTGGCTCTGTTCTCATACGGTCTTCCCGTGTGTCTCTGTGTCCTTGTCTCTTCCTATAAGGATGCCAGTCATTGAATTTAGGGCCCACTCTGAATCAGGATAATTTTATCTCAAGATAACAACTAATTACATATCCAAATATGGTCACTTGCTGAAGTTCTCGGAATTTGGGGCTATACTATTTGCTGCTCTGATTCTACTGCCACGTATGTCTTTTTTTTCAGTTTGTTTGTTTTCTGCCTATCATGTTAGAGGCCAGGTCATGTTAGAATGCTAGGAAAAAAAAGTCTGTAACATGATGTTAGAGGATGGTGTCTAATATGAAACAGATCATAGAACAAGAACAGAAAGCAAAGCAAACAAGCAAACAAACAAACAAAGACAAGGGAAAGATCTTGGCCTGTCCACAGGTCAGAGAATGGGTCTGATTGGAAGCTCTAAGCAGTTTGGAAGGACATGTGGGCATCTGGGCTTCCCTGTGGGGAGACTGAGAGGCTATCTGATTTTTTCACTGGGGTCCCCAACTATGAGTATCTATAAGTGTTTTAACTGGGGCCATTTAGTTTCTTTTTGGTCAAATCCTCCCATTTCTTTCCTGGGGAAAAAACACCTCATTCCAGTGTCCTGGGAACTGAGTGGGAGAACTTGGCTGCTCAGCATATAGATGTTCACTTAATTCTCCTACTTTCCATCCAGGGTCCTGCTCCCACCTTCTACTCTGCCTGTTGTCTCTGAGTTCAGGGCCTCTATAAATGGAAGACTTGGAGACAGAAGCATTTCAAAAAGAAGCATACTTTAAAAAGATCTGTAAAGAGTCTCCAGGGGCTAGAAGGAATAGATCATCAAATAAAAATACAACAGGTATCTAAAGGAAAAAAAAATCCACAAAATTAACAAGGTTACTGAGATTACAGTTAGTCTGTGCATGGCAGAAAAACAGCAAATTCATCACATGATTGTCATATCCACAAAGGTCCTGATAAATCTCCAAACAGCAGCATTGCCAAAGTCTGGAATAAAGTTGTTTTTGCTAGGGAGCTAGTAACTTACAGGAAGGGCTCAAGATTTCCTTCATTTTTCTGACCCTGTTTTGTCTGTTTGTCTCAGGTACGATGTGTTTTTTCCTTTCTGACTATGGGATGAGATGTGCATGATTACCCAAAATGAGATGCCATTTTGCTTCTACAGTTCCACCTGGTGGTCAAATTTCTGGTCCTGAGGCACATATTTAACCACATGAGTTTGTTTTAATGATTTTTTAATTCAATATTTATTCATTTGATGTTTTGCTTTATTTAATTAGTAGTTTTATCTACATAGGTATAAAAAGAGGTGAATAATAATAATAACAATAATTATAATAGCAATACACTTCTTGTGTATGGTTAACAAAACTAGAATCATATGCTACTAAGACCCAGGAGTTAACTTTGCCTGTGAACTTCCTACTCATTCATGTCTGAAGAGTTTATTATTATCAGCTCATCTACTGAGAATAGGAACCAAGAACCAACCATTCATCTTTACCTGGTTTTGCCTGCAATGCCTATATCTGTAAGGACATCTCTTTCTCAAATTTGTCAATGCCTCATTGGCCCGTGATTCTGTGAGTTGACTGGGATAAGCTGGGTGGTTCTTCTGCTGCCCGGGGCTGCAGTCATCTTGGGGCTCGACTGGGCCGGGACATCTAAGCTGGCTCATCCACCTGTGACAAGAACCCCTGGGCAGGACTATCTCTGGTGGAGTGCCTTGGGATTGAGAAGGCATGAAGGGCTCTCGTCCTGAGAACCAGGCTCTGGAAGGGGACAGGAGGGAGGCAAAGCCAGAAGCCAGCTCCAAAGTGTTGGGTGGCAGGGACATCTAGACAGCTGAGCTGGCTGGAATGCTGGATAGCAGGGCCTTTCTTTCTTTCTCCATCGAGTCCCAGGGCTCCCCTCTCTCTGCTCTGGTTTCTCCATGGGCTCTTTTCAGCAGGTAGCTGCATATCTCACGAGGCAGCTCAAGGCTCCCAAAAGCATAAAAGCAGAATCTGCCAGGGCTTCTGAAGTCTTAGCCTTGACCTGGCACAGCATCATTCCTGCCATATTCTATTGGTTAAAACAACCACGGGCCAACCCAGATTCCAGAGGAGGGGAGATAAATAACATCTCTTAGTATGGAGAATGGAGAATGCAGAAAATCTTGGAATCATCTTTATTCTACCACACTAAACAAAATCTGTGTTAGTTGCCTGGGACTGCTGTAACAAATTACCACAAACTTGGTGGCTTGAAACAACAGAAATTTATTCTCTCACAGGTCCGGAGGACAGAATCCAAAATCAAGGTGTCAGCAGGGCTGCACTCCCTCCAAAGGCTCTAGAGGAGGATCCTTCCTTGTCCCTTCCAGCTTCAGATGGCTCCAGGCATTCCTTGGCTTGTGGCTGCATCACTCCAATCTCTGCCCCTGTCTTCACATGGCCTTCTTCCCTGTGTCTGTATCACTAATATCTTTCCCCTTTCTCTCTCTCTCTTTCTCCTTTTTCTTTGTAAGACACTAACAATTGAATTTAGGGCCCAGCCCAAATTCAGGATGATCTCATTCAAGAGCCTTATCTTGGGACTTCCCTGGCGCTCAGTGGTTAAGACCACGTTTCCTACGCAGGGAGCGAAGGTTCAATCCCTGGTCGGGAAACGAAGATCCCACATGCTGTGTGGCATGGCCTTAAGAAAAAATTCTTAACTTGATGACATTTGCAAAGACCCTATTTCCAAATAAGGTCGTATTCACAGGTACTGGGGATGAGGACTTGGATGCATCTTTTTGAGGGACAAAATTCAACCTGTAATGCAAGCATGACTCTTTTTATTTATCCTGCTTGGAATATGTTGAACTCTCTGGTGATGTGGCTACATGTTTTAAATAGTTCTGGAAAATTTAGTCATTCTCTTTTAAAATATCACCTTTCTTCCTTTCTCTCCAAATTTTCCTCCTGGGTTCCCAGTCATGTATGTACTAGTCCGGGGGCAATTTTTTTTTTTTTCTTTAAAAAGCCAGTGAGTAAATATTTTAGGCTTTGGAGGCCATATGGTCTCTGTCACAACTACTCAGCTCTATCGTATTGTAAAAAAAAGCCATAGGCAATACACAATCAAATGAGTGTGGTGGTTCCAATAAAACTTTATTTACAAAAACAGGTGGCTCGATGAATTTGACACACAGGCCATAGTTTGCCAAGCTCTTTGCTAGATCATCTTGTTCTTTTTCCATATCTTTTATACTTTTTCATATCTTTATCTCTTTCTCTCTGCTGTATTCTGGATAAGTTATTCAGATATATTTTCCTGTTCATGAATTCTCTCTTTAACAGTGTAATCTACTGTTTAACTTATCCATTGAGGGTTTTTTTCCATTGGTACAGAAACACTGGTTTTATTAAAAATAATCAATAATCTGTGTGAATTTTGCAAAGAATATAAAAAAGTGACTGACAAAGTACTAGATGCAAATTTAAATGAGAACTCCCTCCACTGGTGAATGATACATGAAAGGGTGACTTCTTCAGTATTTATATCCATTGCGCTTTTCTCCAACAGTTTTGTTACTAATTTTTAAACATTTGATTTGTTTTCCTCCCTGATTCTACCAATTGATGCCTAATGTTTTCCTGTTGTTTATTCATACATTATAAGTGTATGCATTCTTTAGATGTTTTATACTTCACAGTTCTGCATGCTGTTGCTACAGTAGAAACATCTGTAGTCCTTGGGGATCTACAGCTGCTGTTTCTTGTTTCTGTTAGCTTTTGTTCATAGTGACTTGCCTTCCCAAGTATTTGTTGATTTTTGTTCGTGAGGTTGTGCTTCATTTTAATTTGTGGGATTCCTGCAAACTAACTTGAGAAGCCTTTCCTCCAAAGAGGGTCTACATCTCCTTTTACCCATAGACGCGAAAGCCCCCTCTTTTCCATACAGTTCACCCCAGAATCCTTCAAAGATTTTTTTCTTAGAGTAAGAATCTCAGATTTCGGTCCCCCTACGGGATTCTACCTCAGGACAGCCCCACCGCCTCCCTGTTGCCATAGGTTCAGGCCAGTTCCCGCCACGCAGATACCTGGTTTCTGCAGCCCTGTCTCCCTCCTGGCCTCTCAGCCAGCTCATGGCCACTCCTGTCCTAGCTCTTGGTGATTCCTGCTCCGCTTCTGGACACAGAAACCTGGAGAACCCCACCTCCCTCCTTTCCTCCCTGTCCCCTCTCAGACTCAGCTTTCCTTTGTCTGCATGTCTGTCTGTCTATTTTGTGGCAGCTCTGGAGATCTCTTCCATCTCCAGAAATATGTCGTGTCTGAGATCTTGTTGTGAAGCAAGTCAGCCCCAAAGCACTAGTTTCTCAGGGTCTGGAGACAGTTCTTTTGTGAAACTCAACTGGACACAGACATATACACTTTGGTAACTTGTTTGGTGTCACTTTAGGTGGGAACAAACAGACTTATAAATGGAGGAGCTTTGGTGCCTACCCCACAGGTGGATGTGAGGATTAAATGAGATCATCTATAAGGAAGATCGTATCCCTGGACACAAGGTAGGCACTTAATACATTTAGTTCAACTGTAAAATGAGAAGCACAAGGGACCTTCACCAGGATTCAACCCTGCACGTGATTATTCACCTTCCCCTTATTTGTGTCTCCCTGTCCCATCCAATGGATTATCCTGCATTCCCACCATAACCCTTGCTCTGAGAAAATGCTAGGATAAATGTATACGTGAACCCTGCTTAAAAGTGTGGCCCCTTCCAGCGATATTAGTGTTTTGACCATGGGCAGGTCCAAAGGAAGGAAGCTCTAATTGTAGAATTTGGGACATTGACTTAGTTGTTTTGCAAGGTCAGAGGGGAGAGGCATTGGGGTTCTAAGCCTTGCTGGCTCCTCTGAAATCACACTGAGTGTTCATCGGCCACTTGCTTAATCTGACAATAGAGACTGCTACATTTGGAGAAAGGCCTGTAATTATTCCTGGCCTTATTAACATGAACCGCTGAAAGAACATGATGCAAAATCCTCCTACCTAGAAGCCCCCGCTGAGAAAACAACCAACCTACTACACACTTACATTTATTTAAATCTCTGGACAGAGTTGTTCTCTGCTGAGTTATAATGAGGAGTGAGTTTTCCGAGGGTGTGATTTATGAGCCTTTCACAGATGGGCTTTAAATGGGGCCACTGACAGTTCCACTCCAGCTATGGCTGGGCTGGGGGCTTTTTGGCCCAAAGGAGCCAAAAAGAGCTGGCGGGATGCCAGAGAGGGGCGGGGTGGGCGGGTCCCATTGCCACGGGCCAGGGGCATGCAGCCAACCCCGGCTCTTCCACTTGTGATCTGTTCCACTCGGCGATGCTGGATTATTCAGTTTTGTTTCTCTCGAGGAAGAAATAACACATGTTGACATGAAGATTGAAAGTGGGATCTCTCCTGTGCCCCAGTCGGCACCAGAAATGGAAACATTAGCCCTTTTTTCCTGCTCATGCTTCTCTCTCCCTAGAACTGTTTGGTGGTAAAGTTAGCGTTTCACTTGATTTTTTTTTTTTTTTCTTTCTCTCTACTGCATATTCCAACCAGGAGAGTGAGGATGGTATGGTCGATTGGAAAGTGCCCGCCCCCCTCAAGATATGTCGTCAGCCTAATCCCTGGAACCTGTGAATGAGACCTTGTTTGGAAAAAGGACTTTGCAGATGTGATTAAGTTGGGGATCCTGAGATGAGGCGATCATCCTGGATCATCCAGGCAGGCCCTAAACACCATCACAGGTGTCCTTACAGGAGGGATGCAGATGGAGATTAGGCAGATGCGCCGAGGAGACGTGATGCAAAGATGGAGGGATGCAGCCACAAGCCAAGGAGCGCGGAGAAGTGCCAGCAGCTACCAGAAGCTAGAAGAGGAAAGGAAGGCTTCTCCCCCAGAGCCTGGGGAGGGAGTACAGCCCTGCCAGTACCTTGATCTCAGACTTCTGGCCTCCAGAACTGTGAGAGAATAAATTTTGGTTGTTTTAAGCCATCCAGTTTGTGGTAATTTGTTACAGCAGTCCTAGGAAACGGATATAGCTGACTATGCCTCAAACACCCATTCCAGGAAATGGATACGGTTGTAGTTTACATCCCAGTGTGCAGTTCCGCACTGCTCTGCTGACGGGTGCCCGTCTGCTGGGGCAAGGCTTGTCCGGGAGCCCTAGAAAACGGAGCCTGCAGCAAAGCTTGTGTGCTAATACTTTTTTGGGTGGGGAGTGGTAGTGCAATCCCAAGGAAGCCAGAATGAGGGAGAAAGGGGAGTGAGGCAGAAAGGGAGGGAAGGAAACACAGGCAAATGGCCACAGTTTCTTAGGGGATACGGCTGCATGGCCCTGTGAGATATCTCAGCAGAGCCCGTATGTAACCACTCTACTTGGAACAGGCTGGGTGGGGGGGGTGGGAGGGGCCAGGAAGGGCAAGCAATTATCTGCTGTTCTCTCCTGGCAAAGATTGCCCTATCCTTCTAGATTGTAGCTTCTAGCAGTTGCTAGAGCCTTCATGGGTTGGGTCAGGCCAGACCCGGGTGCTGGAGCTATGGCAATTCCTACCTTGGGGGGCACAGTGGAGGCTGTGATAGGGTCTCACCCCTGGGGGAGGCTAAGAGGAGCTTGGTGATGGTGGGAATAGCACGAGACCACTCTGGGGCCATTCCAGCTAGAACTGCGGTCAGGAGGCTGGCAGGGATGGGTCGATCAGGGGACCCTGTAAACTGAGTCAGGTATCACGGAGGCTCTGGGCTGGTGGCCAGCATCAGTGTCTTCTTGCTTTACGGGCTTCCAGAAATGGGGGGGACCTAAAGGCTTACACACACCCTGACTAGGTCCCCAGTGCCTGTGATTCTGTTTGCCATCAATTTCCCACTCATTTCATTTTTTCTTCTGCTCCCCTGCTTGTCACCCGTGACTGCTTGGCCTTTTCTGTTTTCCTCTCACCCCTCTGTCTGCATAGATATCCTCTCCCGTCCTGTCTAAACGCATATCCAACCCTGCTCTCCCCGGGGGGTTCAAGATATCTCTCCTATTTCTGCATTTGATTAGACATCGTAAAGAGAAATTCCCTTTAGGTTTACAGCACATGGATACAGAGTTGGGAAGGAGAAAAAGATTCTTTAACAGACAAAACAGGCACCAGGGATGCTGTTCTCTTTAGACATGACAAGTGGAAGAAAAGACTCATTAGGGAGAAGAGACCTTAGGCAGTTGTCAAATTGAATTTTGTTGGATGAGGGATGGATCGAGGTCACGCATGTAGGTAACCCACGTGCATACAATCAAGCTGTGGGACCCCTCCTGGGGTCTCATGTTTGGTCCACAAAACCAGACATGAGGAATGGCCTCTTTGTGAAGACAAAACACTGAAGCCTGTAGGATGTGGAGGTGGGCAAGAGAGAAGGTGACCATGTCCCCAGCCCTGAACGGAGCCCTGGACGTCCCCTCTGCAGCCCAGTGGGGAATGAGTGAGGAGTGAGTATTTCCGTGCCTGGGAAAGAGGTTTGCACAATGCCGGGCACCAGGTCCCTGAGGGGAGGGGGCCTTGTAGACAGAGGCCACAGATTGGAAACCAGATTGGATGGATTGGAAACCAGACCCAGACAGAACAGGGGTGGAATTGTTGCTGGGTCATCAACACCAGGAAAAGGAATGACCAGAGTGGACAGCAAGGGGCAGAAGCTCCTGGAATCACCTAAGACTTAAGTGTGGAATTGACCTGAGAACCTGAATTATCTGGAGAGATACTTCAAAGTGACTTCATTTTAAATGGCAACTACCTGGACTTTACCTTGACTTGGCAAGATGAATATATCCTGCCACCAACAGAACTGAGGGCTTGCGAGCTAAGTGAAGTTACAGTAAAAGGAAAGTCTGTGCCCTGCCCTCCACCTGCAAACACAAACCAAGCCAGTGTCAGTGGGGATCTATACTCACTGCACAAGCCTGCTTCACAGCCCCTCGGAGCAGCTCTGTCCCGACGGCAGGCAGGTTGTTGGCTGGGTCTGAGGACCAGGGAGGCCAGAGGAAGTCCCGCGGGCTGAAGACTCGGGTTTTCACAGCGCCTTAGAGATAGCACAGTGGCAGGGAGCATGGGGTAATCCACGTGGCCACACAAAAAGCCCTGCATGATGGCAGCTGTGGGCAAGGTTGATGGCCACGGTCTTTGCAGAGATGGCTCTGTCGGGACCTGTGGTCGGCAGTTCTGTACCAAAGAGGATGACAGTGAATGTGTAATGGGCCCTTTTCTCTCCTCCTCAATCTAGCATTAATTGTATTGGGTACCCATTTAATTCAGACTTTGATAATACCAAAACGTGACTTTATCTTCAGGTGATCAAGCCATCAAAATGCCCCCTGCCCCCGGCCCTAACAGCTCTGGCCTGGGGGGCAGCTGGCTCATTTCACAACAGAAAGAGCACTAGTGGTTGATACACTGACTTCCGGGAGCCAGAGACCCTCTGTGAGACACTGAGAATTGACACGAATGATGTTTCTCACAAACACATTAGTACCTC
Source organism: Balaenoptera ricei (assembly GCF_028023285.1). NCBI lineage: Eukaryota > Metazoa > Chordata > Mammalia > Artiodactyla > Balaenopteridae > Balaenoptera > Balaenoptera ricei. The sequence goes on along the minus strand of NC_082642.1, from coordinate 152,989,217 downwards.
TGGCTTTCAAATGTGTGCAGATGATGATGGAATTAAATACACATTTATTTCAGACCTTTTGGGAATTCACAGATCATTTTTTTTGTCATGGTAAATTCTCTTAACCAATGGGCACTCTCACCGTGACTTGTATCATATGAGTGTGTGATAGACGCTGTCAGTACCCCATCTGTGTCCCTCTGTGTGCTCTGGCTGACTTCCAGTTGCCTGAGGGCTCACTGGCGCCACCAGCCTTCAGGTCAGAAGTGCCAGGACATTTGCACCTGTTCCTGGTTGCCCACATCTTCTGACTCTCCAGAGTAGACGTATAAATACCCCAGCTCCCTCACCCCTTAGGTGGGATAATTTTGAGGTGTGTGTTCTGCAAGTTTCCCCAAGTTTCCCTGAGGAATTAAGGCCAGTTACCAACCATGAGAGCTGGTTCCACAGTTCACCTTTTATCTTTCCTTGTAACTCTTTCACTTCCTACCAGTGCTAAAATGATTCTAAGACCCAATTACAAAGTGTGTGTGTGTGTGTGTGTGTGTGTGTGTGTGTGGAGGGGTAGTTTCCACACCACCAAGCAATTCTCTGCTGCACCAGCTGGGTGTCTACAACTTAATTCTAACACTATCTGCCCAGAGATAACATCACATTCCACAGGCTGAGGGCTCAGTCCCACAAGACTGCTCCCATGTTACTTCAGAGGCCAATTGCCAGGGGTAGGTCCCCAGGTTACCTACAACTTCTGTCTGATTTGGCTACAGATCAGAGGTTCCCACAACCCCCCTCCTCATGTTTGATTAATTTGCTAGAGTGGCTCACAGAACTCAGGGAAACGCTTACTTACATTTACCAGTTTGTTAAAGAGTATGATAAAGGATACAGATGAACAGCCAGATGAAGAGAGGAGGGTAAGTGGGAAGGGTGGAGGGTTTCCATGCACTCTGCGAGTATCTCCACGTGTTCACCAACCCGGCGGCTCTCCGAAGCCTGTGCTTTTGGGATGTGGGGATTTTTATGGAGGCTTCATCACATGGGCATGATCAATCATTAACTCCATTTACAGCCCTTCTCCCTTCTCAAGAGACTGGGGGGAGGGGCTGAAAAATCCCAAGCTTCTAACCATGGTTTGTTCTTTCTGTGACCAGCCCCCATCCAGGAGCCCACCCAGAATCACCCGTTGGAACAAAAGACACTCCTATCACCCAGGAAATTACAAGGGTTTCAGGAGCTCTGAGCCAGGAATGGGGGTCAGAGACCAGTATACGTATTTTCTATTATCTCACAAGTGCTCTTTTAGCTCCAAAATAATAAACCATGTGCCTCCAAACCTGGTCTCAGGAACTGCCTCAGAAGAACCCAAACCAGACAGGAGATACCTGAGCAAATCTCCCCCCCCTTTTCATTGAGGTTTAAATTACATACAGTCAAGCACGCAAATATTAAGCAAACAACTCAACAACTATCTCTATTTGTATATCCCTCTGTAAATACCACTCAGATCAAACTACAGAGCATTTCTAACTCCCCAGCAGGCTCGTTCACCCACCCCACTGTCAATAACAGCCTGAAAAGTAACTACTCTTCTTGCTGTAGATCCGCTTTGCCTGGTTTTGAAATTCATATAAATGGAATCCCGTAGTATGTACTTTTTGGGGTATGACTTCTTTTGTCCAACATTATGTCTGTGAAATCTTTCTGCCTGTAGAAATAGTTTGCTGTTTTTTTACTACTGTTATATTCCACTGTGTGAATATCAGATAATTTAAAAATTCATTTCAACTCTTGGACATCTGGGTTGTTTTCTGCCTCAGGCTATTGTGAATAAAGCTGCTGCGAACCTCCTTGTGCACGTATGTTGGTACACCTGAGCACTTGCTTCCGCTGGGTGTATGTCCAGAAGGGGAATTGCCCGGACACAGAACATGCAGGTTTAGCTTGGGTAGATGCTGCCACACATTTTCCAACGTGGTTGTAATAATTTACATTTCCCACTAGTGACGTGAGAGTTCTAGTTGCTCCAATCTTTGGCAACACTTGATACTGTCAGTCCTTAAAATTTTAGCCATTCTGGTAGCTCTGTGCAAAAAAATTTGGCCATTCCTGGAGATATGACACAATCCCTGGCCATCTGTAATTTTCTCTGTGATCTTGGAAAAGGGAAAAACTCCCTGTAAACTCTATCTCTCCATCAGGAAATTGAGTAGATGACACTTGGCATCTCTGTCTACCCCAAAGATGCCTGGAGTTGCTGGGGGTTTTTTTGGTTTTATTTTTGGCTGCGTTGGGTCTTTGCCGCTGCACATGGGCCCTCTGTAGCTGTGGTGAGCAGGGCCCACTCCTCGCTGCAGGGCGCGGGCCTCTCACTGCGGTGGCTTCTCTTGTTGTGGAGCAGGGGCTCTAGGCGTGCAGGCTTCAGTAGTTGTGGCATGAGGGCTCAGTAGTTGTGGCTCACAGGCTCTAGAGCACAGGCTCAGTATTTGTGGCGCACGGGCTTTGTTGCTCCACAGCATGTGGGACCTTCCCGGACCAGGGATCGAACCCGTGTCTCCTGCATTGGCAGGCGGATTCTTAACCACTGCGCCACCAGGGTAGCCCCTGGAGTTGCTGGTTTAAGTAGGAGTTGCTGATTAGTAGTTGCTGATTAGAAGCCTTGGTGACCTTTTGACTATTCTGGCCTTCAGAACCTGTCCCTTCTCTGGATCTGTGTGTGGCCTTAGAGAGTCCTTCTTCCCAGCTATACTCTGGTGGCAGGACCATAGTTTAGACAGCCGGTGTCTTGCACAGCACCCAGTACAAGTAGGGCACTTAGCAGGTGTCCAACCACTACACATTGGGTCAGTCCTCTGGCTCATAGAGACCAAAGACTCTCCTTCAGGTTGGTTATCCTTGCTTCCCAGGTATCTGTTGCCTCCCCCAGTGATGCCACAGGTGGGGTCAGCATGACCGTACCAGGCAGAATCCAGTCAGGAAAACAGGACAGGGAGGGTTTTCAGAATAGAAGCTGGGAGGAAGGACCATGGCTTAAGGGCTCAGAGCCCTGAGGAGGGTCCTTGTCTGCTGGTGCTGCCCCCGGGAGTGGGTACAACGAGCCTGGTCCTGGGAGCGTGGAAGAGGCAGGAACCAACTGCTTCAGCAGGACTGAAGGGCGTGTGCTGACTTAGCACCATCAGGAACAGCCAGCAGGAAGGAGCGGGTCCCCAGTCCTGCTAGGAGCCTTGGGGTCGCCCACTGGCAGAGCCTGATAGAGCCCCACAGTGAAGAAGAAACAGAATCCACAGAGCCCTGTCGCAGCATCAAAAAGCGTAAAGGGAGGTGTAGAGCTGAGAGGAAAAGCTTAATAACTGGCACAGAGACCCAATTTCTACCGGGTCATTCATGGCGCCCACCTCCCTACACAGGACCTCCAGGCCATGCAGAGTCCTGGGCTATGGCTGGGTTTCCCCGAAGGAGGTACCATTCCGTGTCCCCCGCACCCCAGCCTCCTCGTGCCGTCTGCAGCCCATGGTCCACTAGAGGGACGTGCTTGCTCACGTCGCCCCTGCTGCTGCCTTCTGTGAAGGCGCGTGTCTGGGCCAAGGGTGCCCTCCTTGTGTGGCCCCAACCGCTGTCTCCAAGGAACCAGCGAGGGCGCTCATTTCCTGCAGGTGACAGAAAATGCCTCCTCTGCTAAGCTTGGCTGCAGTGTCACTGGGGCTGTAGCCGTCAGCTTTTGCTACTGGTATGTTGTGCTAACAGACAACCCCTAAAATGGTAGGTGCTTCCAGCAATAAAGGTTTACTGCTTGTGCACACTATTCTCACTCTGCCCCATGTCGTCCTCATCCTGGGACCCAAGCTGAAGATCCAGGGCCCGGCTTGCCTCCAGGACGAGCTGGTTCTGTGGCGGAAGGGGAGAAGCAAATGGCCTCACGGAGCAATGGCTCTTAAAGCTTCAGCTCGGAAGCGTCACCCATCCCTCACATTTCACTGGTCACGCCCAGTGTCAATGGGGTGAGGAGGTGTAACCCTTCCCCAGCGAGGGCAGCAAATACCTCACCTAATAACGCAATGGGGCCTTGAAGGCACACAACCCAGGCTCAGAATCTCACAGTCTCAACACGCCTCTCCACCGGAATGCAAACCAGCTCAGAAGACTGCGAGAGGTAGTTCTCTGCTGGGCCCTCCACTCTCCTCACCCTTCTCCTGTGCCTCTCTCCTGCAAGCCCCTACACAAAACTCCTCCCGCCCCCAGAGGCTAGAAAGTGCTCGTGCATGTTAACACATGGGGATCCAGGTGAGAAAACCGGTCCTCGCCAGTTTTGAAAGGGACCAAACTATGAATTCCACACTGCGAGTTTAGGAACGCCTTCCCCTCCAAGGCTACACCACACTTTGCAAATGCCATTAGGTGGGGTGGGGTAACCCCTACCCCCCCACCCCGTTCAGGGAGCATGTTTCCCACTTGCCTAGCCCTCAGCTGGGTCCAGTGCTCTGAGCCTCTCTGGTTTGATGGGTCAGAGAGGAAACTTCTAGTCTCCTGAAGGGGTGGGCAGAGATTCCGAGAGAGGGTGCACAGCACGCCATTCAGGTGCAGAACCCCAAATGTGCTCTGGAGGAAGGGACTTGCGGATCCCCCGCTCCTGTGCGGTCTTTCAACCAGTCCTCAGGTCTTCAGCACAACGTGTTACCCTCGCCTTCAGAAATAACTGCCGCTCCCGATTCTGGAGCCTATCCATGGCTCTGCAGGAATCGTTTTGCTTCTGATGAGGGCCCTCCCGCCACCTCCCTCCAGCAGGTAGGGTGCATCTCTCTCGCTGCTGCTAAGTCAGATACCATTTGCCCATTCACTTTGCATCTCACAAAACTCTTCTTTTCTTCTGATGCTTCTTCTCCTGACCTTTTTGTCCTTGGGAGACATTCCTTAGTTTTCCTGCCTTTTCTGCCATTTTACTGGGATGTGAGGAGAGTGCAGAGATAATCACGTGTGCGTTCCAGCCCTGATGTTCACCCAGAAGCCCATCTACAATACCTCCATGTCTAGGAAAACCCAGGCTGGCTCCTTGATGGAGGGGAGGCTTTCTTCCTAAGGGGCTTAAGGGCCAGGAGTGGGTCAGGGAGGGAGCAGTGGGGGTCCTGGAGGCCTGTTCTCCCTGGAGGCCGGGCAAAGTGCTAAGGTGCACACTTACCTAGGTCACACCCCTGTAGCTTCACAGGGGCCCAGAGAACCAAAGCAATCTCTGCAGCCCACAGCCAGTCGGCAAGGTGACAGAGCTGCATACTTGGTGGGAAAGAATGAGGCGGGGGCGTGGCCAGGGCCCACGAGGACTGGGCGTGGCCAGGGAGAACAAGTCAGCGCCTTCTGTGGAAAAGGGTTGCCCTCCAGCTTTGGTGTTAACTTCCACTCTTTCAGAAATCGCTGCAATTAATTAACAATTAATTTAATTAAATTAATTAATGTAAATTAAATGAAATTTCTCAAATATAAAATGCAATATACTTTTCCTTTCTTTCCTCCAACAATATACCAAAATTGTAGTCTTGCCCCTTTTTTTAATTCTAATATGCTAGTGCTTCCCCCACTCTGCGTGTGTGTGTGTGTGTGTGTGTGTGTGTGCGCGTGTGTGTATTTAAGGAAGAGAAAGGGTATTGGCTCTGGAAAAAGTAACTAGACGGACACCGAAGCCCAAACTCCCGTCCTTCGGAAGACTGGGGGGTGGCGGTTCTCTGCTGGGTTCTCCCTTTCATCTTCTTCCTCCAAAGCCCTCCGCCCCCGCCCCCAGCTTGGCCCCCTTCGTTCTCACCCACCCCAGGCTCTTTCACTTTCTCTCTGGCCTCCCCGCGTCTGCGCACGCGGGTCTCTACCAGAAAAACTCTTCTCTCCCTTCCCCCCTCCCTGGTGAACTCGGGCTCCTCCTGGAGCTCAGAGGCAGCTCCCAGGTCTGCAGCCGGGGAAGCCAGGCGGGGTGCGGGGCGGTCGCCGCCAAGGCTCCGCTCGCCCGGAATCGCCCCTCCTCTGCCTCCTGGCCCTGGTCCACATAACCGTTCTGACTCCCCCCGAGTCCATGGGCTCCGGGAAGGTAGGGACCCCTTTGCACTAGTCCCTGCAGGGTCCCTGGGCCACCGTAAGCGCTGCGCGAATACTCAGAGAATGAACCAAAGAATGAGGGGGTGGAATTTCATCATACTAATTCTGCATTTCCGCAGCTTGAGTCCCGCCTTTCAGATCATATTCAATTTCTCATCTGTTTCTTTATTAAAAAGTGTTATCATGGAAATTTACTTGGGCCATTGTCATTTCCTTTCAGTTGACTGGGTATTTTGGCACAAAAATAACTCTTTGAGTGAGCGATGAGCAAAGCCATTAGGTAAAATTAATTGGAGTAATTAAAAGCAAATCGTTTTCCTGGGAAAACTAGATTTTAAGAGCTGGTCCAGGGCAGCTCTGCTGGAGAGCCGCGCCCCTGGGGTTTTACCCCGCGCTGCTCCCGGCTTTGTTCCCCGGCTGCTGGTGGTTCTCACTGGTAGCCACTATTAGTGACGGTGACACATTAATTGAACCTCACTACTTCCAGGTGTGTGGCACACTCCGGGGTCACCAGTGCAGGGGGGGTTCATGTGTATTCAATTACGGCTTCGAGATGAAGGAATGCAACATGTCATACGTTAAAGTGTCAATTACCACCCCTTACGGGGCTGCCCGCAAACTAAACCAATCAGCCCCCTTCCCTGTGGAGCGTGTTGTTTGGGCTGGAAGCACTGTAAACCGTGTGCGTGTTGGGGAGAAACAGGGAGGAAACAGAGAACGGAGAGGGGAAAGACTAAAGGGCTGCAAAATTCGTCTTGAAAATACAGGCATTGTTCCCATTTGTTTCGAGATTGCACTATGGGATGTTGTAGGACATAGGATCGGAAGCCACGGCTCCATGGAGAAATTCACTCCAGAATACAGCCATCTCTGAGGGGCCCAGGGATGCTGATGAAATATCCACCACTATGTAAAGCTGAGTTACTGTAGGAGGCTAATTTATGACCTTTACATTTTAAATGTTTTTATTTAGCATTTACGAAAAGGAAGACGTGTGCTTACGAGCAAGTTTTGGCTCCGAAATATTAATCTAAAACTGTGCTAATTTGACAATCAAAACACGGAATTAATTTATGTAAGAAGAATTTTTTTTAAAAGAATATTTTCTGCCTGCTCTGGCTGTTGTGAACTGTAATCAAGCCGTTTCCCCTTTGGATTTATTCAGAAGAGCATAAGGCCATGACACCCTATGACTGCCCCATGAGACCCTCTTTGGGTGGAATTTTTCTTTCCTTCCTTCCTTTTTTTAAAAGGCATTTTTCTTAGAAGCCAGGAATGGTTATCATAATTAGTATTTATTACACCGTCTTCCTTCCCCAAACTCGCAGTGATCAATCATGTTTACCCCCTTCAGCACTGCCCTGTATGGAATAAGTATTATCCCCCTTTCTCATTGCAACAAAAAAGAGGGTTAACAGTCTCATTCAAGGTCACCTGACAAATTATTCCACATTAGAAACCACGATTGCTTAAGCGCCACGATTGCTTAGACAAACAAGCCATGTTTTTACTCTCAGTCCTTTCATTTTGGGGTGCTGGTAGCCCTCTTCCCTATGTTGACTTTGTGTCCATTCATCAGTCATCAAGTACTTGTTAAATACCTACTTTTAAATGTGTTAATTGTAGGAATAAGATTCTTTGGTTGAAGGAATACAGATCAAATTTGAAACCTCAAAACCACACTGAACTCTTATTACTAAGAAAAGAGGTCATTGTTGGTACCATTTAACTTAAGGCCCATTTCTCTTCCTTTTCCTCTCTTCCTGCATCTCTTCTTCTAGCACTTACCTCCTCAAGGCCTCTTGCTTACTTCTGTTGCTTTCTCTTCCAGAATTTGGACATTGGCTGTCAAATACGTTGAACTGTATGAAACTGATATTCAACCATTTTTGACTTACAAAACCGGTCATATGATTCAACCCAATGCAAGGCTGCTACACAGGTTTGCGGCGTTTGCAGTTACAGTCAAACTGCACAATACCTGGAAAAGAATTTTGAAAATGGCGTGATGCAACATCTAAGGTATATGGTTCTGTTTTTATTATTAAGGGAAGGATCTATTGGCTCCTGGATTTAATTGATAATTTACTTATGAGAGCCCTCAATTGGGATCTTCTAAAAGGAGCCACACTCTTCTCTCTTTTTGTGGGATGGTGAGTGGGGCCTGGCCAAGAAGGAGCACAGCTGGGCTTGTGCCCTTATGAATTCTTCCAGGGACAGAAGTAAGATGAAATCCCTGCAGTGGATCAGCCTACCTCAGAGAGAGAGCAAGAGAGAGAGAGCAGGTGTGCCCAGAGGGCAGGCCTTCCGCCTGTCCATCTGACTCACCTACCTTGTTTTGACCATATTTTCATCATTGCATGAGAGCAAAACTCTTTTCTATGTGACCACATCTGTATTAATTAGTTTAAAATAGCACAAGGCAAGGAAGAGAAAATGTTCTAATGCTTTGCCCTTGATTGGGTTTCTTGGCTGAGTCTGAGCAGCTAAAGAAGATTCAGCCCTAGACAAAGGGGCGGCTGGGAGCAGGGCTTTCTGGACTCTCCCACTGGGACTGCACAGAGCCCAGAGAGGTGAGCTGGTGTGTGGGGCCCACAACCTGGTGCCCCTGCTTTTCTGAGGACCTGGACTCCCAGGTGTAACTGGCGTGACCACGTGTCTTAATCAGCTTGGGCTGTTACGACAAAATGCCAGAGACTGGGTGGCTTAAACAACAGCAATTTATCTCTCACAGTTCTGGAGGCCAGAAGTGCTGGCTGGTTGGGTTCCTGGTGAGAGCCCATTTCCTGGACTGTAGAATGCTCCCTCCTTGCTGTGTCCTCATGAGGCAGAAAGAGAGAGAAAGCAAGCTCTCTTGTGACTCTTCTTAAAAGGGCACTAAAAAAATCAGGTACTTCTCTAAAATCTTGCTCTGTCACTGGCCTCACTTAGTATCTGTACTGCAGGAGGGATCCAGCCGGAGATAGTGCTGAAGAAGCACTGCCAGACTTTAAAAAACAACCTAATAAAAACTAATGGCATTATAGGACTTTCCTGGTGGCGCAGTGGTTGAGAATCTGCCTGCCAATGCAGGGGACACGGGTTCGAGCCCTGGTCCGGGAAGATCCCACATGCCACGGAGCAACTAAGCCCGTGCGCCACAACTACTGAGCCTGCGCTCTAGAGCCCGCGAGCCACAACTACTGAGGCCTGCGTGCCTAGAACCCGTGCTCCGCAACAGGAGAAGCCACTGCAGTGAGAAGCCCGCGCAATGCAATGAAGAGTAGCCCCCGCTCGCCTCAACTAGAGGAAGTCCATATGCAGCAACGAAGCCCCAATGCCGCCAAAACAAACAAACAAAAAAGGCACTAATCCTATTCAGGACAGCTCCACACTCATGACCTGATTACCTCCCTGAGGTCCTACTTCCAAATACCATCACGTTGGGGGTTAGACTTTCAACATATGAATCTGGGACAGAGAGGGGGAGACACAGACATTCAGTCCATAGCGCCATGTTAACCAGGCAGTTTAAGGAAATCAACTGAATGGACTAATGAACAATCTTGGCCTCTCTTTCACAGTCTCAATTCAGGAGACTTTTCCCCTGTTCTTCAACTTGTGCATCTTTAAAATAACCAGTCTTGGTCCAGGTTCCCTAGAAGAGCCAGCCTAAAGCAGAGATTCAGTACTAATGCTTTATTTGGGAGGTACAGTCTCAGGGCAGTGAGTGAGGGAAGGGGGATCCAAGGCAAGGAGGGTGGGAAGCAAGGCATCGAACCATGGAGGCAGAACTAGCTGCTCAGCAGATGTGCTCTTCAGCTCGGTGGCTTGTCACTGTGTCTAAGAGTAGTCCACTGCAGGGAGAGAGAGAGAGGACATCTATCATCGATCTGGCGTCTTCCCCTTGGTCCATGTTAACTCCCTTGGGGAGTTAACTCCCCTGTACGATCAACTGGCACATCCAGCTCCTTCCCAGCCAGACAGAAGTCAGAGCCCAGGCCCTGTGGTGTGCATTTCATCCTTTTTTGCTGAGTCCATAAGAATCAGGAGGAGCCAGAGACTCCGGGGGGCGTGGAGCTGGTTGGCCTCAGGCAGTAGAACCTCCAGGGCCCAAGGAAGCTGGTCTGCCTCTGAGGCCGAGCAAGCAGCCGGGGTGAGGGGGTGGGCTGGTGGGGTATGGGAGGTGTGGGAGAGGAAGAGAATGGTGAGCTGAGAGAGCCCGAGGGGTACATTAGGTGTGTCTAATACACATGCCCGTTCACATGTTGATGAATAAATAGTTATTAATGCCTCCTCGGCTCAGGGCCCACGAGGACGAATCACACCAGGGGCATAATCACACATGCAATTGGGGGATTCCACCCTGGCATAAGATATACACCTAAGGCCACAAATAAAGATTCACGGTATCCAGGGGAGGGGGGAACTTTGTTTAAAAAATGTTGGTGACATTCACAAGTTTACAAATGCTTATTAGCTTTATGAGTTTGAAGGTTTAGCGGCTAGAGCTCTCAAGGTGTTATTGAACCTGATTTTAACTAACAGAAATAAAGGCATTTCTAGATGTTGCTTCCTCTGTCACTGATTCAACAGAGATTTGCTGTTGAACTTACATAGAACTTACTATGGTGTGGCCACATGCTGGGTGCTTTCTTAAATTGTCTTATTCAGAACTCACCATGGTCCTGTGGAAAAAGCTTATAACCTCTTTTTCACACAAATTAGGTAACATGCCCAAGGTCATGGTCATGCAGCTTTCAGGTAGCAAAGCTGGGAATATTTTCCAGGTTTCTGACTTCAAGTCCATTGCTGTTTTACTGGCTGTGTGGTATAAGGAAGAGAACATGGGTGCAGTAAATGCCCAGTGGACAGTCAAGCCATTTGCGAGGGTGTGTTGAGTAAGGCGTCTGTGACTCAAGCACCATGAGGCGTGAGCCTCCGTGGCACACAGGTGATCCAAAGAATAGATGGATTAAAATCTAAATTGGTGCTGGCCTGTGCTTGACAATTTTTTTTTTTAAAGTAGATCACTGTTCTTAGGTTTTGTTTAATCAGCATTAAATGGGACTGTCGTGTTGAGATTTGGTAGCCCAGGTTTGCTTGATGGAGGTGAGTATGGGGTGAAGAGTGGTGTGGGGTGGCGTTAGCTTGCTGGAGGAACAGGGCTGGACAGGGACAAACCAGAGGTGATGGCACAGGATGAACTTGGAGCTGTCGTCTGTGAGGTCTGTTCTGCGACCTGGGAGGCCACATGGGGATGGAGAGCAGGGGCAGACAAACAGGGTTTCCTAAGACACCAAGAGTCATTGCAGGGAAGAGGGAGGCACCCATAAGGCCCAGACAAAGCTGAGCCCCAAACTGGGGTGGGGTAGAGGTGAGCAGGGGTTCAGGGAGTTTAGATATGCTTTGAAGACCTCCTTTCGAAATATCGTCCTGCCCTAGATGCTTCCCAGCTTCAAGAGTTAGAAGACGAATCTGAATAGGGATCAAAATACACAGAACAGGAGGCCCTTTGGGGGCGAATGGAGAGATATCAGGTTTGCAGAGGGGTCTTCGGTGCATGGTGCTTTGTGAACCAACCCAGGGCAGGAGGTCAAAGCGTTCGCAGCCTGCACTCCATCCCCCACCCTCCCTTCTTCAAAACAGGCATTTCTCTTGGTCAATCCTTATCAAATCCAATACTTGTTTTGTCCTAGACAGGGACGCAAGCGTTCTCATATCAACCACATTACGAAGAGCAAGGAACTCCAGTCCATCCAAGTGCATTTGGAATGTCGTTTCTGACTCATTGGAATTCCCCAGGGACTTGGGCAGGAGAGGGGGATAGAATCGGGAGAGAAACTCATGACGCCACTTTATCCCTTGCCCTGAGGATAACCCACTTCCAGAGCGCTGGATTTTATTTGCGACTTGCTTCTTCTCTTTCTCGCTTCCCCAGAAGGTGCTCTGGGCACGTCCCCATCGCCCCAGGCTGGCTCAAGATCAAGCCTGGAGTCGGGACACCCCTCCTTTCAGAATCACAGAGCCCCTTCCTTGGAGGCCACTCCCCCTTGACAAATAAAACCAGGGCATGGAGATCATTACGACGCACATTATTAGGCAAAATTGGATTAATTAACCTCGTCTGGCCTCTCAGCTTGGGAGACAGAAAAAAACTGAGGTCTAGTTCAAATGCAGCATTTTGAAAATGTCAGCCATGACTCGCTGATAAATATTTATAAATATATATGCCACATATCAACAGGGTGGCCAGGGTATTTTTACATGTAAGTACACAAAGGCACTCTGTTGTTAACATGCATTCAAAGCAGCAGCCTTGAAAGGGCCATTATAGCTTGCACTATGAATGTTTATTAAGAATAATATGCAAAACGGGGCTCCATCTGAATGGGCCCATTGATTGGGTATCAGAGAGGCCAGAGCTGGGATGGCGGATCGTCAGGAATGATAATAATGTCCCTAATAGAACTTGCCCCAGCCTGAGGGAGTGGTGTGATGTGTCAGAGGCCCTGGCCACTTCTGGTTGTGGGTGTTTGTTCTGGAAACATTGACTTAAGGCTCAAGCGGGTCCTTAAACCACGGCGCTCAGGCCTTGAGTCATGGAGCCATGTGAAGGATTTTCCCTCTTGAATTGAGTTCCAAGTAGTAATTGGAGTTTTTGATGTGCATCCCAACCAAATCCCTTCCTCCTCCCCATGCTCTGAGTAGGAAACACTTCCTGCGGATTTTTCCACGTCGGTCCCTTTCCAGCCTCTCTCCTGCTTTTTTTAGTCGAGTCCCTTTCAGCTTAATGCCCTCTGGGCATCCCAGGATCCCTTCTGTGTTTTAGCGGACTCTTCATTTATTCAGCCAATATTCACTGAGTGCTTACTATGTGCCCGGCCTGGACCAAATGCTGGGGCTGCAGTGAGGGATAAGAGAGACACGGTCCCTACCCATCCTCCTGGGAGGAGACATGAAAAAATCAAGTTGACAAAGAACAAGGATGACTTCAGAGAGGGATGTGGCATTTTAAATCAAGCAGGGTCACGTTAGGGAGGGTTTCAACCGGGGTGAGGGGGACTGTTTGAGGATGGAAAGTCCAGGAAGCATCTCCAGGAGTGGCAGGTGGGTTGAGAACTGACTGGCAGGAAGGATCCAGCTTCCCACAGCCTCATGAACATCTGAGGCCAGAAGAGCCTTCCCAGGCAGAAGGAAGAGCAAGGGCAGAAGGCCGATGTGGTATGAATATGGCGTGTTCAAGGGTCAAAAATGCAGAAAGGTTAGTGAGACAAAAGCCAGATAGCAATGGGCAGTTGGCCAGAGCACTAGAGGATGCCCACCCTGGACTTTAGTTTTGGGAAACTGAAAATGGTTCTTGTAACATGGGCTCCTCTCAATCTGTAGTTGCTCACGCCTCCATCGCTAAGAGCACTTGGGGAAGCCAGGAGGTATTTGTCAGGTTGTTGATCCAAAATTGTCCTTGTTGATTGGTTTATTTAGAAGCATCCTGGGGAAAAAACCGTAGTCCGCAGATTTGGGGTATTTTCCCCTACTCTGTATTTGGGTTTGAGCTTGACTCCGTCTGCCATGACATTTTTCATCACAGAGCTTGAAGATCCCTCTTTTTTTTTTTTTTTTTTTGAGGATCCCTCTTTTTAATTTTTTTTTTCAACATCTTTATTGGAGTATAATTGCTTTACAGTGTTGTGTTAGTTTTTGCTGTATAACAGAGTGAATCAGCTATACGTATACTTATATCCGCATATCCCATCCCTCTAGGTGGTCACAAAGCTCCAAGCTGATCTCCCTGTGCTATGCGGCTGCTTCCCACTGGCTATTGAAGATCCCTCTTTATTTGATCCCGGTTCACCTGGAGGCCTCCAAGGTAACTTATTTCCCCTCAGGTGCTCCTTGGCTCACTTATCGCTCAGCATGGTTGAAAGATAAAATTTGAAGACTCAACTTTATTTATTATGCCAAGAATAGTTGACATCACGATCAATACATCCGGACAGAAGCTATTAACATTTTAATGAGTTACTCAGTAATATTCCAAAGATGTGTCAACAAGTCATGGCCCCTTTGATTAAGGATGTACTTCAGAAACTACTGTAAATATATATAAGAAAGGCTCAGAATGAGGAAGTGTCACCCATCAGTCCTGGGAAGAATAGTGAGGACTCATGAATAAAGAAGCTCACAAGATGACTGTCCCAGGATTACACGGTTTACTGTAATAGCAATAACCTTTTCAAATGCCATTGGTCTCCACTAGATGACACACAAAGATGTCTGCCTTTGTCAGCTGTCAGGTGTATGTGTGTTGGCGGGGGCGGAGAGGAGGTGCAATGTGGTGATACTGAGGGTCAGGTAGAGAAGAAATGTCTGCACATCTTTCTTTTAGATTCAGATCTGGGACATCAAGTAAGGGAGGGATAAAGCTTTGGAGGGGAAAACAAACCTAGGAAAGGGGAAAGTTACTGGAAAAGAGAAGCCTGGGCAGCTCTGAGGAGGGGGGAAGGGATGACAGAGGCCAGCAGAAGGGTGTGTGCACAGATGGTTCCAGTCTGGTGTGCTGAATGCTTTGGTATGAAGATTCTTTCGAGTACCCTCTCCCCTCATTCACCCAATTCCCTAAAATTTCTTGGACAGGTACTCTTGAGGTCTCCCTTGATCTGATTGGGCTCTAGACTGCTGGCTTTATACTACTGCTGGTGGGTAGAGGAATCCGATTCTGACACTGGCCTCTCCCTGGGACTGTGGTCTCAGGAAGGCAAACTTATTGATAGTTCTGTGTTTGTGCTAAGAGGAAGAGGCCCCCTCGTGTGTGAACTTGGGGTGAAGGCATACCACAAGACGCAGTTTACCTTCTGGTACAGACACGGACCCCAGGGTTTGCTCTTGTGCTAGACCTGGGCTTGGGGGAGGGGTGGGAGACTAGGAGAATGAGAGGGCGTTTCTGATATTCATCACCCTGTGATCTTTCCAGTGATGAGCCATGTGACTCCTGAACCACAGCATGGGAGCTTGTGAGCTGCAGCAACTTGAATCTAGAGTAGGGAAAAGAAGTTGATAAGTGGGGGTAAGGTAGGGATGAGGGTGAGCCAGGAAAAGCATCCAAAAACTTTAATGACTTTAAGTCATCCTTGTTCTTCGTCAACCTGATTTTTTATGTGTCCTCCTAGAAGGAGGAGGTAGAGGTACGATGGGGAAGGACTGAAGTAAATTAACCAGAGTGCTGTGTTCTCACAACATGGTGCCTGTGAACACCAAGGAAATTTAAATCAAAAGAGATCCAGCATTTTCTATCCACTTTGCCATTTTGCTTTAATTTCTCTTTACTGAAAACAGGCAGACTTTGAAGTCTGAATGACCTGAGTTCAATCCCAGCACGCCTGTTTATTAGCTGTGAATTTACTTCTCTGGATCACACAGGTTCAGCATTTGTCAAGCGTGACCGATAATACTGTTGCTACCTTACAGAATTATAATGAACATCCAATGAAATAATGTGTATAAGCACTTACTACAGTCTGGTGCATGGTGAATAAATGCTGTCTAGGATGGCAATCTGTATTGTTGCTAATGACAGTGATATTGGGCTGTTCTTATCTCTTAGTTGATGGGGGCCAACTCATAAGCCAAATAGGAAAGGAAAAGATGGGTGGCACCTGTAATGTTTTCCGTATTATCTTTCAAATAGTTGGAGAACAATAGGGCTGGTAGGCAACCTAACCATGGCTCTTCACGTCCTCTGAGATGACAGGTCGTTGGTGAATTTCTCTATTATTCAGAATTTTGACAATTGTCCTACTGAGTGTCTATGATGCACTTCTGGTTTTGGCAACATGGTGGACCAAGCTGATATGGAACAAATCTGGATACAAATGCCTGTAAAAGCTGGATAACTCAATCAATTAAAAAGTCATAGGTGAAAGAAAGGGGGAAATCCCAGTGCTAGAAACACAGAGGAAACTAGAAGCCAGAGGAAACGGAGCCATCTGTCATGCAACTGGAGCTTCCGGGGTGGAGTCTCACCACAATTAAGTCTTAGCACTTGGTTTTAACAGCCACTGAAGGGCAGGGGACCTGCGTCTCAGACCCCCTGCAGTAAGACCCTCCAAAGGCAACAGCACCCTCTGTGAATGGAGGACCCAGAAGCCAAGAGGTTTTTTTTTTTTTCACATCCAAGGTTCTAAGTGGGGAAAAAAAAGTTATTCTTTTTGTGGCCGCGCTATGCAGCATGCGGGATCTTAGTCTCCCGACCAGGGATCGAACCCACGCCCCCTGCAGTGGAAGGGAGGAGTCTTAACCACTGGACTGCCAGGGAAGTCCCTGGTGAGTGATTCTTAATCTGAGAACGTACCTAAAATTGGTTCCACAAACCAGGCCATGAAGAATCCCCTCAGAAGAAATCCCATGTGAAGACAAGCTCCTAAGAACTCTGGGACACGAGAGGAACCATCGTGAGCGTGGGCTGGCAGCAGAGTCAGCAAGAAGGGCCCATCGTGTGCCAAGCGTTGTACCAGCAGCTGGGGCTCATGCAAGTTGTGCAGGGCGCACAGACGGTTCTGGAACCTGGAGGCTGGACCTGAAGTAATGGCCCATCACAGACCACCCTGTAGATGTTTCTGAATTTTCTTTCTGACCAGAAAAGATGATAGTCATATATAGCTCTTTCAAGATACAAACTTTATAAGGGGGTGCTGAAGCCCCCCCAGAAAGTTTACCAGCGTAGAGAACATCTGTGGCTTTAGTCTACCCAGCATTCTTTCTCTCTGCCTCCTGGTAAAAGCCAGCCCCTTGTCTGGGTTCTGGGTAGACTGCCAATCACATACCCTCCTCCTAGGCACAGCTGTGGACACATGATGCCTGCTTGGTCAATCCTAGTATCCCACCCCTGGCCACAGTGAGTAACCCAGACATGGGCATGTGACTCAGGCCAGGGCATCTGAGTGTGCTTTCCTGAGGTTTTATGCGTAGATGCTGGGAAGAGTGACTCTCTGTCCTTTCGGTTTGCTCAGATGCAATAGCATAGGGCTGGAGCTGCCTATGGCTGTTCCCCACCCCTCTCCCACCCCACCCACCCCAGCCACATGCAAAGAGCCCACCTACAGTGACAATAGTGAGAACTGGCATTTATGGAACAATTACTATGTGCCAGGTGCTGTTCTGAGTGCTTTAAAAGAATAACTCAATTAATCTTCACATCAGTCTTATGAGATAGTTTATTATCCCCATTTTGCAGATGGAGAAACTGAGGCACAGAGAGTTTAAGTAAATTGTCCTAAGGACACATAACTATAGGTTATGAAATCTGGACTTGAACCTCAATAGTCTGGCTTTAGCGACTTGTGCCTTAAAAATGCATAGATAGAAGCAGGACCGTGAGAAAGACAGATGTATGGGTGGGTGGATGGGTGGACGGATGGATGGCTGGATCAGTAGTTAACCAAATAGATAGATGGGAGATCTGGTGATACATGTGGGTTTCTGGACTCTCTGAAGCTAGCTCTAGTCTAGGATTCCCAGTTTTTCATGCAGTTATGTTTCCTTTTTTGTATGACTTAGCTTGAGTTGTTGCGGATCACTTTGTTTGATTTATTTTTTGTGCATCCAACACACTTTTCCACTGCCCTTCTGGTTGCAGCATATACTTTGCCTTTGGGAACCATCCCCTATTCCCTGCAGTTTCTGATGGAGCTGTCAATCAAGCTGCCTCACCCTCTCCTGGCCACATGGGTGGAGCACATGACCCAGACCTGACCAATCAGAGTACCCGGTCCCCTGGCCACAGTGATTGGTTCAGGGATGGGCATGTGCCAGAAGCTGGGTCCATTTGTGTCCCTTGGGAATTTTATTCAGCAGAGAGTGGGGGAGATGATCTCTGCTGGACTTGCTGTGCCAGGAGGATGGGCAGTGGGGCTGCTGGGTGACTCCAGGTTCGGGGCTGTTCTGTTTCCCACAGCTGACTTCTCCACTGGGATGTCCCACCACCCCCTCATGCTCAGCTTGTTCCAACCTCAGCTCACCAGCTCCTCCCCAAACCTGCCTTCTCTCACCATTTGGGGGGATGGAAGTCTGGACTTGGAACACAGAAGACGAATCCACCCAGTTTTAGGTACTGTTCCTAGAACTTGGGACCCCTTAACTCAGGATGAAGATCGCATATCTAGAGTTTCTTGTATATCAACCTTCCTACCACCCGCACTGCCTCACCAGCATCAGAGGCCTAGACCTGTGCAATCCCAAGGGCCCCCGTGCTTAGAAGGGCCGGTGCTTGCTTTAAAGCTCTTCTAGCGCCATCTTGAAATTCTCAACGATTTTTTAAAAAAATATTTATTTTTAAATTTTATTTATTTATTTGGCTGCGTTGGGTCTTAGTTCCGGTGCATAAGCTTCTCTCTAGTTGTGGCGCATGGACTCTAGAGCGCACAGGCTTAGGTGCCCCGCAGCATGTGGGATCTCAGTTCCCTGACCAGGGATCACACCCGCGTCCCCTTCGGTGGAAGGCGGATTCTTAACCACTGGACCACCGGGGAAGTCCCTCAACAATCTTTTAATAAGGACCCCTGCATTTTCATTTTGCACTGGGCCCTGCGAATTATGTAGCCTCCCTCCCCATTCAAATCTTCTCCTGTTCCTGGAGGGAACGCAGCAGAAAGGGCTTCTCTTGACTTTCTCTCCCTTTGGCTGACTTGCCTGAGTCCTCTGGCAGAGGTGCCATCAGCCAGACAGGAGTAGAGGAAGGGGAGGGGAAGGAATCAAGAGCCCAGAATTAGTCCCAAACTGGGTAAGTCAGCTTTGGAATAATTGACGGTAGATGAGGGTGGTGGTCCCTCATCGGACACGGGGGTGTGAGCCATGAGCTTCTTTGGCATGAGTTAGGGCAGGAGCCCTGGGACACCAGTGAGACAAGGCAAGGTCCCCAGGCAGGACCTGTGATTAGCTCCTCAAATGCCATCAGCCCCCAGCCTGCATGGGAAATGACTCCAGCCTCAGAGGACTGGCCTTGGTACTTGAGGTTCACCCTGGAAATGGCAGAAACAAAAAACCTGACTGATAAAAGTAACTCTCAGCCAATAGTTTGTTTCTACAAAATTGCAATTAAGCAGCCCCTGGCACTTCCAAATAAACATGGTACCAATCTCCATCTCTGTGAGGTTTTATTTAATGCTTTGTGACATCTGACACCCCATGTCACTCGTCAAGCACCAAAACAAGAAACTCATGTCACCCAACCCCTAACGCAGATGTGGAAAGCAATCGGCAAAGTCTGTCATTACGACCACATGCTACTAAAGAGACAACAGTGCATTGGGACCACAGGCTGGGCGGGAACTCCCCAAAATATATGTTCTTCCCTAAAAACCCCCATTTCTGGGTTGATGTTTCTCCTAGAGAGGAGAGAGCCACATGTTCTGGAATTGTGCTCCTTTTTCCCCTCGAGCAAATTATTCTTATCGAGACTTGTCAGTGTATAACTCCATTGCAGATACACCAGATCTCAGCCCCTACACCAGATGTTACTCCCCTTTTTTTAAAAAAATATTATCAAAATCCAAGAATGTGTCTTGTGTATATAATGCAAGGAGTTTCATTATTAAGACACATGTACAACTTACAGAAGACATCCAGGTGACATCAAAAGGTTAAAATCATAGCCTCTTTTCAGGTTGCCGGTAACGCATGTGTGTATGTTTATTGAGGCAAAACGCACATAACATAAAATTAACCATTTTAAAATGAAAAACTCAGTGGCATTTAGCACACTCACAATGTTGTGCAACCACACCCGTATCTAGTTCCAAAACAGTTTCCTTACCCCAAAAGGAAACCGATTAAGCAGTTGCATCCCATTTCTGCTCTCTCCCCAACTCCCCCAATCCGTTTTCTGTCTCTATAGATTTGCCTGTTCTGGATATTTCCTATTAATGCCATCATACCATATGTGGTCTTTTGCATCTGGCTTCTTTGACTCAGCATAATATCTTCAAGGTTCATGGGCACGGCAGCGGGTACCAGCGTGCACCATTCCTTTCCAAGGCTGGGTAATATTCCACTGTATGTTCAATGAGCATGTGGGGTTTCTTTTCTTTTGCTATTTTTTTTTAAATTTAATTTTTATTTTTTGGCTGTGTTGGGTCTTCGTTTCTGTGCAAGGGCTTCCTCTAGTTGCAGCGAGCGGGGGCCACTCTTCATCGTGGTGCACGGGCCTCTTATTGTCGCCGCCTCTCTTGTTGCGGAGCACAGGCTCCAGACACGCAGGCTCAGTAGTTGTGGCTCACGGGCCCAGTTGCTCCGCAGCATGTGATTTCTTCCCAGACCAGGGCTCGAACCCGTGTCCCCTGCATTGGCAGGCGGATTCTCAACCACTGCGCCACCAGGGGAGCCCTGGGGTTTCCTTTCTAAGAGGTCACTTTGAGTCTTTTCCCTTGGTTATCTGTGACCAGGTAAGTCTTGTTGGCACTGGCTTAAGCCCGATTTTATGCACACAGCAAAAGGTGGCTCCCTGTCAGGGAAGTGATGCAATGGCACTGTGCAAGTCCCTTCCACCTCCTCCCTGGGACCGCAACAGGGCAGAGTAAGATCGCCAAGAAACGTCTGCAGCGGCACACGAAGGGCGTGTCAGGAACAACCGAAAAAACTGTGCTCCGGTGAGGCTTGGGCTGCAGGTGTTTGGAAGCTGCATCCACTGCTGGAAATGGAGTTTTGACCCCTCAAAGTTAAGCAAATAGTAAGCAGAAAAATAAATTTGAGGCTGGGGTCTTGTCAGGCTAGGGAAAAGGTAGTTCAGTTAGTGTTCTTGGGGTGGGGTCCTAAACAAAACGATTTGGGGAACTCTCGCTGGTGTGGCATTACGTGAATGGAGTCTCTCATATCTACAATGGAATATTACTCAGCCATTAAAAAGAATGAAATGATGCCATTTGCAGCAATGTGGATGGACCTGGAGATTATCCTACTAAGTGAAGTAAATCAGACAGAGAAAGACAAATACCATATGATACCTCTTATATGCAGAATCTAAAAGCAATGATACAAATGAACTTATTTATAAAACAGAAACAGACTCACAGACTTAGAGAATGAAATTATGGTTACCAGGGGGGAAGGATGACGGGGAGGGATAGATTGGGAGTTTGGGATTGACATGTACACACTGCTATATTTAAAATAGATAACCAACAAGGAAATACTGTATAGCACAGGGAACTCTGCTCAATATTCTCTTATAATCTAAATGGGAAAAGAATTTGAAAAAGAATTGATACATGTATATGTATAACTGAATCACTTGGCTGTACACCTGAAACTAATACAACATTGTTTTCTTGTTCTGTTTTGTTTTTTTAATTTCTGAAAGTATCAGTGGCCCTTTTTTTTTTTTAACGTCTTTATTGGAGTATAATTGCTTTACAATGGTGTGTTAGTTTCTGCTGTATAACAAAGTGAATCAGCTATACATATACATATATCGCCATATCCCCTCCCTCTTGCGTCTCCCTCCACCCTCCCTATCCCACCCCTCCAGGTGGTCACAAAGCACCGAGCTGATTTCCCTGTGCTATGGGGCTGCTTCCCACTAGCTATCTATTTTACATTTGGTAGTGTATATATGTCCATGCCACTCTCTCACTTCGTCCCAGCTTACCCTTCCCCCTCCCCATGTCCTCAAGTCCATTCTCTACGTCTGCATCTTTATTCCTGTCCTGCGCCTAGGTTCTTCAGAACCATTTTTTTTTTTTTTTTTTAGATTCCATATATATGTGTTAGCATACGGTATTTGTTTTTCTCTTTCTGACTCACTTCACTCTGTATGACAGACTCTAGGTCCATCCACCTCACTACAAATAACTCAACTTCGTTTCTTTTTATAGTTAATATTCCATTGTATATATGTGCCACATCTTCTTTATCCACTCATCTGTCGATGGACACTTAGGTTGCTTCCATAACACAACATTGTTAATCAACTATACTCCAATATAAAACAAATTTTTTTTTTAAATGGAGTCTCTCTCATTGGAAAGGAAGGTCCCTCACTTTGGGCTACTTGTAAGGCTGTTCTTAAACCTATCTCGCTGTGACAATGCAGGATTTCCCTCAACTTTTCAATGTCCTGCTCAGAATTTCCTGCAGGACCCTCCTCCTCCCAGGCACCCTCACTCCTGTGCTCTGTAAACGCTCTCAGATAATACCCATGCCTGGACACCTTCCAATCAGATAAAGTCTGACAGTTGAGGCTTCTCTATCCTCTCAGATTTGATGGAATGGCCACCAAAGTCTCTTTAGTGTTTTTTCTTTTTTTTGACCAAGAAGCATAAATGTGCGTTTGAGATGAAGATAGATGATTCTTGAGTGAAATGGGATTTTATACATGGGGGTGTTTGTTTATGGGTTTGAAACATTGAAAAACAATACTGTACCGACTCTCAAGAGGAAAAGGAGTTGTTCTCTCTCCCTGATGAAGTGTTTGGGATGATTGTTGGGGAAATCAGTGATGGAGGTTTGTTTTTTAGGGGTTCCTACCGGGCATGTCAGGAGCTAATTCTCTCACGTGTGTTCCCTCCTTTTCTCTCTTGTTCTCACTCACACATATGCAATTTAAAACCTTGATTGAGTTTTTCTCTGTGACCGGGACTCTGAAGCTATCAAAACCCCCCAAATAAATCTGATTTCCACCTGCCTCCTGTCAGGAGGGCAGGGCTGTGTTTGCTCGGCACCTAACACAGGGGCTGGCACACAGTAGGTGCTTAGTAAATGCTGACAGAAGGAGTGAATGTGACTTCCTCCTTGGCTGTATCAGTGTTTTCCTGGTTCTGGCAGGATGGGGGGTTTGCTGTAAGCCTTTCACGTCGGCTCGCGCGTGGGGATGGCGGGAGGTGAGCATTGTCAGCCTGACTAGCCGGGGCGGGGAAGGGACATCCTGATGGGATGAATTCAGCAGCCTCGCTGGGGCACGAGGAGCCCCACGTTGCCCTCTGGGACCCCTGACAGGCCCTTCCCTGTAAGGGCAACAGTGAGCCAATCAGGGGTGTCCTGTGATAAGCCCCACTCTCTGCAGCGCCACAGCCAAAGTGGAAAAGAAACGTAGCTCGTCCCAGAGTGACAAATGATGCTTCTGATGGGGATGCCGTGGGCGCCCCACAGACTGAGTTCCCGCCAGGCATTGACGTGTTTCGTGAGGAGCAGAGCGGGAAAGGCAGACCCCGGGGTCTGTGGCTGGGCCTACTGAGTCAGCAAACCCTGGTTGTGCCTCACCCAGCACTTTGGTTATGCTGGTTATGTGGGGAATGCGTCTCTTCATTGTTTACATCGTGTGGAATTTGGCCTTCATTCTTCACTATTGAACGATTGTTTTGTGAGCACCCATTATGTGCCCGGAATTGCATGTATTGTAGCAGGGGGAAAGACTATTAAACAATAAACATGATAAGTAAGTAACGGAAATAGTAGGTGAGTGTAAATAGGGCGGTCAGGGGAGGTCTTATGGAGAAGGTGACGTTCAAGTCCAAAGCATCATAATTAATTCCCTCTGTGAAGTCTAATGAAGTAACACTTTCTGAAATGCATGATTCGAGCTCTTTCCAGCAAAGGTTCCTTTAAATAAGTGGTTCTCAGGTGCAGGCGGTTTGCCCCTCCCTCCCAGGGACATTTGGCAATATATGGAGTTTTCTGGGTTTTTTTTAAAAGTCTTTCAGTGTTTCCTGAAGCCTTTTTTTTTTTTTTAATTTTTATTTATTTATTTATTTATTTATTTATTTATTTATGGCTGTGTTGGGTCTTCGTTTCTGTGCGAGGGCTTTCTCCAGTTGCGGCAAGCGGGGGCCACTCTTCATCGCGGTGCGCGGGCCTCTCACTATCGCGGCCTCTCTTGTTGCGGAGCACAGGCTCCAGACGTGCAGGCTCAGTAGTTGTGGCTCACGAGCCCAGTTGCTCCGCGGCATGTGGGATCTTCCCAGACCAGGGCTCGAACCCGTGTCCCCCGCATTGGCAGGCAGACTCCCAACCACTGCGCCACCAGGGAAGCCCCTATGGAGATATTTTTGATCATCACAACTGAAGGGGTTGCTACTGGCATCTAGTGGGTAGAGGCCAGACAAGGCCCAGGACAGTCCGCCCACGACAAAGAATTGGGCCCAAAGTGTGACGAGCGCTGAGGTTGAGAAGCCTGGTCTAGACAGGCAGACTGGCTTTCGTAGCCACTGGGAAACCAAGGTGGATCCATCTGCACTTTCTTTGGTTGCAGGGTGGACCACACAGCATTCGGCAGAGCAGATGGAAACGCCTGGTGCACTCGAATCCTGCAGCCCCGGCACATCCTGCCGAGATGGGGGTAATAAAGAGAAAGATGATGATTTGCACTAACTGGTGTAACCTACCACCAAACCTCAAGGGAAAGAAAGTGAAACACTCCCCAAGAAACTCTGTTTATGGTGCAGGAAGGGTTTAGTGACTTGAGCGCTCAGATTACCATTTGGATATCAGTTTCATCATCATCAACCTCCAATTTCCTGTTTTGCTTATCTTAGAATTACTTTTCTTTTTTTTTTTTAATGTTTGCACAGTCCATATGGCTTTGGCTTCAAGTTGATTAGATATGGAACTGGTTTATAATGGATTAGAATGCAGGATTTGTTTGCTTTCTAATATTTTAAGAAAGAAATGAAAGAAGCTATAATGACGGAGACCGATATTGTATATTTACAGTCTTATTCTTTTTTCATTACTGGAAAAGACAACTTATTTAGGAATGTGGATTATGGCTCTTGGTCACTTTTTAATTTGTGTTTCACTTTAGGGTTTTCCTGAGTTACAAATCCCTGCAGATTTGTGAGACTTAAGAGGTACACTTGTACATTTATTTTTCCTTTTAGCCTTTTTCTTTTTTTTCCCCCTGGGGTTGTTTTTTTCTTTCCCCCTCCATTTGTATATTTTCCTATAAGCCAATCCGTGTGCCACTTTTTCCTGCACGGCCTGTACAGTTGGAAACATTATTTGAATCAGCCCTGTGAAACCGATGGCCCCAGCTGTTAAACACTGATGCACAGTACATTCACTCAGCATCCGGACATCCTAGTTCAGTTCACATTTTGGTAAATATATATTTTCTTTATCATTTCAAACTACCATGCAAAGCCACATCCTGCCGTCTGTTAGATGCTTAGAGCAGTGCGATATGCCACCGACGGCTCTGTAAGCTGCAGAGGAAGGTTGCACGGGCTGGATCCGTGGCCAGGAGACCATCAGGGCAGTCTCCACACACCCTAGTGACCCAGAGGATGGGCTGATTTTGGGACCAGGACTAAGAGCTTAGATTCTTGGGGTTTTCTGGGTCTCAAGGTTAGAGGTCTTTGGCAGATTTCAACATAACCAACCTTTAGGATCCTTTTTTTTTTTTAAATTTATTTATTAATTTGTTTTTTTAATTTTTGGCTGTATTGGGTCTTTGTTGCTGCTCATGGGCTTTCTCTAGTTGAGGCAAGCGGGGGCTACTCTTCGTTGCGGTGCGCGGGCTTCTCATTGTCTTGGCTTCTCTTGTTGCAGAGCACAGGCTCTAGAGCACAGGCTCAGTTGCTCTGCGGCACGTGGGATCTTCCCGGGCCAGGGCTCGAACCCGTGTCCCCTGCATTGGCAGGCGGATTCTTAACCACTGCACCACCAGGGAAGCCCTAGGGTCCTTTAATGTCATTGTTAGAAACAGTATGCATAGTCACAGGCTGAGAACTTGGGATCAGGATCTAGGATGCTTTGTCTGATAGCCCTGGATCCCCACCTTCTGTGATGTAACCAGACCAATGTTTGTGGGACTAGGTAGGCAGTTGTTGTGGGTTGGGTACCCTCCAAAAGATATGTTCAAGTCCTGACCCCCTGGTACCTGGGAATGCGACCTTATTTGAAAATAGGGTCTTGGGACTTCCCTGGTGGTCTAGTGGGTAAGACTCTGCGCTCCCAGTGCAGGGGGCATGGGTTTGATCCCTGGTCGGTAACTAGATCCTGCACGCATGCCGCAACTAAGAGTCCACATGCCACAGCTAAAGATCCCACATGCCGCAACTAAAAAGATCCCGCATGCCGTAACGAAGATCCCATGTGCCGCAACTAAGACGCGGCACAGCCAAAAATAAATAAATAAATAATAAATAAAGAAATAAAGAAATAATTTTTTAACAAGAAAAGAAAATAGGGTCTTTGCAGATGTAATTAAGATGTTAGTTCTAAGAAGGGAAGAATGAACACAGAGATACATACAGCAGACACCACCATGTGAAGGCACAGACATATGGAGGGAAGACAGTCATGTGACAACTGAGGCCGAGATGAGAATTATGCAGCTACAAGCCAAGGAACTCCAAGGGTTGCCAGCAACCACCGCAAATTAGGACAGAGGCATGGAGCAGACGTTTTCTCTCTGAGCCCCCAAGAAAGAGCCAATCCCGCCTACACCTTAATTTTGGATTTCTGGCCCATAGCACTGGGAGAGAATGAATTTCTGTTGTTTTAAGCCACCCAGTTTGTGGTACTTTGTTATGGAAGCCCTAGGAGAGTAATACGGTAGTGTTAGTTTATTATTATTATTATAGTAGCTCATTAAGAGAAACAAAAAGATTCTTCAACTTTGAATTTCTAGGAGAAACTGAGAGCCAAACGTATTTAATCCAGAATAATTAAATTGAACCTATTTTCTTAAAAATGAGTGGGAAAACTTATCAGTGGTGGTCAACTGGATCCCATGAATTAGTCAATAAAGGGGGTTGGGAGTTGAATACAGGTATTTGTATTTTTACTCAGAGCAAAGAACTAAGGAAGGCACAGATACAGCTCTTACTCTTGATTCAGTCTCTGGTGTTTGCTAGTTTAGCTGGAGAACTAGTCAACCGGGACAAGGCATGCAGATCAACGTTCTTGTTTTACCACTGCCATTGAAACCAATGGATTTTTTTTTTTTTAACTCTTTCTTTGGAAAATCCTTCTTGAACAGCATTCTTTCTTTTGCTTCTCATAGTTCAGCTTGAATATAATTCTACAGTAAAGTTGACAGTAGATTAGTTCATTGATAGTAACTGACCTGTACTCTGTCCCCACTGCAAGCCCCTCAGAGTGGAAAATGCATCCAACTATCTTTCATGTTAATCACAGGAATGTGTTGGCTGCTGGAAATAGCTTTCTGGTTCCTAGGAATAGTTCTGTCTATCTCCAGCCCTCAGTTTGTTTTGATCCCGTTATATACAAAGGCAGAAAGAAATGAAAATAGCATTTCTGCTTCAGGCATGAACCTAGGACAATGAGTCTTCCATACTAATGCCTTAAATCTCAATACCCAGGATCCACTTCCGATGGCTGTGGGCAGTCCGGCAGTGCCCTAAAGGTTCTCCAGGGGCCACTGTACCAAATAGACTCCTTATACTGGACAGTTAGGTTGTGCCACATCCAGATGTGGGATGTGCAGACACCAGCAGACTGTACAGGCCACTTTGAGCTGCTTGGGTGCATTAACTTCAGGGCTTCTGACACCCTGTCTACAAAATGCTGATACTAACTTTGGACGAGCAACGTGTATCTACTGGGCACCTGGGAAATGAGATAACCTGGCACTAAGGCGGTATCCTTGGGAAGTGATCCAATGCTGCCAAAGCCTTTGCAGAGCTATTTTAGGCTGACTCACACTGTAGGTATTGACTTGTTGCAGTTGTTGGATGGGCTAGTGGCTGGGAGGTGGGGGCCAGGGAGAGAAGAATCCAGTAGAGGGAAAGAGCGAGTGGTCTATGTGGGGAGAAGGGGAGAGGGAGAGGTGATGGATATGAGAGGATTGAGAACAAATTCTCCACAATTCCCAGCTAGCCCATCTAGGCAGTTGGTCCGGCCTACACGATAACAGAAGATAGCTACCTGTACTAACCAACCCTGTCTTTTGGTGTATAAATATGAATGGCAACCAAGGAGCACCATACATTAAAAGGAAAAATAGCCCCAAGCAGGAGGACCAAAATGATAAGCAAAATAACTGATGCCAGAGAAAGAATCAATAAACTAGTCAACAGATAAGAACTCAAAACAAAATTTCTATCCAACTTTCAATAAGAATCTTAGAGAAATTTTAGAAGATATTGCATTTATAAAATGAGAATAGTTGCTCTGAAAAAGGAGCACTTCGAGAATAAAGAAGAGTTCTTGAAAATTAAAAATATTATTATCAAAATAAAACCTGTAATAAAAGACTTAGAAGAAAGAGTAAAGGCAATCTTCCAGAATAAAAAGATGGAAATAAGAAAGAAAATGTAGATGACATAAAGGATCAATTCAGTAAGTCCAGTATTTTATCAGACAGCAGTTCCAAAAATACAGAAGAAGAAAATTGAAAGGAGGAAATATTCAGAAAAAATAATAGAAGGAAAGTACCAGAGCTTAAAATAAACCTATCAGAGCTGAAGAGAAACACAGGCTCAACTAAAGTGTTCAACAAATACTGGGCAAGTTGAATAGGTCAAATTTCATACCTAGACAGGTCCTTGTGAAATTTCCGAACACCAAACATAAAGAGAAGACCTTAAAAACTCACAGATGTAAAGAAAGGTTATATACAAAGGGACAAGAATCACATTTTCATTGAATTTCTCATCAACAACACTGGATATTAGAAAACAGTAAGACAATGCCTTCAAAGTTCTGAAGGAAAGTGATTTCAAACATAGAACTTTATATCTAGCAACTTGTCAATCAACTGAGAAGGCAAAATAAAGACATTTCATACATGAAAAGACTCAGAAAGTTTTACCTTCCATGTAATCTGTCTGGAAAAATTACTTAAGGATATACTCTAGTAAAATAATGACAATTATAGCCAGCAATTATCAAGGGCTTACAAAATACCAAGCATGGTTTTAAACACTTGATATGCAGGAACTAATTTTATCCTCACAGTTACCTTGAGTTAAGTCACTCTATTTATCATTATAATCTCATTTTATACACTGGAAACTGAGGTATAGGAGGATTAGGGAACTGGTCCAGGGTAGTGCAGCTACTATGTGGTGGGCCTGAAGTTGCACCGAGAGTCCAGCACTTCACCAACAGAATGTACCACCTCCTGGAGCTAGAAAGAATCCAGTGAAGGGAAGGGAAGGCTGCAGGCACAAGTGAACCTAACCCAGGAGAAAACAGAACATAGGTGTCAGGATGCGAGCCACTCAGTGGATGTAGGAAGCAAACGTTCCAAATTAGGATGAGAAGAACAGACTTTAGGGAGCACAGCTTTAAGGTGAAACTAGATTCTCTGAACAAAGAGTGTGATTAAGAAAGCTGGATGATTTTATGATGAGGTGAAAGAATATGCTTCTTTTGTGAACAAATGTTTAAACTCCATCAAACCCAAAAACTGCACACGGATGTCATGGTTCAAACATGAAGGAAACTAAAGTGGGGCATGATTGGAGCTGGTGGTGAGGTGTAAGAAGAAAGAATCCAGTAGACCCTGACACCTGGCTCTGTCTCCTTGGAGGGGCCCAAGCTGGTGGCAAAGCACGGTATTTCCTGCTTCATGGGTTGAATCACATCACGTGGTTCAGAGATCAATATTTACATAGCCATGGTGTTGTAAACACTGTTTATTGGGTTTTGTATTTAAGAACCAACGTTTGGACCAAATTCTCAGTTTTCAGTCTAAGTAGAATGCGGATGATCAAACCTTGGCATGGCTGCAAGAGAGGGAAGAGATGGAATGGAGGAGACAGGCCACATTTCTTCATCACAGAGGATGCAAAGTCCAGTAGTGTCTAAGGTTGATGGGCCAAGAGGTTTGAATGTATTGTTTAAAGCAGGGTTTCTCACCCTGGGCACTGTTACGGTTTGGGCCGGAGAAATCTCTGTTTTGGGGTTTGTCCTGTGCATTGTAAGATGTTTAGCGGCATTGCTAGCCTCTACCTAGATGTCAACCTCACCCCCAAGTTGTAACAACCTAACGCTGTTTCCGGGCATCGCCAAATGCACGCACCCCCCCCCCCCAACACACGCCCAAGGGGATTGCCCCCTGTTGAGAACTACTGGTTGAGAGTTATAAACATAACCAGTGGAAGAACTAAAAGTAAAATAAAATTAACAAAAATGTGGAGAAGGTGGAGGTGTTGGGGGTTAGTATTTAAGATAAATCACTCATCTTTCATAGCTATAAGTTATAAGATTTTGGTCTAAAGTTGGTAAATCAAGATAAAGCACTATAATTTTGATGTGTCAGCATTCTGAAAATTATGTATGATAAAGGAAAAACTGAACCTACTGGTAGTTAGGCTGTGAGAGGAAACGGAATTGAAACAGAAGCCACCGCTTACAAAACTGCGCTATATCCCCAAACAATAAACCTATTAAACCATGACACGGGAGACAAACCAAGGTTGTTCAGACCTATGTTCTCAACAAGACTACAGACAAGCTGAGCTCAGGTAACTCTGCTCGGACTCACGTGTTCTTCACCTGTTCTAAAGATACGACGTTTTTCCGGCCACTTGCCTTGATTATAAATCACCCTATGATAAGCCTATGGAAGGGTCTGCGTTAGTTCCTGATTCCCCCCATTTGAGGTGCTCTGCAGTTTCCCCACTGTTCTCCTTTCTAAGCTAATACACCTAACTGTGACTCCAAGTATGCCCCAGGTAGTCTTGGGCTGGTGAGTTTTAACATTTGAAACTTATTTTAAAATTTAAAATTTTAATTTAAAATTACATTAAAATTGATTTTACTTGGTTTTAATTGGTAACAAACCCTGTCGGTTACCTTTGCTCTGGCCTGCCCAAAATATCCACCTGCCGATGGGGATACTTGGATTTGTTACAGAAGCTACAACGATGAAAGGAGAATTGACTTTACAGCGGACGTTCCTAATTCCTTAATCACTGCCCTCTTTCCCATTCCGAGGGCAAGTCTGGAGGACCCAGATTGGAGAAGCAGTGAAGCCAAGACACCCCTTCTGCCTTCGAAGAGGGAAGCCTTCTATTTGTTCCCTGCTCTAAGAAGGACTGCCACAAGCTTCAGTTTTTTGATCTTTACAATAACAGAAGTGGCTCTGGTATTCTTTGTTGTGCAGGAGAAGGTGAAGTTGGGGAGATTCAGCCACCTGTCCCAGGCCTCCTTCCCAGAAAGTAGCCTGTGGGTCGCTACGTGTCCAACACCGGTTCCTCGACTCCCACCCTGGGCCAGCCTGGGCCAGGGAGGGCAGGTGGGATGTGAGGTGTAAGGTGGGGCGAGACGGGCCACCCACGGCTCCACAGAGGCTTGGGGTGTGGGTCGATGAGCCGACGGCTGGTGGGGACTGAGTTCTCCTGATGGGGTGCTGGCGGCGGACCGGCGCCCTGGCACTCAGAGGCCACGTGGCTGACATCTCTACCAGCTCCAGGAGCAGCACCTCCTGGTGGACCTGCTTCCCCTTCCCTCCTTCCCACGCCCACCTCCCCGCAGGCTGTGTCCGAGCAGGCGCAGGGTAGGTTCACACAGCCCTCACGGCCGTCAGACACCCCTGCTGAGACCTGCAACCACTCAGGCCCAGCAGCCTGGCTTGCTCCTTCCAGGACGCCACCTGGAAATTTCTGCCGAGACTTGGGGCCCCTAAACTGGGTCAGGAAGTCAGCCCCTTCCATCCACACAGGTGGGGTTCACGGGTCCCAGAGATGAAGAGCCAAGAATAGCCTGAGATTACAATGCAGGGCTTCTCCCACAGGCTCAGGCCGGGGTTAGCTTCTGGGACAAAGATTTCAGGTCCCTGGATCTTCTCCCCCACGCATCAGCTTCTGCCCTTCTTGGGAAAAAAAACAACAACCCCCCCCCCCCCAACCCCCTGAGCACCCTGGCCGTTCCTATTCAGATAATTCCTACCAGAACGCTCTCATTGCCTTTGTCTGTCTCACGCAAAGCCTTGTCTGCAGGACCAGGTGACTGTGCCCACGTGGGCCCCTTGTCTTGTGTAAGCTGGTGGAGGAGGGGCGCGTCCAGGTGTCTTGGATTCTCTGCGTGTTCGTCATCGTGGAGGGCCAGCCTTCACGTCGCAGGGAAAGGTGCAGCATGAGTGCTGTCGGCCTGGCTGCCCGATTCCTCAGACGATCAGTTCCAGGAGAAGAGGTCATTTCTCTTGTAAGTTTCTGGTTCTCAGACTCACTGAGAATCAGTCATTCGTACTCACCCACGTTAGCTCTGTCTTTTGAGACTGTGGAGCCGCGGAATTTCTAATCCAGAGACGTCACCCCTGCCAGCGCTTCTGCAAGTGGAATAGTGGGTGGTGGGGAGGGGAAAGAGGAGGGAGACGTTGCAAAACAGCAGATGATTTCTACCAATGCCTTTTCCTTTTAAATGTCACAACATGGCTTTTTTTTTTTTTTTTTTTTTTTAGAATTACAGGGAAAGATGAACTATTTGTAGGTTGATCAAACTCACTAAAGGATAAAACCCCAAATTTGTCTATCTATTGATGGAAAAAAGAAGCTATTTTTATTCCAGGTCAGGAAATGGTAAAAGGTGCAACTTTCCTAAGCACCCTGCTCTTATCAACAGCAGCAGAAAGCTAAACATTAGTCTTCTGGTTAATGGGTTTTCACAACTCAAACATCAACGCAGGTCAACTTTCAATGTCACCTGCTCAACCACCCACGCCTTTTCATCTCTCCCAAGAGCTCTGATGCAGACCAAATAAGACTTTTTCCTGATCTGGGCCGCCTACCCTCCAGGCTGGCCCTGTATTGGCTGGGGGTTGACTGCTGACCAGTCCTCCAGCCTGAGATCCGTAGGCAGTAAGAGTGTTTTCTAAACCCAGTGGCTCTCAAAAGATTATTGTCCAGGTGGAAAAGGCAGTCTGAGAGCTGGTGTTAAGTCATGGAAGTGTCTGGGGCAGGTCAGTGGCTTTGGGGACAATGCAAAGACCATCAGGATGTTTGGTTTCCAAAAGCGTGGCTCTCGGACTGGCGTCATCCCCAGCCCTCCTTTCTCCCTGCTCTGTGTACCTCCCCTCCCCCCTTCCCCTTCCCCCACACCCTCATCCTATTTGGGTCCTGACCTCAGGCGGGAGCGCTTGCCCGACTTTCAGGAGCCTGGCTTCTCAAATTGCTTCTCCGTCAGTCCACTTCTGAAAACTTGCGCTTTCCTTTTTCTTCAGAGACACAATTCCCTTCTACCATCTGGGCCAGGAGGCTAGTTGAGGTCTTGCTCTCAGGGTAGCTGCCCCTATGCTGGTGAGCTTCCCAGTCTATCCTTGGGAGACCTGGCCTTGCTCACCATCACGCCCCCTCTGCCTGGGCCTGACGTTTCCTTCCTGAACTGTTGGCCTGTGGCCGGCCATGGCCGTCTCCCAGCCCACCTGCCTGCCTCTCTAGATCCCGGACCCTATTCTCCTCCTGGGTCCCTGCCCGACTCCCCAGTCCTGCACAGTGGTGGGCTGGCCTCTCCCTGCTGGTCTGGACTCCCTCCCTTCCTGGCTCTGCTCCCAGGCTGGCACTCTGTCCCGCCCTGGGGCTCGCCTGCCCCTCACCCCCTGCCCTTCCCGGGGCACAGGACTCAGCCGTCCCAGCCTGCCCTGCCCAGCTGCGTGCCCTGCCTGGTCTCACGTGTCAAGACCCACAACCAGAGCTGCCCACCGCTGCTGGGGCCCAGGAGCCTCCCACCAGCCCTTTGGGGAAAATGGTTCTCATTTTTGGCCTCAGTGGGTTAGAATTTCCCAAGAGAAGGGTCTCCTCTTTTCCTTTGAAGAACAGAATAAAATTAGAATATTTGCACAGAATGCTGTGCGTCCAAGAAGATCCACGTTCTCACGGGCAACTGCTACTCCAGGGCTGAACTCAGGGTCCAGAGGGCACTCGCTCACCGCGCAGCAGACATGTAGACGCCACGGTGAGGTTCAGAAGGTGCCCTGACGTCCTTTTCACATCAGGGTGCGACGTGTGGTCCAGTTGCCAGCACCGTGGCTGCATACGGCAGACCTTCCCTCAGTGTTGGCTGAATGGAGACACCCCCAAGGGATCCAAGAAGAAAAGGGGGAGGGGAAGGAAGGGGGTACAGGGCTTTTCCGCACCCGCCTCCCCCAACCCACCATGAAAAGCCGAGTAATTAGCGGCCAGTGGAGCTGTGTAACTACCCTTTAGGAATTAAGCACGTCTCTAGTTGAGGGTACTGGGGGCAAATGCACTTCTTTAGGACAGAGGATTGGGAGATATCTGAGAGCATTTGGTAAGTGTCCCGTTACACAGTGTCATAAACTGGGTGGCTTCAATAACAGAAATGTCTTGCAGTTCTGGAGGCTAGAAGCCTGAAATCAAGGTGTCGGCAGGGTTGGTGTCTTCTGAGGCCTTTCTCCTTGGCTTGTAGATGATGGTCCTCTCCCTATGTCTTCATATCATCTTCCCTCTCTGCATGTCTGTGTCCAATTTCCCCTTTTTATAAAGACACCAGTCATTTTGGATTAAGGGCCACCCTACTCCAGTCTGACCTCATCTTAATTAATTACATCTGCAATGACTCTATTGGTCAATGAGTCACATGACTCATTGACAATAGAGTCAGTGACTCTATTGGCCAAATATGGTCACATTCTGAGGTCCAGGGGGTTCGGACTTCAACATATGAAATTCAACCCATAGCAGGGGACCTTGGGGTCCTTGACAGCAGAGGTGATGGGGGAGGGGCATGTGTGTTCTGGGGACAGTACTCACCGTCACACTGAGCTTGTCACCTTCTTTCCATCTATTCAGTATTTTTTAAAGAGATTCATGTTTCACTTGAAGGAGGATAAAATGTGCCCCAAGAGCTGAAATCTACCATCCTACTTCCATGTTCTTGGTGGGACTCTGGTCCACCGTGAGGCTGGTTGCTGGGCCCACTCCGATAGTGGCAGCTGGGAGGGGTGGGCGCTGGTGCTGCCATGGTTCAGGTTCCAGGAACAGGGAGGCGGGAGACAGGATACTGCACAGGTGGCAGGCCATCGCCTGCTCCAGGACCCGTCAGTGCTCCAGAGAAGGAGAGGACACGTTCCCTGTGGAGGTGAGCTTGACGCCGGGCCAGGGGTTGGAAGGGCTGGATTAGGGAAGCTCGAGGGCACTGGGGAAGGAGGGAAGGAGGAGGACAGGGCTGGGTGTGTTGAGGGATGTGAGTGGTCCAGGTTGGCAGGAGCAGAGGATGCCTGCAGGGGCACGTGTGCTGGGCTCCTCGTAAGGAGAGCTGCCCTGCCAAGGAGCCAGACGTTATTCTGGGGTCAGTCCAGTGCCATCGGGGGTTTTTGACGTGAGGCGTGCCTGTGAAAGTGAGGTTCTCAGACCACTAGTCTGCGTGAGTGACACAGATCTGGGTGATGAGACGTGGGCCGGGGCAGCCAGAAGGGAGAGGGAAGAAGGTGGAAGAGGCCTGGGGCTGGGCCTGGGCGTGGCCCCGTCAGAGGGGAGCCATCAAGGCACCTGTGTGCCACGTGGGGGGTGCTCTACGGGAGAACAGGGTTATATTGATGGGAATAGAGGGGCTTAGAGGGAGGAAGGCCTTTGCCTCGGCAGGAGGCCCCAGGAGGAATCATGGAGCAGCCAAAGAAGGCAGGTCTGAAAGCGAGGAGACGCAGGGAAAGGATGGAGTTGTGGACTTGGGGGTTGTTCCTGTGACAGAAGCTTCAAGGGGCAGAGGGAGATCCCACGGTTGTTTAGTGGGACGAGGAAGGAAGGAGGAGAGACAAGCTAGTGGAAGATCATAAGCTCCCTGGGGCAGGGACTGTCTGTCACTGCAGCCATAGCCCTGGGCCTAGCAGTGTCCCTGGCACATAGTAGGTGCTTAGTAAATACTTGTTTAGCGAGTGAAGGAAAAAAGCTGGGATAGAGCCTCAGCAGCCAAGTTTGAAGAGTATTTTAGGAAGGGGCAGTGGTCAACCTTGGAGCAGCACATGTAGACCTTTTATATCGTATCAGTTTCCTGGGGCAGCTGCACAGTTGGCCACAAACTGCGTGCTTTAAAACAACAGAAATGTATTCCCTCACAGTTGTGGAGACCAGAAGTCTGAAATTAAGGTGTCGGCAAGCCACACTCCTTCTAAAGGCTCCAGGGGAGAATACTTCCTTGCCTCTTCCAGCTCTTGGTGGCCCCTGGCACTCCTTGGCTTGTGGCAGCATCACTTCAAATTTCACCTCCATCTACACATGGCCTTCTCTGTGTCTCTCCTTGTGTTCTTTTCCCTTTCTGACTCTTCCAGGGACACCTGTCATTGGATTTAGGGCTCACCATCATCCAGGATGATTTCATCTTGAGACCCTTACCTTAATTACATCTGCCAAGACCCTTATTCCAAATAAGGTCACAGTCTGAGGTTCCAAGTGGATGTGAGTTTTGGTAGGGCCACCATTCAACCCACTGTGACCATAGACTGACATTTTTGAGAGTGAAAGAAAAGAAAAAAATATATAAAGGTTAACGATCTGTTTCAGTCTTTGTCTTTGTTTGGAAGTACCAGAGAAAGAAAGGAGAAAAAAGGTTGGAGATGTTAGAAGGGCAGGAGATGACTGAGAAACAGTTATTCCATGGAGCAAATTTGGAGATAATTGGCAAGGCTGCCTTATGTTCAGTGTTAGCAAGAGCAAAGCAACACTGATTGAGAAAGGAAAACAAAACATTGACCGAATTGTTTTTCAAAATTGTGGTGACCTGGGGTGTTCCATCACGTTGTATGCAAACCCTTCCACCCTCATTTCACTTTCAATATTGGATTAGTTTCCCCCGGGGTTGCTGTAACAAAGTGCCACCAACTGGGGGACTTAAACAACAGAATTTATTCTCTTACAGTCCTGGAGGCCAGAAGTTGAAAGTCACAGTGTCAGCACCTGAAACCTGTAGAGGCAAATCCTTCCTGCCTCTTCCAGCTGATGGTGTTGCCGGCACTCCTGGGTGTTCCTTGGCTTGTAGAACATCACTCCAATCTCTGCCTCTGTCATCACATGGCCTTCTCTCTGTGTCTGTGTCTATGTCCTAATATCCTCTTCTTATAAGGACACTAGTCCTATTGGATTAAGGGCCCACCCTAATGACCTCCTCTTAACATAACCAATTACATCTGCAATGACTCTATTTCCAAATAACTTCACATTCACAGGTACTGATGGTTAAAATTTCAACATATCTTTTTGAGGGAAAAACAATCCATAACAAACATATTCTACAGAGCTGGGGAAGTTCTTCAAAAGCCTTAGAAATAGCACCCCCAAGAATCCAAGAAACTTCACTGGAAGCACGTAGAATCTGGTGTCTGAGTGTAATGATACCCAGAGAATTCCCACGTGGTGTGAGATTCCAGCAACAAATAGAGTGGCCGAAACAGCATATTTTTTCCATGGTTGACTATAGCCTCCATGAGAGGAGCTGCATTCAGGACGTCTTGGAAGAACAGCGTCGGCACACCTCTCCCCACTCCTCTGCCCCCTGCCCCCCTTCCCATCACCCAGGACCCTGCTTGACCACCCCCCCTCAATCACAGCTGTCAGGCTGGCCTTGAGCCCAGCTCTCAGTATCCAGGGGTTGAGGGCAAGAGACAGACCTTTTTTTCAACTTCAAGCAGCTTCCAGATTCTTGGCTTCTGGTGGATCATAAGTGAATGAACTGAAAAGTTTCCCACATAGGCAGCTGGCCCCAAACTACCAAATGCCAGAAATTTCAGAAACACAGCATTGTCCAGACCAGCTGCTCAGAGGTGGGGAAAAATTGCAAAACAGGTTGGGAGAGGAGATGGTGCCATTCTGTCCTAACCCCTAGGAGGACCTCCCATCCTTGGATGCCAGGAATCCTTCCAGGACTGCATGGGAAAACTGGGGTCACCCCACCTGCCCACAGTTTGTCCTGACCCCCGGGCCACTGTTTGCAGTGAATCAGGCGCCCCCTGGTGGACATTTTGAATACTCCCCTTAGAAAGGCGCGTGCTGGCAGTTAGAGGAATGGTTGGTTCCAGCAGGTCGCTTCCCTGGCGGTCCAGTGGTTAGGTCTCCGCGCTTGCACAGCAGGGAGCACGGGTTCGATCCCTGGTTGGGGAAAAAAGATCCCACATGCCGCCTGGCACAGTCAAAAAAAAAAAAAAAAAAAAAGACTCAGAGTAAGAGAAGACATTAAGATTGTCCAAGACACGTATCTGGTTTCAAAGATAAGAAAATGGAGGCCGAGAAGAAAGGTGACATTTCCACTGTCTTAGAGCTATTAAAGGCAGAGCAGACTTCTCCATTCTTTAACCATTGAAAAAAGCTTGTGCTGTTCCAGTCTCAAAAAGAAAAAAAAGAAAAAATGAAAAAGAAAAAGGCAGAGCAGCTTAGAACCCTTGGTTATCTAACAGGACACCAAGGATAATTTAACACCATGCAGAACTGGGTTATTTTTGCCTCTTCATGTCTTTAAGTGGAAAAATGTTCAGTTGGGGGTGGGGTAAAGCTCCTCCCCAGATCCTGTGTGTGAATGACAATAGGTTAGTTATTAGGTGGTGTCATGGAAAATAGGAAAAACCATAATGTTTTAATCACCTTTTTAAGAGGCTTCTGCTTTAGTGTGCTAGTTATCTTTTAGAAACGGTTTTTTTTCTGTTGTTTGTTTATTTAGTCATTTTTTATAGTTTTTTTTTAATTGAATGAAAGACTCTTTAAATTCCATAGCGCTTTACAATTTTCAAAAGTTTCACACACATAATAACCCTTTTTTCCCCTTACCCTTATATTGCCCCTCCTCCCTTCCCTCTCCCCACTGGTAACTACTAATTTGTTCTCTGTACCAGTGAGTCTGCTTCCTTTTTTTGAAAAACTGTTTTTCTTCAATCAGTGACAATGTAGAGTTTCTAACTAGGAATTTTTTAAAAAGGAATATTCTGGGGAGGGGTGAAGTGAGGGTACTCTCTTACAGAAAATGTTTCTTATAGAAAGTACTGCAGCCTGTCCCATCATTTCCCAGGATTGGGTGGGGAAATGCCATTTTCAAAAGACTTGTTGATGTTTGCCCTCCAGTCACAGAATCAGAGTTTCTGCATTAAGCTAACAGGGATTCCTTTTCCCCACATTTCTAGGATTTGCAAATGTCTTAGAGACTTTAATCAGTGGGGTCTGCCCACGGTGCTGTGGAATTGTCTCCAGACCTGAAAATGCAGGTGATTCCTGCAGAAGTACAGAGCTAAACTTGTTTACGGAGCTAGCAATATCTAGCATTATTTTTTTCCTTTTTAAAAGATTTTTATTTTATATTGGAGCATAGTTGAATAACAATGATGTGTAAGTTTTAGGTGTACAGCAAAGTGATTCAGTTATACATATACACGTATCTGTTCTTTTTCAAATTCTTTTCCCATTTAGGTTATTACAGAATAATGAGCAGAGTTCCCTGTGCTATACAGTAGGTCCTTGTTGGTTATCTATTTTAAATATAGCAGTGTGCACATGTCAATCCCAAACTCCCAATCTATCCCTCCCCACTACCCTTTCCCCCTGGTAACCATAAGTCCATTCTCTAAGTCTGAGTCTGTTTCTGCTTTGTAAATAAGTTCATTTGTATCATTTTTTTTAGATTCTGCATATAAGCGATATTACATGATATTTGTTTTTCTCTTTTTGACTTACTTCACTCTGTATGACAGTCTCTAGGTCTACCCACGTCTCTGCGAATTGCACTATTTCATTCCTTTTCATGGCTGAGTAATATTCCATTGTATATATAAATGCCACATCTTCTTTATCCATTCTTCTGTTGATGGACATTCAGGTTGTTTCCATGTCCTGGCTATTGCAAATAGTGCTGCAATGAACATTGGGGTGCATGTATCTTTTTGAATTATGGTTTTCTCCCAGTATATGCCCAGGAGTGGGATTGCTGGATCATATGTTAGCTCTATTTTTAGTTTTTTAAGGAACCTCCATACTGTTCTCCATAGTGGCTATACGAATTTACATTCCCACCAACAGTCGAGGAGGGTTCCCTTTTCTCCACACTCTCTCCAGCATTTTTTGTTTGTAGATTTTTTGATGATGGCCATTCTGACTGGTGTGAGGTGATATCTCATTGTAGTTTTGACTTGCATTTCTCTAATGATTAGAAATGTGGAGCATCTTTTCATGTGCCTCTTGGCCATTTGTATGTCTTCTTTGGAAAAATGTCTATTTAGGTCTCCTGCCCATTTTTTGATTGGATTATTTGTTTTTTGGATATTGAGCCGCATGAGCTGTTTGTATTTTTTGGAAATTAAGCCCTTGTCGATTGCATCATTTGCAAATATTTTCTCCCAATCTATGGGTTGTCTTTTCATTTCGTCTATGGTTTCCTTTGCTGCGCAAAAGCTTTTGAGTTTAATTAGGGGCATTATTTATTTATACTCTATCTCCTTCCAAAAACCTTGGAAGCTGCTATACACAAAGCCAAATAATATATATGGCAATGTTAATGTAACAACAACAACAACAAACCCAAGACCTTGCAAAAGAAAAGGAAGCAGATACCGTAGGCAGAGCCCAGGTACTTCTGAGACTTATCCTTGAATTTGGCTCTGAACTTCCTAGCAGCCACTAGGTTGCATAATATTCATTTTGGAAAAAGTGGAGTCAGCAATCTTTTAAGAGGTTTTTCCCCTATGGCATTATATTCTAAAAAATTTTAAATCTTTCCTTGGACCTTCTATTGGGTTTACTGGGTAACAAAATGAGCCCTACCCTTGACAATGATTTCAACCCCAATGCAGAAGCAGTTCTCATCCAGCTGCTTATTGTAATGACCTCAATGAAATCTAAGGGCATAACCATAAACGCGAACATACTGAAGCAAATCGTCAAGGGCCAAAGTCATGGAGTCCAGATAGGCGCTTTCCTCGTATGCAAGTGTCATGAAGGGATGGGACGTAAGTCCATTTAGGACTGGAGGCCATCGCTGGGCGAGGCCTAGCAGATGGCAGAAGTCCTGAGTTGCACAAAGCGTTCCTGGGGAGCACAGCTTCAGTACCTCCCCACACACAAGTGTGTTGATGCTTCAAAAGCTTCCTCACGGCTGGTCCAAGTGGATGCTGGTAGGGTGATCGCCTCCCCACATTGTCCTTGGGGCAACCTTCACTTAGGGACATAGGAACACAGCAACTAGCCTGTTCTTATGCGCTGGAGGTGCTGAGTCTTCATTGCCTATAAGCACCAGTGAGAGTTGTAGTTGTGATGAAACTCACCCTTCTGCATATGCCTGTGTCAGAAAGCCAGGCTCACCTCTGAGGATGATGCAACCCACAGGCGAAAGTGCTGCCTTCACCGACCTGCAGAAAGATCTCAGGTGGCAAGTATTTTCTTACTGCCCTTCAGAAAGATCAGCACCGAGCCTGGGTTGGTGGTTTATGCACCCCTCGTGTTACTGAGTCTAAGCTTCTGCTCGCCGCATGACATGCCAATAATCGAGAGACGACTTGCTGGGGTAAGGTATAATGACTCTATTCGGAAAGCCAGCAGACCGAGAAGATGGTGGACTCATGCCCCAAAGAACCATCTTGCCTGAGTTAGAGTTCAGGCTCCTTTTATACTAAAAGGGGGGGAGTAAAGTCAAACACTTCCTGGTTCCCATCAGCCTCCGGAAGGGATGTGTTAATTTCCTCCTCCCTGCAGTCCTTCACAGGTGGGCCTGGTCAGGGTGTTTCCTGTGAGCTAAACAAAGTTATTTTAGCTTAATGCTCATTACCTGGGAGGCAGGGGTCCCAGAGATGGGCCACTATGTATAATTTAAGCTTATAGGCAACGTCCCTTTAATCTTGTAATTCTATTACAAGATTAACTTGTAATAGAATACAAAAGGTTTTTCCCTATTACACTTACTGTTATGGAAACAGAATGGATGTGCTGAGCAGGGGCGGTGAGGAGGGCACCCTGGGCATCACCTTGGCGAGTTCAGGGTCCTCCTGACAAAGCAGATGCTGAGACCCTGTTAATCATCCATAAGGCATTTCAGCAATTTGTGATTTCCAGCATGTCAGTTAAGTAGCTAATTGATTCTGGCTGCTTCCCCTCCAGCAGGGAGGAAGAGCAAGTGGCTTACGCCTGTTGCTGCAATACACCCTGCGGTCCTGTCCCATGGAGTCCAGTTTCAGGAGGACGGTGCACCCAGGGACCCGAGGTGACGCCTGCAGGAGTGGGGTCAGTGGGGGAGTTGTGGCCTGAGGTATGTGGGCTCCAGGGCCCTGCCTGGCACAACTGCATTTTGTCGCCCTGTGTTCTCCAGGATGAGACTGCTGGCACAGAAGCCTGAGGGGCTGCGTGCCCTCATTAAATGTCGTTTTCTCCTTCAGAAAAACAGTGGCTCACTGTCCGCAGCGAGGCCAGAAGGTGGATGGACCCCAGCAGTTAGCGGAGGCCTCCAGCTCACTCAGGTGTGGACATGGGGACGCCAGGCCTCTGGGCTCACAGAATGAAACCCACAGGTTCCCCAGGCAGGCCCAGACAGAGATGGAGGCCTGACCGAACTCTCTTCTCCAAACGATTTTTACTCTTTCTCACAACTGTCATAGAAGAAGGTTGTCTGGGATGTGAAGGGAGCACTGAGGAGAAAAGAAACCCCTGTACTATTTGAAGAAGACTGTGATCTGATAGAACAAAAATTTGGCTGGACTTTTCTTTTGACACCACACCTAAAAGATTTAGATTATTTAAAATATATTTTCAATACTATCGGAAAACAACCTGAAATCTTAGATTTAGTGCAGACCACTAATAAAAATGACAAATGACTTCATCCTGGAATGGTAATAGAAATATTCTGAAAATCTATGAATGTCATCTAAGTGGTATATATGTGTATGTGTGTGTATATATATATATATATATATATACACATACATACATACATACATATGCTGGTGGTGTATTAGTCAGTGTTGCTGCAGGAACAAACATCCCTACATAGTCAATGTTTGGTCCTGGGTAGAAAGGCCACATCGTGGCAGTGTGGGGTCACAGTCACGGTGACACAGTGAGATGAAGACGACGAGGTCCTCCAGTCCCACGTGGCTCTGATGCCACCTGTCCCCCCTTATCCCCACTTCCTGGGGTACAGCAGCCCAGGTTGTCTCTGCCCTGTCTGGTGTCCTGGACGCATGGGGCTCCTTTAGGCCAATGTCCATCTCCAGCAGCTGAAAGCCCTTAGAGATATTTGCACCAGGAGCAGCCAGGGAACTGCAGGTGTTTGACACGGAGAAGAGAAGATTGGGAGGAAGATGATCGTCTTGACATATTTGAAGGGATGGTCATGGAACAGAGGAATGAGACTCACTTTCTCCTTCCCCAAGGGATGGAAATTGTAGGGAAGTGTGTCTTGGTTGCACATAAAGAACAGTTCTATACCTCCCAATCTATCCCAAGGAAGGAGTCTGTCCTGGGTCCTGTGCTGTGACCTGGAGGGACGTATCAGAGAGGACCCAGGCCCTGGGTGAGCTGGTTGGTGGCTTTCAGGCCTCTTCAAACCCAGGAGTTTGTGATCTGTGGAGCTGCCTGCCTGAGAGCCTTGGAAAAAGGAGCTGACCCTCCCGGCCTGGGTTACCATCTATTCGAGTATGTCAGAGAATTCTTTTAAACGGTGACTGCAGTGTATTTCACAGTTTTATTTTTGAGCTATTTGAATAGGATTTTACTTTGTGAAGCCTTTGACAAAACCGTATAAAGCTGATTTTAATTTCACATATGTTGCTGATCAAAAGATTCATCACGGAAAAAAAATACCCTAATGATTTGAGATGATCTAATTCCTGTGCCTTTTTCAGAATAGTTCCACGGTCCCAACTGGAGGCCCTTTATGACCACTTGGGATGTCTTGAGAATGACATGTTTTGCCATTATCACACCAAAGCACACGTTTTCATTTTGTTAAAACATATTTTTATGGTTGAGAAATGATATGTAACATTTGTTGTTTTTATCAAAGAAAAAAAAAGAAGACGTGTAGTAGATAGGCAAACACATTTTCCAGAGACCTATGATTCATCCACCAAAGACTTTATGAAGATCAGTTTCATTGCATTTATTACATTTTCGGCTACAA
The DNA here is from genome assembly GCF_028023285.1 of Balaenoptera ricei. Taxonomy (NCBI): domain Eukaryota; kingdom Metazoa; phylum Chordata; class Mammalia; order Artiodactyla; family Balaenopteridae; genus Balaenoptera; species Balaenoptera ricei. The sequence goes on along the minus strand of NC_082642.1, from coordinate 152,945,192 downwards.
CTGAAAAAAGAAAGGAAAGTGGAAAAAATAATCAAAATTAATGATGGCCTCACAAAGTTACGTGAACTTTCTAAAAGTGAAAGCTGTGTCTGTTTCTAAGCTGTGAAGAATTTATAGGAAGGTTGTGTTTTTAAAACATTCCTTATAGCAATGCAAAACTTTAAGTTTCAAGTTCCTGATGGTGAATTAGAGTCCATTTGATTAGCTGGCGTGGTGCTGCTGTGTTTTGCAATGTGTTCCCAGTAGGGCCACCTCTCCAAACTGCTCCTCAGCTGGTTCTGTGGGTTCTGGGGTCAAAAAAGTCAGAAAAAGCTAGAATCCACTTCCCTAACTGGCAGAGTCATAAATCTCAATGGCATATTAAAGGCTCTGAGATGTCTTACAATAAAGACCCTCGTTAATATCTCTTGGAACATATTTTGGGAAACTCTGAGGGTAGGATTAAGAGCATTGGGTGATTGCCAGAGATTCGGTGCTAGCCCTGGTTCTGCTGCTACCTGGTGTGTGGACTTGGGCAAGCCACTTTCCCTCCCTGTGCTTCAGTTTCCTCAGGTGTGTAACAGAGTTAGGGAAGTGCTATCTGCCGTACTTAGAGTTGGCGTTCACAGTGAATCACTCTCCCCTCCCCTGTTAAAGGATTAGACATCCCTGCCCCATTGACTTTGGGCTTATCCATGGGGTATCTTTTGGCCAATGGAACATGAATCCATGGACTTAAGCCACGTGTGAGCACACCCTCTTTCTAGGAGGCACTGTGGGAGTGTCTGCCCACTCTCCTGCTCTCTTCCTCTGCCTTGAGAGCCAGAAGAGGCTGTTTCTTGAGCCTGTATCCTGGGATGAGAAGATGGGCAGAGCAGGGCCACAGCAGTGGACCCGGTAATGTAGTGAGAAAGACGTCTTTGCTGTTGTAGCCAAAGAGAATTCAGGGATGTTTGTTACTGCAGTAATGCTGACTGATACACCAGCTCAGGTCCCCTCCAGCCCTGACACTTCAACGTTCTTAAATGCATCTGACCCCAGCCCTGAGTTGTCCTCTCCAGTCTCCCCATCCTTGTCAGCCTCGGACACATGGAGATGCCCATGTTACTCCTCCCCGCAAAATCTCGATGTGGCCCTTTGTCACTCCCAAGAGACAGAGGGTCAACGGTCTGTGGCTGGGGACGCAGCAAGGACCCGAGCCTGCTCACTCTAGGATGTTGCTGGGTTTGGGCATTTCTGAAGACTGTGGGTGCTTGAGTCAGGAGTCTAGTGGTCTGGAGGCCTGAGCATGCCCTTGGAAAGAACCCATCCACAGGTAAGAGCCAGCAGATCTTCCAGTCTGGCTGAGCATACTAATACTGTCCCTGCATGCAGGTTCTGGAATCTTCCAGGCCTGCCTAGCTCTGGGGTCTGTGGACAGAGACAGCGGGAGCCGAGGCAGTGCCGAGCTTGGCCTGTAGGTGGCAGAACTGGGGGGGGACTTTGCCCTTCCCCCATCAGCTTGGAGACCTGCAGCATCAGAGGTGGGAGTGGGGCTCTCAGCATGGAGAACTGGGTTGCTGACATCTCACAAGATGGGTGCAGGGAAAGCGAGCAGAAGAAACCAGAGGAAGCTGTAGGGTGGCCTAGAGGCCCATGTCCTGCTCCTTAGAATTTAGGGGGGCACTTCAAAGAGGTTTGGGGGTCCCACATGGCGGGCCTGGACAAGCCAAGAATGCAGGTTGTATTGTTACTGTGATTAGGATGTTTTACCCGCGAAGGGCGTGGCCCAGAATAACATGCGTAATGACATCCTTCTTTTAAAACCTGCCGTGTAAATCCATCCTGAGGAAATATTTCAAGACATAGGAAGATATATGAACATTTCCCAAACTCGGGGTTGTTTGCATATCACGACATTGGAAACAACCTGCAAACTTGCCGAAGGAAGTGTTGAATCAGGGTCCATGTGTTGATGGAGCACGCTACAGCCCTAAAAAAGGATGAGCTACCTGGGAAGGTGTCGCCATGGAAAGACACCTGAGGGCCAAAGCCAAGTGAAAAGGCAGGTACACAACAGTGTACGTTGTGTGGATTCTCGGTTCCAACTGTGCACAACTACCTACAGTGATTCTTGCAGAGCAGGGAGAGGATTCATTGAGGCTCTTTGGTCATTTTATAATGAACATGCACTTCCTTAAAAATAAAACAATAAGGATACTTCCATTCTGAAAAAAAAAAAGCCTTTTTCCTAAAGAATTGGCCACGGTTACCTAGGAGTGACATCTTGGCTTCCTGGCCTCTTGTTACTATGAGGTTATCCTGCCTCATTTTTCCAGTCGATATTGGGGTGAACACCCTACAGGGGGAGTTACTTTTGGATCCATGGTAACTTACTCATAAATCTTTTCAGTAGAAAATTTCCCACCTCGGTGCAAACATAATGGATCCCCAGGGCATGTTACTGAAACTTTGGGGCCAGCATCGCAGTCACATAAATACGGGTTTGAATCCTGGGATCACGACTTCCAGGCTGTGAGCAGTACCTGGGCTGTGGGCCTCAGTTTCCCTGGATGACAAAGAGACCATCACAGTTCCCCCAATGTGGCTGTGAAAACTTCACGAGTGATCGTCCTAGGAGCTTGGCATGTGCTCACGCAGTGGACAAATGTAATGATCGAAGTGCTTCTGCATCTTAATTCTTCTTCTGTGCTTCTCACCCTGTTCTTTTTTCTTTTCTTGTTTTAAAAATTTATTTAATTAATTAATTAATTAATTTTTTTGGCTACGTTGGGTCTTCATCGCTGTGCTCAGGCTTTTTCTATTTGCGGCGAGCAGGGGCTACCCTTGGTTGCGGTGCACGGGCTTCTCATTGCTGTGGCTTCTCTTGTTGCGGAGCACGGGCTCTAGGCGTGCGGGCTTCCATAGTTGTGGCACGTAGGCTCAGTAGTTGTGGCTTGCGGGCTCTAGAGTGCAGGCTCAGTAGTTGTGGCTCACAGGCCTAGTTGTTCCGCGGCATGTGGGATCTTCCCAGACCAGGGATTGAACCTGTGTCCCCTGCATTGGCAGGTGGATTCTTTACCACTGCGCCACCGGGGAAGCCCTCATCCTGTTCTTTTTTCCTTTTTAATACATTTTGCTCCTCTGTCTCATTTTTGTTCAACTGCTCAGAGTCAGGCCAACTTTCTCCCATAAGTTCTTTGTATCCAGATGGATGACAACCCTTCCCTTTCCTCCTCATGGTAACCAAGAGACCAAATGTCCTGGTATTTGTTGTTCTATGTCCAGGTTAGCAGCCATCAGCCACATGAGATGTGAAATCTTAGCATGTGAAATGTGGCTAGTGTGAACTGAGAGATGCTCTAAATATAAAATACACAGCGATTTAAAGACTTAAAAAGAAAAAAGTAATGTCAAATATCTCAATAATTTTTGTATAATATTAATATGATTACAAGTTGAAGTGATAATGCTTCAGATATATCAGGTTTAAATAGAACAGATTTCTAAATTTTTTCCACCTGTTTCCTTTTGTCTTTTTAATGTAGCTACTGGAAAATTTTAAATTACATCTGTGGTGTGACTGACACTTCTATCGGGCGGGGCTATTCTAAATCTACCACATTAAATTTTTTCTCTCAATTCACCTCTCATTTTTTCCCTGCTTGTTCCACAGACCTCCGTGCACCTGTGTGTCAATCGTGGGGACAGTGGGCCTGCACGTGAGCAGTGGCACAGAGGACACCCAGCGTGGTGGTTCTCCAACGAGCAGGAGAGCCCTCTGGAAACTCAAGCTCCGACAGCCACTCCTGCCACAGAAACTTCCCAGGTATGCACATAAATATTGGCTAAATAGACAGGTTCTTCGTAGTAAACTTGACTCCCCAGCCCAAAGATGCATGAAAAAGGAGGGTCTCAAGAAGGAAGGAAAGCAGGAAAATTGTTGTTAATTTATAGAAAAAAACGAATCATAAGCCTCCTTAAAAACGTAAATGTCCTAAAGCGTTTAAAATACCATTTGATCCGCTGCGGTGACTTTTCCGGCAGAGGGGGGCCGGGGAGGGGGGAGGTTATCTAATCTTACATTTGAGTTATCTCTCTGTCTTTGACTCCCTAACAAAAACAAGCTCCTAAGAGCAGGACATGTGAGTTAAATGGCTCCTATTAACCGGCTGAGGGTGGGAGGAGGTGAGAAACATCTTACAGGGCTGAATCGTGTGAAGGACTTGGACTTGGGCAGCCTGGGTCTGAACCCTGCCTCTGTCCCTTATTAGCTGCACCTGTGTTTTAACTCAAATCCTGTATATTGACTATATTTTCTTATTTTCTGTATTCTTGATGCTCTGGCATTTGGGGTCTTGAACCTGGAGAGACTGCCCCTCGCAGGGCTAGCTAATTCTTACAGATAGCAAAGCTGCCCTGCAAGTGTGCCTTTGATATACAAACCAACCAATCCAGAGCCCACATCTCAGCAATCTCCCATGTTCGTCACATGTCACGTCAATTTTCTCCCTGCCCTAAATCACCCCAGGGCCAGGAACCAGACAACCAGGGACAGAGAAGCAGACAACCCTATGGCCCAGAGCCTGCAGTAATTATTCAAACTTACCAGTCCTAAACTGTTTCCTCTGCCCTGCCTTTCCTTCTCACGAAAACGCCAGTAAACGCTGTGGACCAAGGTCTCCTTCCCCTGCCCTCTGCCCCTGACCGACCCTTCTGCTTCCCCGGGTGGCCCTGCAAAATATTCCGTGCCTCCTGTTTCTCGGGAGCTGTGCGTATAAACTCCTTCCTCTGTGATAATCATTCCTGCGTTTTCGTGTCTTACCACACCTGATTAAAACAAACACATCTTCGGAACATCCCGGCTTCTCTGGGTCTCGACTTCCTCATCTGTAAACCGTGGGTGACGGAGTCCCCTCCACAAGGAGATCCTGTGTGTGAAAGTCTCTCAGCACCTCCCCTGCCCCACAGAGCTCAAAACATGGGGAGGGACTTTTAAAAAGAAGGTGCCCCCTGTGATTTCATTCCCTCTTTCTGTTTGGTTCCTTGTTTCACTGTTATGTCTTTTTTTTTTTTTTTTTTTTTAATTTTTTGGCCACACCGTGCAACGTGTGGGACCTTAGTTCCCCGACCAGGGATTGAACCTGTGCCCCCTGCAGTGGAAGCGCGGAGTCTTAACCACTCGACCGCCAGGGAAGTCCCTGTTATTAAACAAACAAAAATAATAATAAAAGCCCCTCAACCTCAGATGCTACAGGCGCCAGAGTCCAGGCTCCAGCGGCATCGGGGTGGCCCGAGTGTGGACACACCCACCTCCTCCTCAGCCCCAGCTCCACCCCCTCCCAGTGGAAACCAACTTCTAAGGCCCTCTTCCACCCTTAGCACCAATGGGCCTGACACCCACCCAGGGAATGAGCTTCCTCTCCCCCGAGTCGCCCCTTCCTTAAACCTGGTCGACCTGGTGTTGCCAGTTCAGGAATAAGTCAGCCAGAGGGCCGGTGGGCAGTGTATCTTCTCAACCATGAGGCAGCTAAAGGGGACCCTGTAATCCAAATGTTGTCCCCGCCCACACCTAAACACAGGCAGGATGGAGGGGCCATGCGGGTGCCTGTTTCCACCCCGATGCCATAGCATTTCTCCTCTCCTTCTTTCTCCGGAATCTGTCCATCCATTCAGGAAATGGCAGCAACGGCCAGTAGAGGGGAAATGACCTCATGGCCACAGACTGCCATGGAGACCCGCCAAAGCCTGGCCAGAGAATATGCAAACTCAGCTCTGTCCTATGGATACAGGCAAGAGTTTATTTATAAAATTGATATAAAAGAATGACACTTGAATATTTAGTAAATCACAGGAACATCGTTTTTAAGTGGCTTGTGGAAGGAAAAAATTGAAAGCAATGTGCCTCAATGTTGAATGAAGTGAAATAAGGAAACCGGGCGCCTCAGATTGGGACTTGACCCCAAGTGCCAGAACTCGAACCCAGCCAAAACCCAGATTGGGAACTTGAACCCACATGGCTGGGACTCGAACCTGGCCAAAACCCACAGTCTTCCAACTGAGATCACACACCTGGTTTCAGGACTTAAGGAAGCTCAGGTTCTTGATGTCTCATCGCAGAAAGAATTCAGTGAGAGACAAAGTGATGGGTAAGAAGTGGATTTATTTAGAGAGAAACACATTCCACAGACAGAGTGTGGGCCATCTCAGAAGGTGAGAAAGGCACCAGGGTATGGGGTTGTCAGTTTTTATAGGGGTGGGTAATTTCATAGGCTAGTGAGTGGGAGGAGGATTCCAGCTATTTCGTGAAGGGGCGGGGATTTCCAGGAATTGGGCCACCGCCCACTTTTTGATCCTTATGGATCCTTGGAACTGTCGTGGCGCCTGTGGGTGTGTCATTTAGCTTGCTGATGTGTTACAGTGAGCATATACTGAGGTTCAAGGTCTAGGGGAAGTCGACTTGTCCGCCATCTTGGACCCATTTGGTTTTAATCAGTTTATGTCATGTCCTTGGGCTATGTTATTCTTTCAGAGGTTGTGCCCTGCCCCCTTCCCTCCTGTTTCAATAACAAGTGGAAGGACCCTGGGAGGGGTCAGAGCAGAAGACCCTCCGTGCTACAGGCAAAGGCACTGACCTCAGAGGGGATCCAAATTTATTGATTGTCCAGCTTTGCCTGTGCAAAACATTTCTTCTGCATAATCTATACGATGACATCGGATTTCCTGGTGGTTCACGAGAAATGAAAACACTATATATTAGCTGTAATTTATAAGGTCCAAAGGAAATTTTTGGACAGATACTTAACTGTATTCAATTACTAGAAACGTCTGTTTGTTGTCAAATAAGGTAATCATCTTGAATAACTCTCTTTAAAATGAAAAAGAGGATTTCAAAACTTTTTTCCGTTTACATCAGAATGTCTTTAGCCAAATAAGAAGTTGAATCAGCTTTTCATGATTATATATTTCAGTTAGCTGCCTTAAACCCTTTCTGGAACAAGCCAGGGTACAATAAATAGTATATATTTTAAAGTTAAGTCTGGAATATATCACAGTGAGCCTGCAAGTTAGGACCTGGGCTGCCATAGGTGTTCAACCGAGAACGTAGAAATGGCTGCAGCTTTTGTCAGGCAAAGAGTGGTTCGCATTTTTTTTTTTTTTTTTTTAAAGAAAAAGCAGGGACTTCCCTGGTGGTCCAGTGGTTAAGACTCAGCGCTCCCAATGCAGGGGGCATGGGTTCGATCCTGGTTGGGGAACTAAGATCCCGCATGTGGCACAGTGCAGCCAAAAAAAAAAAAAAGCAGGCTTAAGACCTCACCCAATCCATTTGCTTTCAGTCTTTCAAGAGCTCTGCTTCTACCTCTCTGGTTTCCGTTTAGATCAGCTGACATCCAGAAAACCCCAAAGGGAATGCCAGAGGTATGTAGACATCAGAGCTTCTGAGGCCAGATTTGATAAACCCTTTCTCTTGTAAACAAAGCATTCTCCTCTTTTAGGACCACCTTCCCTCAGAGAAAGACTGTGACCCTCTCTGTAAGGTTCGCCCCAGGAGAGGAAGGAAGATCTCGACCCTGCCATAGCTTCAGGGGAAAAATTATGTTGGAGAGTCTGCAAGGCTAACCTAACTAATTCTGTGTCACTTGAATGATGGGGTTAAAATATAACAGGGAGGGGTATCCGTGGCAGATGGGAGAGCCACGGGGACTGGATTAGACACAAGACGAAAGGCAGAAGGAAATAATCTTTGTGTTTTTCAGCCAAGGACTAAAGCTCAAAAACCCATCTTTGATAAAGGATTATAAACCATGATCAATGGCAGAAAGAGGACAGTTTCATTCTGATCAATTGATGGCAACATAACTAAACGGTGGAAGTAAGGGCATGGAGTTTTGCACAGATAGACTCTGATGAATTTTCATCTACTTAACCCATGCTTTCCTGCCAAAGAGCTATAACCTATGCCGATCGAACAAAAACACATTTGAGAACATGCCGGGCACCTCTTAAACTGACAAAGGAGACAAGAAAGTTGAAACATTAAGTTTTAAAATAAATGTTGGTCAGTGGGACCATTAATAAAAAACTCACTGCATTTGGGGTGGATTTGTCCCACTCTCTTATTCTGAGTTGAAAAACACTAATAAAAAAATAATGTAGCTCTGAATGTAAGAACCATATTACCCCAGTCTTAAAGATTTCTCCTGTCAGGAAACCCCAGGGAGTTGTCAAAAATAAATAAAATCTAAGCTAAAGAGAAAGTTAAAGAGAAGGTGGGATATGGTAAGAACTTTACGTGTGGCAGTCAGGAATGCTGGGTTGACAGATGTAGCTAATTCTGAAAGAATAACTTCCTATTCAAATAACAAGTAAAACGTGTTTAAAGAGAGAAAGGTTATATTTTACTTCAGCAAGTACAGCTTTTGGTGAGTGTTACATAAATATTGATTAAAAGCTCTACGTCATTTCCTTCACTTTGACAGATAGAAAGACTTATCAGGTCATCAGAGTTTTTCCTCCTTGGCTGGTATACTACAGAGATTGGATTCACCAAGGCTCCTCTGCTATATTCAGGGGAAATAGGAGTTTAGATTTTATATTATTTTAATTCAAAAAGTGTGGGTGCGGGGTTGTGCTCGTTCGTTTGTCTTGCATTTTGCAGCAAAAGCAAATGGTCATTTGATGATGATCATTTGTGTGGTAGTGTTTACTATGTACAGAGTTTAATTCATTCTTCGGGGTCAGATCACACAGGATGAGTAATTTCCCTGGGGGTTGAGTCCTGAAGAACAGGTAATAGGAATGTTTCTGTAGCTTCCTACAGGGCAGTTTACCAGCCAGAAACAGTTAGTGTAAGACTCGTCAGAGAGTCCCAGGCTGGACATTGGGAGGGATGACCAACCCAGAAGACTAGCTGTGTTCACAACTCACCTGGTCAAACCCTTTTAACTCTCTGTCCTTTTATTTCCTGCTCTGTTAGGAAAGCACAGTCGTACCTGCCTTATCAGTCTTTTGATATTGACACTGATAACAGTAGTAATAGTAACTAATAATAGAAGTAATTATTCTAGTCACATTCCGGTGTCTACTGCTGTGTAACAAACCACCCCAACCCCAGGAGGCTTAAAATGATCACTGTTGTATTTTAGTGCCCAATTTTGTTAGTCATGAATTCAGGCAGGGCTTGGCTGGGCGATTCTTCTGTTGCACGCGGTGTTGAGGGAGGGAGGTGCTTAGTGGCGCTCGGCTGGCAGATGGGCTGGTCTGGAGGGACTGTGACGTCTGGCACCTTGGCAGGGAGAACTGGAAGGCTGGACTCAGCTGGACTGTGGACCAGAGTGCCCCACATGGCCTGTCTCAGGGTGGTCCATCTTATATGGTGGCTCAGGGTTCCAAGAGTGAGTGTTCCCGGTGAACAAGGAACGGGCATGGCCTTTCATGACTCAGCCTTGGAAGTCACACTTTTCCTGTCTCCTAGTGGTCAAGGCAGTCAGAGAGCCTGCCCAGATTCGAGCATGGGGGATGTGGACTTTCTCTCCTCTGCCCACCCTGCCCCTGCAAAGGGAGGAGTGAAAAAATTTTGCAGCCCTGTTTTAAAACTACCACAAGCAGTAATAGCTAACATTTATTGAGTACTTCTTATGTGCCAACCAATCTCTATGAACTTTATTTGTGTTAAGTAATTTAATCCTTACAACAATCCTGGGACTTCCCTGGTGGCAAGGTGGTTAAGAATCCTCCTGCCAATGCAGGGGACACGAGTTCGATCCCTGGTCCGGGAAGATCCCACATGCTGTGGAGCAACTAAGCCTGCGGGCCACAACTACTGAGCCCGTGAGCCACAACTACTGAGCCCGTGTGCCAAAGCTACTGAAGCTCACGTGCCTAGAGCCCGTGCTCCGCAACAAGAGAAGCCACCACAATGAGAAGCCCGCGCACCACAACGAAGAGTAGCCCCCGCTGGCCGCAACTAGAGAAAGCCCGCAGGCAGCAACGAAGACCCAACGCAGCCAAAAATAAATAAATAAAATAAATAAATTTATTAAAAAAAAAACCACAACAATCCTATCGGATAGATGTAGGCCTCCTCCTCCCCACCCGACCCCACCCCAGCTTGGGCTTGCAGGTCGTAGGGTTCAACCCACACTTATTCAATGAATGAATCAATGAATGAATGAGTAGTCCGTCAGACTTTGCTCAGATGGTAAGATACAGTTAATTGGAAAATTTCATTTTTTCAGGAGCACTCTGGCAGATGTTTGGTCCTTGCTTTCTTCCTGGCCAACAGAATACCAACTCTGTCCAAGTGATGGGCAAGCCCAGAGGAAGGGGGTGAATCATGACAGGGATCCCAGGCCTCTTTCCACTCATTGACCTAGCGGTGAAAGTGTGACCTAAGACACAAGGGCAGTGTGCTGGGGCTTCTGGAGGAGATGTCCTTCCCTGATGAAAGAGGTCCAGGTGGTGACCAACTTGTCCCAGTCTGCTTGGGAACTGCCAGGGAAAATCCCCTTTTGTCCTGCACAAAGGGGGATGGCTGGTCACCCTGGCAGTCGACCACCTTTTCTTCCCTGTTTGAAATGTTGCGTCTGCAGCTGCAGAGGCATCTTAGGACCACGAGGTGCTGCATTTAAGGATGAAAAATTAACTTACTGAGAACAACTAAGCAGAAAAAGAGTCCTCAATGACATGCCTGAGCCACGTGAGAACAACCCTGGCATTTTCTACTTCTCACTTCTTGTGACGTGACATAATCAATTGTCTTTATTGCTTGGGCCACTCTTAGGTGGGTTGGCCATTACTTGCAGCTAAAACAATCCTAAATGATACAATCAGGGAAGTGCAGGGGAAAGTATCAGCAAAAATAAGGCCAGTGAAGTCTCAGTGATGCAGAAGGCAGGAAGGATCTCTGAGTTCTCCAAGTCCTACAAACTCATCGGCCAACAGTGGGAGACCTTGGGATCCGGCTCTCAGGCTGGAAACCGCTCAGGCCTCTTGCTGTCATAGGTGCCGCCCTACATGCCCTCTGTTCAAATATTGTCAAACGGAGAAATCCTGTGTTGAAAAACTCCAGCACAATTAAACTTCGCGTTTTACTTGCTGCAACAGGCAGAGCCATTCTTTGAGAATTTCCACTAAACAAATAAGCCTTCACATTTCGTTTGGTAAGCCATGTGTGCCGTGCACATGAAAAGCTGAATCACGTGCATTATTTTGTCTTGTTGATGTGCACATTTTTCACGGCCCAATAGAGGTGTGTGTGGTTTGGCTCCGCTAAAAAAATTCCCCACCCTTCCCTGTAAGCTTCGAAACAAAAGTGCTCTCTTTACATCTCTCTCATCGACCTTTCGTCCAGAGCCCTCCTGTGAGCTGGATTGAATGAGTGCTCTGAATTTCAAAGAGAGGCTCCCAGGAATTCTCTGGACCTCCTGCACCCCCAATTCATTTGCAATTATGGTGTCGTGCACCTCTTGGCTCCTCTCCAAGTTAGAAGTCTCCTCCCGTTCTCCGTTCCTCATGCCTCGGATGATCTTGGCAGCTTCCCTAGACAAAGAGGAGCAGAAGATGTCAAGCCAGAGTTCAAATCAGACAGATGGATCAGCTCGAAGGTGCACGTCGTGACCCACGCCTACATGTGCTGCGGAACCCTCGCAGGGCGTCCACCCTCGGCACTGGATCAGTCTTAGTGGGCGGCTGTCCTGTCCACTGTAGGATGTTTAGCAGCACCCCGGCCTCCACCCACTAAAAGCCAGTAGCGCTCCTCCCCCCGGGTTGTGACAACCACAAATGTTCCCAGATACGGTCCCCTGAGGGGAGAGATCACCCCCGCTTGGTTGAGAACCTCAGATTTAGGGGAACATAGAAGTTATAACCCAGAAGTGACAAGGTTCATCGAAGCTCACTACCCCCTTCCTAGGGCTGGGGAATGCACATTTGGGAGGGGTTAAGGTAAGTGGTTGGTCAGGATGTCCAATCAGCTCAGTTTTGGGTGACTGTGGGGAAAAGGAGAGGTCATTTTGCAAGTCCTCCATCAGGTTCGATGAAAAACGTCCCCCATAAGTCCCAACCCATTTTGTTTGCATTTGATTTTTGGAATGTCCTTCTGAGGCAACCGTCCATGGGCTTGTTGGCACAGAGGGATCAGACACGGTCAGGCTGAGGCTCAAGTTCGCTGCTGAAGCCCCTGCTAGGCTGGCTTTGGGAGCCCCGCACACGTCAGAGGCTCCGCGGTGTCGCAGGTTAGAGGGGAGCGTGGAAGGCCTGGCTCTGCTCCCCAAAGGGAGCTAGTCAGTGGGGTAAACAGCACGGGAAGGCGTCTGTTGCCCAGTTATGAGCTCCCTGGGTGCTGGCACCAGGAAGGCCTGGGGCTCCCAGGCTGGCTGGGCCCAGGAGACAGAAAAGAGGGCAACACAAGGGCAGCCCAGTGGGCTGGAGGTGAGGCTATGGGGGTCTGGAGGGGGCCGGGCAAGCATCCCCAGAGGGGCCCGCACGGAGCTGGCGAGGGCGTGTGAGGACCCTAGGACAAGAGGGGGCAGGGCGGGGATGGGGACACACTGGCCAGGCAAAGGGGCTGAGGTGGTAGTTCAGTGTCCTTTCCAGAAATAGTGACTGAGCTGGGACGGGGCACCCGTCCATCTGGGGGGCTGGTGGGAGAAGAAATGGAGAGGTAGGCGGAGGGAGCGTGGAGGAGGCCGAGGTCCCGATGTGGCATCAGGCGGGGAACCGCCCAAGGGCTTCTGCACAGCATCAAGGTTTGCAAACACCAGTGACCAAGCGAGTGGGGTTTGGGCCAGACGGCAGGGGTCCCACAGGGGCCCAGGCCGCGCTCAGCTTACACCAGCCGGCTCCCTGACCCCAGGAGTCTCCTGCTCTAAACCGCCCGCCCTCGTAGCTCCTGCTTGTGTTCTTTTCACTTTAATGGCCGTAAACAAAACACTCCTCCACAAAGGCCCAGTGTGTGGAAAGTTAGGGCCGCCCGTCCTCAGCGTCACACCACATTTATCCCATGAGAGAAGTGGGCAGTCGGGCATTTATCAGGAGAATGTGATCGATGCAGAGACCAGGGATTGGGAATAATTAGGTAAAAAGCCCCTCTGTTTCTTAAGCACCACTTGGCTGTGGCCGTTTCTGCCGAAATCATCTGGAGATCGGCCTGGGCTCTGCAGGCCCCTGGGTGGGGGTTGTGGGAGGGGCCTGGGAGGGCTCCTCCCTCCTCTGGGGAGGCCAAGGTGGGACCCCAAGGGCAGGCATTCTGCAGGGCAGTGGGCTGGGAGGCAGCTCTGCATCTAGGGCTCGAGTCCTGGGGGTGTGTTTGGAAAGTGCCTCCTCCGTCCCTCCTCCAAGTCCCTGGACCCCACGGTGCTAGGGTGACGGCACACGTCTGTGGGACAGACACCCAGGATCACCGCTTCCCTAATGCCTGGCTCTGTGCTGTGAGCAGGTGGTCCCTGCATACCCCCAGGAGATGCTTCTTTCCAGGGAGGATGCTGGGTCCCTAGCGCCCATCCCTCCCAGCCTCCAGATGCAGCGAGAGCAGGGACGCTCAGTCGCCGCTCCCCGGGGTCAGCTGTCTCCGTCACAACCACACAGAGAGGGTTTCCTCCCGGCTGTGAACGCCATGCTTGCCCGGCTTTGGGGTCTTGGTGGGGTTTCTCTGTAACCCTCCTGTGAGCGGATAGGCCACCTCATTATTGTTTCTTTTCTTTTTCTTCTTCTAAGTTTTTTTTCACTTTCTATTTTATATTGGAGTGGAGTTGATTAACATTGCTGTGTTCGTTTCCGGTGTACGACAAAGTGATTCAATTATGCATATACATGTATCTACTCTTTTTCAAATTCTTTTCCCAATTAGGTTGCTACAGAATATTGAGCAGAGAGGATGGGCCACTTCAGTAAATCCTCCACATTCAAAGCAGTTTTTAGGGCCCACAGGCCAGACGATGGCCTAGAGGCTGGGTGCGAAGGTCACTGAAACGCAGCCTCAGGCCTCCCAGCGCAGGAACGAGGTGGGAAGCAGACGTGCACTCGAACAGGATGCCGTGCGGGTTGGCGAGGGCGTCGCGGGCAGCGGTGCACCTACCTGCAGAGTCAGAGCGGGCACCCCAAGAAGGCCAGCTGCGGGCTACATCAGGACGGCTACGGGAGCCTTCGTCACCAGGAAGGGGGGCATCGTCGGAGGAGAGGTCGGACGCACGTAGGTAGGAAAGGGCCCGGAACCTTGTGGGGTGGAAGGGGAGGGACAGAGGAAGGGAACCATTTCCACCTTGGGCCCCGCTGCTCACAACTCGGATTTCCAGAGAGAGACTCCCACGGGCCAGCTGCCACCCATCCTGTGCCCAGCTCTCGGTCTAGGGAGGACACTTTGATCAACAGCCAGGGCCACTGCAAAGGTGAGGGTGATTCCCCAAGAGAAACAATCCTGGGTGCTGTTGGCAGGGGTAGGGGTGGAGGGTGGAGTGTTGGTTATGGGGGAACAGAGGGGCAGGGCGTTTGTCCCCCAGGCCTGGGGAGTGAGGGGACGTAAAGAGTGTGCAGCCCGTTGGCCACACTAGCAGGAGAGCCCGGGTACCAAGGAGGCAGGAGATAGTGGTGGGGTGGAGGCAGGGGCATGGCCTGGTTCTTCCCCTGGGGACTTCCCTCCCAGGACGGTGCTGGTGTTGGCTTCTTTTACTGAGAACAAGCCGATTTACTAAGGAGCCTTAATGCACTGCCTGGTGACTCTTCACGATTCCACGAGGCCAGAGATCTTTCCTCATTTTATGATGGAACCCAGGCCTGGAGTCTCCAAGTTCCTTCCCTCAGTCCTCATGCCTCTGAGATCCCCTTGACACCTACACATCCCTGCTGAAACTATTGGCTGCTCTTCTAGATGGGCTATTTAACTCATTTAGCAATAAATCGGTAAACTCAAATGTTTCCGAAATTTTTACAATACCCTTTTTACGGGAACTGTGATGGGGCCCAGGCAGTGTCTTAAAACCAGAGCTAGGACACACCTTACGAGCCAGGGGGCGCTGCTCTTTCCCACCACACCCGGCAAGGCCTGTGGGAACAGTGGCCCCCTGGCCAGGGTAGAGGAGGTGGCCAAGGAACCCAACTGGACTGGGGATGCAATAAATAGCATCACTCTTATTCTATTTTAAAATTAACTTTTTTTGTGGGGGGAGGTGGGTCTGGGTACCAGAGCTACATGGTTCAAAAACCAAAAGAACACAGAAAGTAGGAAGTGAAAACTGGCCTCCCTCCTTCCCCCTCCCCCTCCCTCCTTTTCTTCTGTACCTTTCCAGAGTTCCTTTAGAAAGCATCATTTCCAGACTTTTCTCATTCTCCTTCTAGGCTGTACATCACCTACTCAGGAAACCCAGCATGTTTAGTACATGTCAAATACGCTCTTCAACTCAGAGAAAAATCTCTCTCTAAGCCACTTGAAGGAGTTTTAAAATCCTGTTCTGAAGAATCTTTGCTGAGGGAAAAGCATTAGGCTCAAACCTTTGTTCATCGGATAAATTAAATCAAGACCTAAAGTCTCCTTGGAAATGTAATCTATCATCTAGGAAGACACCCCCTGTTTCTTTGGCTTCAAAACACTGCTGTTTTGTCTAACAGTCAGAAAATAGATTCATAAAGCCCAAGGAATCCTTTGTGTTTGGAATTGCCTCTGTAATAACAAGATCTCCAGATGGCCCGTCTCTGTCCTTTTGTCACTGGTGTTAGCCACTGGAGCTGGTCCCATTGGGCTACTGAAGAAGGCACCAGAATGCCCACGAGTGCAGGAGATTATTCTTCTCTATGAAACAAAAGGAACCAAATCTCCTCTCTCTGCGTCTTGACAGGCTTGGCATTTGCTCAGCAAGAAGTAGTAATAAAACATTTTCAAAATGGGGCCAGTTCCTGAGAGTTCATAAAAGACACAGAAAGGAGCACACTCGCTAAGGGAGGTTCTGGATTTTTAACAAGCAGCAGTGAGCTCCAAGGCACTTGCAGGGAAAGAGGAACTGTCTTGCCAGCATTCAAGACTTGGAGGCCATTGTGACCGGCAGAGCAGTATGAGGCCCAGCTGCCTTCCTTCCTTGGGGTGTAGAAATTAAGAAGAGCCCAAGTGATTCGGCTGGGAAAATGGAAAGGGAGCCTGTGTGGTCCTTCAGCGATTCCAACAGAAAAGCTTCTGCCCTTTTAGATTCCTTAACCTCAAAGGCCAGCAGCTGGCAAACTATGACCTATAGGTCAGATCTGGCCTGCTACATGTTTGTATCAATAAAGTTTTATTGGAACACAGCCACACCCATTCACAGTTGTGACAGAGACCCCTGTAGAGCCTACAAAACCCCAAACAGTCACTGTCAGGCTCTTTACAGGAAGTGTGCTACTTGTTGTAGGCAGTAAAGAGGGGCATTGCCTGTAAGGAAATCTGTGAGGCATTTTCCTGGGCTGCGAGGTTACCTAAGGAGCTCGGACAGAAGGAAATATGGCAGGTTGTTTCCCACGGAAATAGAGAAGGAAGAAGCCAAGAACAGAGCCCCACAGACTCCACAGCTGGACTGTTTGAAGGAAGCCCCGGCCCAGAGAGGCCAGCCTGTGGCCATGGACTTGGCCTGGACATGCGGGTGGAGCTGGGAATTACAAGAGGGTCACCGGGGCTGCCTCAGGGGCACCTGGCACCAGAGACCCCTCAGAGCTGTCATGTCTCCAGGGGAGACGACAGATGTGCAGCACGTTAACCCCAGCCACCTGGGGGTCCTCAGAAGATGGGCTCTGGGTGCCAACGTCTCAGGCAAGTTCAGCCACAGACCATCCCCCAGACACGCTCTTCCTCATCCTTCCAGGAGCTTCAGCGACCAAGGGGACGGCTCCCACCCACAGCTGGCCGGGGCCTCTGAGGGTTTTACCCTCTGCCTGGGTAAGGGGGAGGCGACCCCTTAGGCCAAGAGAGGCCTGCAGGACAGCCCAGCTCCCCTCGGTGGGGGGGGGGGGACCCACTGCTGAGCTGGTGACCCTCCAGGGCCGGATCCCTCCACTTGAAGAGCATCGTGTGCTGGCCTCACACCTCCATCTCATGCTTCTCCCGTTTGGGTAATTACAGACCCTCTTTTATTTCTTTGTCTTCTAAAAAATTAGCTACATATTTATTTAATTATGTCTATACGTACCAGTATTACTATGTGCCATGAACTGTTCTGAGTGTTTAACCAAAAAATAACTAAATTAACCTCCTACCCATCAGGGTGAAGAGATGGCATTGGTGCTGCCGAGGGACAAAGGAGGAAGAGGGAGGCAAAAGAAGACACGGCAGGACTTCCCTGGTGGCGCAGTGGTTAAGAATCCGCCTGCCAATGCAGGGAACACGGGTTCGAGCCCTGGTCTGAGAAGATCCCACATGCCGTGGAACAACTAAGCCCGTGCGCCACAATTACTGAGCCTGCGCTCTAGGCCTGCGAGCCACACCTACTGAGCCTGTGTGCCACAACTACTGAAGCCCACGCGCCTGGAGCCCGTGCTCCGCAACAAGAGCAGCCACCGCAATGAGAAGCCCGCGCACCACAACGAAGTGTAGCCCCTGCTCGCCGCAACTAGAGGAAGCCTGCTCATAGCAACGGAGACCCAATGCAGTCAAAAATCAATCAATCAATCAATCAAAAAAAAAAAAAAGACACGGCGGGGGAGAACCGGAAGGTGAGAAGTAAAGGAGAGAATGAAGAGGAAGAAACACAGAGCTGGGAAGGGAGTGAAGGGGAGAAAGTTGTACTTTTCACGAATGAAGCCTTGAGACCCCAACTGTAGAAGCTGTGACCCTCTCAAGCCCACAGATGTGATGATTCCTGACATAATGATGATCTCTTGGTTATGAACAAAACAAAAGACAGTCTTCCCTCGATTTACACTGTGGTCACATTCCTGGAAAACACAGAACAAGATTCACTTTACACTCATATGGAGATAGTTTCTAGGCCGACTTGCAAGCAGGTTTCCATTTACATGATGGCGTGTGGGACAAGGGACAACTTTTTGTTGAGAGCTACTGTTCTGCTCCTGGAGGGTCCCCTAGATGCTTGGAAGGCCCCTCCCTCCTCCTCCCTCCCCCCTCCCTGAAGGTGCCAATCAAAAATGCCTCCTCCAATCTCCAAAACAGCCCCTAGGGGGCAGTACTGCCCCTGTTGGGATCAGGTACCTATTGGACTATCTATCACTATCTACTCTGTGTGTGTGCCAGGCTAGGGAGGGGGAGGGGAGAGGGGGGAGGGGGGAGGGGGGAGGGGAGGGGGAGGGGGAGGGGGAGGGGAAGGGGGAGGGGGAGGGGGAAGGGGAGGGGAAGGGGAGGGGGAAGGGGAGGGGAAGGGGAGGGGGAAGGGGAGGGGAAGGGGAGGGGGAAGGGGAGGGGGAAGGGGAGGGGGAAGGGAGGGGAGGGGGAAGGGGAGGGGGAGGGGAGGGGAGGGGGAAGGGGAGGGGGAGGGGGAAGGAGGGCTGGGAGCGTAAATGAATCAGCCTTAGTGTCCTACCCCATGAAGCAGGTACTCTCCTTAAATTAGGGGTGCCAGATTTAGCAAAGAAAAATATTGCATGGGATACACTTATGCTAAAAATTATTTGTCGTTTATTTGAAATTCAAATTTAACTGGATGTCCTGTTTTTTTACCTGGCAACCGTACTGATAATACCAAGATCAGGGGGACATGATGGGTAGTGCCTGCTTAAGGACCGAGGGGACCCAGAGGAGGGGTCTGCAGGGAAGGAGACTTGGAGACCGTTTCAGGCATTGTCGTGGCCTCTGCCATTTGCACAGTTTGCCATACGTGGTAGCTCCTCGAATGCTCACACTGGTCTGTGGCTGGACATCATTATCCCCAGCTGGCCGGTGAGGCGCTAAGAGGTCACGTGACTTCCTCCAGACACACATCCAGTAGGGGCAGGAGAGGGGTCGCTGATGCGACTCTCCCCACAACCGTTTGCGGGAGCCCTTGCACCCCAGGGTTGGGTGAGGTGTGTCAGAGAAACCTGCTGCTGGACGTGGTGTCCACAGGGAGATCCAGTGTCAGGGATCCTGGCTTAGAATTGGGGTTTAGCGAGTGTGGCTTAGAAGGGGGTGAAGGTCTGCGGGGCTATGGAAACCTGAGCTGCCTGGGGTGTGAGAAGTAAATTGCTTTCAAGGAGTCTGGTCCACCTGGAAGAGAAAAGGATAAAAGGTGTGTACTTGTTCTCAGGAAAAAGCGCAGGTGCCTACAGCCCAGTGCAGCACCCACCGCCCTGCACACTCAGCTCCCCGGCCCTGTCACCACCCCCTTAGCAGCCCCTTCCTCTGCAGGGGCAGGACGAGGCAAGGATGTCCTCTCGAGATGGACAAGGAAGACGCTGGAATCAGCAGGCTTAACTGGACTGGCTTCCACTGAAACTCAGATTTCGTATCTTTGGGGGATGAGTTCACAGTGCAGTGTTCTCCCAACTAACAGCAGGAGAGGGAGAAACTGGCCTGGGACCTGTTGCGAGTAACCGTGTCCTGTCCCATGGGGACCCAGCAGCCCCAGAGCGGGGCGGGAATTCAGTGGAGGTTACCCTCGACTCCCCAGGAAGAGTAGGGAAAAGTTTAAAGGAGCTGCAGACTCAGTTAAAACCTCTCATTGCTCTCTTCAGGATATTCCGGGGAAAAACCAGACTGGATTGGTGAACAGTCTGAGTGCAGAAAGAACTAGAATAGATTTTGTTTCTTTATAAAAAAATAATGTCAACTTTCCCCCGATTATAAAAGCATTTTAGAAATGTCGGCATTACAACATTCTGCTTGCTGAAGAAAATTTAGAAAAAATATAGTAAAGTAAATCACAGTAAATAAAAATCACCTGTAATCTTGCTAGACAGAGTAAGTTCATTTTCTTCTTTTTTAAAAAATAAATTTATTTATTTATTTTTGGCTGCTCTGAGTTTTCGTTGCTGTGCACCGGCTTTCTCTAGTTGTGGTGAGTGGGGGCTACTCTTCGTTGCTGTGTGTGGGCTTCTCATTGCGGTGGGTTCTCTTGTTGCAGAGCATGAGCTTCAGTAGTTGTGGCTCGTGAGCTCAGGCTCAGTAGTTGTGGTGCACGGGCTTAGTTGCTCCGCGGCATGTGGGATCTTCTCGGACCAGGGCTCGAACCCGTGTTCCCTGCATTGGCAGGTGGATTCTTAACCACTGCGCCACCAGGAAAGTCCCCCAGAGTAAGTTCACTTTCTAAGTAAAAAGGAGAACTTAAACTAACCGCTAACAAAACATTGCCAGCTCAGTCAGCCCTCTGTGGGTGAGTAGATGACAATCATTTGTTATTAACAAATGGTTTGTATAAAAATAGATACAAAGCTGGTTTTAAAAGATTCTTGAAGACATTGATATCTCCTTTTAGTCTCCTTACCTATGAATTTTCTTAAGCCCTTTTTTTTCCCATAGGTGTTCTAAAGGTAAACTTTAGTGCAGCTCTTGTTAAAATAATTAAAAAGCAATGAAGTTTTGCTATATGGCTCCTAACGTAAGGCTCCATATTTCAAAAATAGATAAAAAATTGCTCTACTCAGCCATAAAAAAGAATGAAATAATGCCATTTACAGCATGGACCTAGAGATTATCATACTAAGCGAAATAAGTCAGAGAAAGACAAATATCATATGATATCACTTACATGTGGAATCTAAAAACGTGATACAAATGAATTTATTTACAAAACAGAAATAGACTCACAGACATGGGAAACAAATTTATGGTTACCTAAGGGGAAAGGAGGGGGAAGGGGTAATTAGGAGTTTGGGATTAACAGATTCTCACTGCTATATATAAAATAGGTAAACAGCAAGGACCTACTGTATAGCACAGGGAACTATACTCAATACCTTGTAATAACCTACAGTGGAAAAGAATCTGAAAAAGAATATATATACAGATATATGTATATATATACATAACTGAATCACTTGGCTGTACAGCTGAAACTAACACAACATTGTAAATCAACTTACACTTCAAAAATAAATAAATAAATAAATAACTTTAAAAAATTGCACATAACCGGGGTGGGAGGCCTGGGGGAAGCAATGAAACCTCACTCATGGTCATTCTCCAGCTTGGTCAAGCGTTAACCAACAGCCAGGACATTTAAACCTCCATTTCCTTTTCTGTAGAGATACATCAGAATCTCCCAGTGGAGGACGCCCATCAGAACCACACTGGTGAGCTTTTAAACATAGGCATGCGCAGTCCCTACTCGGGGGATTCTGGCTCAGTGGGTGGGCCTTGGGCAATTGTGGAGTAGGAGAGAGAGGGGGTCTTGGTATTTCCAAAAATTAAAATATATAAGCTTACAACTAAATAAATGACATTTAAAACAAAGGTCATGGGACTTCTCTGGCAGTCCAGTGGTTGAGACTTCACCTTTCAATGCAGGGGGTGCGGGTTCAATCCCTGGTCTGGGAGCTAAGATCCCACATGCCTTGGGGCCAAAAAGCCAAAATATAAAACAGAAGGATTATTGTAACACATTCAATAAAGACTTTAAAAATGGTCCACATCGGGCTTCCCTGGTGGCGCAGTGGTTGAGAATCTGCCTGCCAATGCGGGGGACACGGGTTCGGACCCTGGTCTGGGAGGATCCTACATGCCGCAGGGCAACTGGGCCCGTGAGCCACAATTACTGAGCCTGCGCGTCTGGAGGCTGTGCTCCGCAACAAGAGAGGCCGCGATAGTGAGAGGCTCGCGCACCGCGATGAAGAGTGGCCCCCGCTCTCCGCAACTAGAGAAAGCCCTCGCACAGAAACGAAGACCCAACACAGCCGTAAATAAATAAATAAATAAATTTTAATAAAAAGGTCTACATCAAAAAAAATCTTTAAAAAAAAAAAGGTCGGGCTTCCCTGGTGGCGCAGTGGTTGAGAATCTGCCTGCTAATGCAGGGGACACGGGTTCGAGCCCTGGTCTGGGAAGATCCCACATGCCGCGGAGCGGCTGGGCCCGTGAGCCACAACTGCTGAGCCTGCGCGTCTGGAGCCTGTGCCCCGCAACGGGAGCGGCCGCGATGGTGAAAGGCCCGCGCAACGCGATGAAGAGTGGTCCCTGCACCGCGATGAAGAGTGGCCCCCACTTGCCGTAACTGGAGAAAGCCCTCGCACGAACCGAAGACCCAACACAGCCAAAAATAAATAAATAAATAAATAAAATAAATAAATAAAGTAGCTATTAAAAAAAAAAAAAAAAAAGGTCATAAATCCTCACAACTCACAATTTCCCACCTATTTTAGTATATTTTACTATTCCCTGTGCTGAGACGTCATTTGTGTCTGTTGCGTCTGCACACGGCACTGACAGCAGCTCCAGCTCCCCCTTCCGTGAGCCACGCTGGTAGCTTGAAATCAGCGACTGTGGGAGTGTTTACATCACAGAAATTGGCAGATGCTACAGATCAGGGTTCTTCTCCCCCTTGGCAATCCAGCTGTTAAACAGTCCCCAGCACCCCACTGTCCCCAGTGTGATGCAGGGTTAATTCAGAACCCTGTTAATAATCAGGGTTTTTACGGTGATCACTGGCTCATTTTTTAAAACTCTTGACCTGAAGATTAGGTTTCTCGTTTTCACTTGCTGAGATGGGAGTGCCTCCCGGGGAGACTGGCTTCGAGGCTGCAGTGTCTCTTTCTCTGCACTTTTCTTTTAAAGACAGATGTTTGCTCGGCTCTTGTCGGGCGCTGAAGAAGCAGGTGTGTTTGTGCAGGTCTTTAAGGCATCTTTAAAGCAAATAGGCTTGATAAAATCTTTTCTTTTCTCTTTCCTTCATTCTACTGTTACTCATATTGATCCAGGTCTTTCCACGGGCACAGAGTATGCTGGCTGTGTTTGTACATTTCGGCAAAGAGATAATCGTGGAAGCCTGGTGTATAGAAATGGGCCCTGTTATGATGAACTGTAGCCGAGGGGGGTGGTCAGCTACTTCCTCTCCTTTGAGATTTTGGTGTTTGGAAGATTTTCACTTAAACTCCTTTCCCCAACTTGGCCTGGCTCCTTTGTTGCCTTATTTGGAGTGCATACCAGCTATTGTGGAGTAATAATACCGGAGGAGAAATCAATTCCCTCCTTGGCCTTCTACGGAGAGTTCAACCTTGTCTGGGGTTGGGCGCTCTGCTTTTCAGCCTCAGGTATATTTTTTGGCACATTAAGGGCTGATGTGAGTGGATTGTGTGTAAAGTGCTAAGTTAATTGGTGTTCAAAGTGAGCCCTGTCTGGGGTGCCCCCCCAAACGGCCCACTCTTCCCTGCCCCGATTCTGAACCAATTGAGAGATGAAATGAAGGGGTAAGGGGTCCCAAAGACCACCTTTATAGCTGATAAAGGCCAGGTTGAAGATATGGCTTGTATCTGTGGGCAAATAAGTTCCCTAATACGAAGACCAAATTGAGCAGGGATGTGTGGTGGATCTGGGCACCCCATGGAGGTACAGCGCACTCCAAAGAGGGGATCTCTCACTGCTCGTGACCAGTTTCTCCTTCTAAACTCACCAACTGGGAAGGAAAGTGAGCGACGGGCAGAGAGAGCCGGGAGTTAGGCCAATGCTCCCCCTCACCTGGAAGGAATCCTGAGGGGCTTCCCACAGGCACCCCCAGCCTGGCCTGGCCAGCAACTACAGCTGACACACATCCTTGCCTTGTAGTCACTCTGGAAAACTCCTTTATGTGAAAGCTCTGCTCTGCCTGTGCTAGACCAGATTTACCGAATGGAAAGGGGAGACCCCTGGTCATTTCAGAGTGCTTTGGGAGGAAAAGGGGATACTGTAATAAAAGTTGGCTATACCTACAAAGTTAAACGTTCTGGCTTCTTTTACTGGGTTGAGTAGTATCCTCTCAAAACTCCTGTCTCAAAAGGAGCCTCAGAATGTGGCCTGATTTGGAAATAGGGTCTTTGCAGATATGATCAAGATAAGGTAAGAACATCCTGCATTAAGGTGGGCCCTAAAGCCAAGATGACCAGTGTCCTTAGAAGAGGGAAATGTGGACACAGAGACACAGACACAGGGAGACGGCCATGTGATGACGAAGGCAGAGACTGGAGTTACGCTGCCACAAGCCAAACAGCACCAAGGATGCCCACGAACGGCTGAGCTAGAGGAAGCCAGCAAGGATTCTTCCCTGGAGCTTTCAGAATGGCAAGGCCAGCATGGAGGCCCTTGAAGCAGCAGGAGGTAGATTTTCTTTGGTGGAGAGAAGATGAAGGAATGGCAAGAATCAGGTGTCACTGGACCCATACAAGGTGATGGCAGGGGGTGGGATGCCCTATGGCTTAACTTCTAGTGAAGCCCTGCATCGCCTAGATACTTGCGGCCCTCCCCAGTCTGTCAATCACATCCCTGATGGGAGCGATTTGTCTGTGGAAATACCTAGCTTCCTCCTGGGTTGCTGTGAAGAGTGGCCACACAGGCCTCCAAAGGCTGTTCAGGACCCTTGGGGGCGCTTTCCCTGCGTCTCACACATAATAGGAGGGGTTTCCTTCCATCCTCCCTCCAGCCCAGCATCCTGACTCTCTTCCCAAGCTTAGCCTTGGCAGGAGAGGAAACTTGGCTGAGACTTTTTGTTTTCGTTTTTGTAACTTTCTGGTCAGCTGTTTTTTGTTTTTGTTTTTTTAATTGGAGCATAATTGCTTTACAATGTTGTGTTAGTTTCTGCCGCAGAGCGAAGTGAATCAGCCAGACGCGTCCACACATCCCCTCCCTCTTGGACCTCCCTCCCATCCCCCATCCCACGCAACTAGGCCATCACAGAGCACCGAGCTGAGCTCCCTGTACTATACAGCAGGTTCCCACTAGCTATCTATTTTACACATGGTAGTGTATTTATGTCAAACCTAATCTCCCAATTCATTAACCGCAACCATTGGAGGGCCAGGAAGGGGCGTAAGCGACTGCCCTTTATGGACAAGGCCGGTTTGGGGATCACTGAAGAGTCGTTAAAGGATGCCCTCAGAACCTTCCAGATGCTACTGAGGGGCTGACAGCTCACCCAAGGCCTTGGCCAGGGGCTGTCCTGTCACCCTTGACATCATGGGGGGCTGGGGACAGGGGACCTGAGCTACAGATCTTGCTATGTCATTACCAAGTTTAGTTTTCAAGATCATGGAAGGTACTGCAAAGGGAAGCTTCCATTGCTAGAGACCTAAAACCCTTTCCTTACAGCTTGTGTGTTGTAGGTAGAACACATTGTGTGTCAAATTCCTGGTCTGAGGCCAAGCGGAGTGAATTCGTCAACAATGGGTGGAGACATAACTGGTCCATGCTGGCGGGCTGACGAGCTGCCTCTTGGAACCAGTCCCTGTGTGGAGGCAAGGCAGGGATTAGGAGACTGAATTTGACCTTGGACATTCAAATTCTCAGCCCTCAGCGCTGGCCTGATTCTCATCCCAGCTTTATCCTTTCTCCTCTGGGGAATCAATGCCTGCCTTTGGAGCCTGTTTTCCATCCTAAATTCTGACCACTGAGAGAGAGGATATTTATTAGGTTTTTCCCCCCCAAATGGTCTGATTCTATTGCTGAAAAATTACCATGGCCATTCTCAAGCGGAATATATTTCCTCGGAGAGTTCTTGCCTCTTGGTTAAAGGGGGGAAAGATGCATTTTTGTACCTAATCCTGCTGTGGAAATTTTTCTGCATTCAATGTATTCATTCAGATAACACCTCTCAGGCTTCGCATTTCTCACTCCTAATCTTTTATTTATCTTTTCTGAGATTTATAACTTACATATGCATCTGTCTCTTTCTTTAAATTTATTGCATTGCCTCATTCTCCTTCCCATCACGCCTCTGCGTCCAATCCTGCCTGCCCATTAGGAATCCTTGGTAAAGCCCACGCACTCAGCGCACATTCTGCTGCCCTTTCCCTTCCTTTGCCCAGCGCATTCCATTTTTCTAGTTAAAACATCACCTTCTATTGATATATGAGGTTTGTTTTGTTTTGGTTTTTTGGCCACACCATGCGGCTTGCAGGATCTTAGTTCCCTAACCAGGGATCGAACCCGCACCCCCAGCAGTGAAAGCATGGAGTCCTAACCGCTGGACAACCAGGGAATTCCCAAAATGTCACCTTCTAAAAGGTCTTCCCTCTACTCAAAAATGATGTTCATTTTTTAAAAAAATTCACTACTTCTGGTATGTTTTGAAAACAGAGCAGATTCTAACCGTCATGAAATAAAAACCACCTTCTTTTCCTTCATCTCTAATCAAGGGCATTTATACTTGAAACAACAGATATACAAAATATGAATGATCTTTGCTGAGCCTTTTTTTAAAGTACTAGGAAAATCAGCAGTTTCACCATCATTTCTCTTATTGAATCTGCAATGTGTGTTTTGTTCTTGTGTTTAAGACTCTTCTATTTTGCTAGAGAAAATAAGAGAAATGAATAAGGAGGATAGATGAATCCGTGCATAGAAGCAAGTAGCTTGTGATACCCGTTAGCCATAGATAAAGTAAAGCATTTGTGCGTTGAATGGAGTTAGAAGGGATGAAAGCAAATATACATGAGGAACTCAGTATTCAAGAGGTCTTAACCAAGCCACCCATTAGGGACAACTTTTCTGGTTCTACGTGTGCTTTGCCCCCGAGAAATGCAGGTAAATCCTGCAGCCGTTCAACAGGCTAATTGATGAGCTGCAGCTATTGGCCCAGTGAACTTGCTCCTGTGATTCTTCAAAGAGCAAGGTCACCTGCCGTCAGCTGAGCCTCCTGGTTCAACTATAGGCTGGTCCCATAACCACACCATCAGCAGGGAAGGCTGACGTGGCAGATAGAGAGGTTGTGTGAACACTGCATAGTCTAGGATTCAGGTGTGTGGTCCTTCCACCCCACCAGCATCTGATCCTGAGTCAGTCAACCAACCCCATACCTCTCCCCTTGTTTTTTGCTGCGTGTTTTGAGTTGATTTAATAAACTGTGTGGTTGGAGCATCTTGACTTGGTCTGTGAGCCTTTCTGTTCCATGACAGCCTGCCCAGCGGGGCTTTTGGAGGCTAGCAATGCATCAGTGACAGGATCCTTCATCAGGCTGAGGCAGCAGATGTCGCAATGATGTTCCCCAACTGTTCTGTGGACACTGGTCCAGAGTGTATCAATCAGTGTTCTCCAGAGAAACAGAACCAATAGGATGTGTATTTATATATCGTGATAGTTAATTTTATGTGTCACACTTGACTGGACGAATGGATGCCCAGACTAGCTGGTGAAACATTATTCTGGGTGTGTCTGTAAGGGGGTTTCTGGAAGAGATTAGCATTTGAATTGCTAGACTGAGTAAAGCAGATTGTAACCACCAGAGCAGGTGGGCATCATCCAAACCATTGAGGGTCCAAACAGACCAAAAATGCAGAAGAAGGGCAAATTTGCTCTCTGCTTGAGCTGGGACACCTATCTTCTCCTGGCCTTCAACATCAGCACTCCTGGTTCTCAGGCCTTTGGACTTGGACTGGAATTACACCACTGGCTTTGCTGGGCTTCCAGCTTGCAGATAGCAGGTCATGGGACTTAGCCTTCATAATCTCATGAGTCAATTCCTATAATAAAGCTCTTTCTATATATTCATAAACAGGAATATATTGGACGTACTGCCTGTTCACTTCCAGGCCAATGAAATAAAGCTAATATTGCAATAAAGCATCACATTTATTGTTTGGTTTCCCGGTGCATATAAAAGGTATGTTTACACTCTACTGTATTAAGTGTGCAATAGCATTATGTCAAAAAAAAAATGTATGTACCTAGTTAAAAAATACTTTATTGCTAAAAAATGCTAACCATCATGAGTCTTCAGCAAATCATAATTCTTTTGCTGATGGAAGGTCTTGCCTCAATGTTGTTGTTTTTTTTTAATTTTATGTTCTGTGAGTTTTTATTTTATTTTAAATTTATTTATTTATTTATTTTTGGCTGTGTTGGGTCTTCGTTGCTGAGCGTGGGCTTTTCTCTAGTTCCAGAGAGCAGGGGCTACTCTTCATTGCGGTGCGCAGGCTTCTCATTGTGGTGGCTTCTCTTGTTGTGGAGCACGGGCTCTAGGTGCATGGGCTTCAGTAGTTACAGCACATGGGCTCAGTAGTTGTGGCTCGTGGGCTCTAGAGCACAGGCTCAGTAGTTGTGGTGCACGGGCTTCAGTAGTTGTGGCTCGCGGGCTCTAGAGTGCAGGCTCAGTAGTTGTGGCGCATGGGCTTAGCTGCTCCGCGGCATGTGGGATCTTCCCGGACCAGGTCTTGAACCCGTGTCCCCTGCATTGGCAGGCGGATTCTTAACCGCTGTGCCACCAGGGAAGTCCCTTGCCTTGATGTTGATGGCTGCTGACTGATCAGGGTGGTGTTTGCTGAGGGCTGGTGAGGGTATGGCAGTTTCTGAAAGTAAGACAACCATGAAGTTTGCCACATTAATTAACTCTTCCTTTCTAGAATGATTTCTCTGTAGCATGTAATGCTGTTTGATAGTATTTTACCTACAGTAGAACTTTTTTCAAAATTGGAGTCAATCCTCTCAAACCCTGATGCTGCTTTACCAACTAAATGTATGTAATCCTTCTAAATCCTTAACAATCTTCACAACATCTTCACCATGAGTAGTTTCCATCTCAGGAAACTACTTTCTTTGCTCATCTATAAGAAGCAACTCCTCATTTGTTAAAGTTTTATCATGAGATTATAGCAATTCAGTCACATCTTCAGGCTCCACTTCTAGTTTCCACCACACCTGCAGTTACTTCCTCTGCTGAAGTCTTAAACCCATCAAAGTCACCCATGAGGGTTGGGATCAACTTCTTCCACTCCCCTGTTAACCTCTTCCCATGAATCACAAATGTTTTTAATGGCATCTAGAATGGTGAATCCTTTCCAGAGGTTTCCAATTTACTTGGCCTAGATCCATCAGAGGAATCACTGTCTATGGTAGCTATAGCCTTACAAAGTGTATTTCTTGAATAATAAAACTTGAAAGTCAAAATGACTCCTTGATCCGTGGACTGCAGGTTGGAGCCTGTGTTAGCAGGCATGAAAACAACATTAACCTCATTGTACATCTCCATCAGCGCTCTTGGGTGACCGGGTGCGTTGACAATGAGTAGTAATATTTTTTTTCTGAGCAGTAGGTCTCAACAGTGGGCTTAAAACATTCAGTAAGCCATGTTGTAAATAGCTGTGCTGTCATCCAGGCTTTGTTGTTCCATCTAGAGAGCACCGGCAGAGTAGATTGAGCATAATTCTTAAGGGCCTTAGGATTTGGGGAATGGTAAATGAGCATTGGCTTCAACTTAAAGGCACCAGCTGCACTAGCCCCCAGCAAGAGAGTCAGCCTGTCCTTTGAAGCTTTGAAGCCATGCGTTGACTTCTCCTCTCTAGCTACGAAAGTCCTAGGTGGCATCTTCTTCCAATATAAGGCTGTTTCATCTATACTGAAAAGCTGTTGCTTAGTGTAGCCACCTTCGTTAATGATCTTAGCTAGGTCTTCTGGGTAATTTGCTGCAGCTTCTACACCAGCACTCGTTGCTTTACCTTGTGTTTTTGTGCTGTGGAGACAGCTTCTTTCCTTATACCTCATGAACCAACTTCTGCTAGCTTCAAACTTTTCTCCTGCAGCTTCCTCACCTCTCTCAGCCTTCATAGAATTGAAGAGAGTTAGGGTCTTGCTCTGGATTAGACTTTGGCTTAAGGGAATGCTATGGCTGGTTTGATCTTCTAACCAGATCACTAAAACTTTCTCCAGATCAGCAATAAGGCTGCTCTGCTTTTTTATCATGTGTGTGTTCACTGGAGTAGCACTTTCAATTTCCTTCAAGAACTTTTCCGGGCTTCCCTGGTGGCGCAGCGGTTGAGAATCTGCCTGCCAATGCAGGGGACACGGGTTCGAGCCCTGGTCTGGGAAGATCCCACATGCCGCGGAGCAGCTAGGCCCGTGAGCCACAATTACTGAGCCTGCGCGTCTGGAGCCTGTGCTCCACAACAAGAGAGGCCGCGATAGTGAGAGGCCCGCGCACCGCGATGAAGAGTGGCCCCCGCTTGCCGCAACTGGAGAAAGCCCTCGCACAGAAACGAAGACCCAACACAGCCATAAATAAATAAGTAAATAAAATTATAAAAAAGAACTTTTCCTTTGCCATCACAACTTGGCTAGCTGATATAAGAGGTCTAGCTATTGGCCCATCTCAGCATTTGACATGCCTTCCCCACTATGCTTAATCATTTCTAACTTTTGGGTATTTGTCTATTAGTCAAAGTACAATTTTATTCAGGAAAAAACATAACAATGATCATACTTTCAACTTTTGATTGACTGTAGCAATCACACATAGTGTGAGTCATGGCAAGTTTACACTATACCATTCATTCAGTTTATCAGCATGCCTCTCTAGCCCTGGTCTTATAAAAAAACTAATGATACTCTCATGTCCTTGGTTTATGGTTTTATACATTATTTCCCTTAAACTACCCTCTTGCTCCTTATTTTATTCTATTTTTTATTTTTTTTACAGTAGGTCCTTGTTGGTTATCTATGTTAAATATAGCAGTGTGTGCATGTCAATTCCAACCTCCCAATTTATCCCTCCCACCAACCCTTCCCTGCTGGTAACCATGAGTTCCTTCTCTAAGTCTGTGAGTCTGTTTCTGTTTTGTAAATAAGTTCATGTGTATCAGGTTTTTTTTTTAGATTCCACATATAAGCAATATCATATGATATTGATCTTTCTCTGTCTGACTTACTTCACTTAGTATGATAATCCCCAGGTCCATCCATGTTGCTGCAAATGGCATTATTTCATTCTTTTTAATGTCTGAGTAATATTCCATTGTATATATTTACCACATCTTCTTTATTCATTCATCTGCCTATGGACATTTAGGTTGCTTCCATGTCTTGGCTCTTGTAAACAGTGCTTCAGTGAACATTGGGGTGCATGTATCCTTTCGAACCATGTTTATCTCTGGATGTATGCCCAGGAGTGGGATTACTGGATCATATGGTAGCTCTATTTTCATGTTTTTAAGGAACCTCCATAATGTTCTCCATAGTGGTAGTACCAATTTACATTCCCACCAACACTGTGGGAGGGTTCCCGTTTCTCCACACCCTCTCCAGCATTTATTGTTTGTAGATTTTTTGATGATGGCCATTCTGACTGGTGTGAGGTGATATCTCTAACTTTTGATTTAAAGTGAGAGACAGATGACCCTTCCTGACACTTATAGGCCATTGTAGGGTTATTAATTGGCCCAAATTCAATATTTTTGTGTCTCAGGGAATATGCAGGCCTCAGGAGAGGGAAAGAGATGGGAGAAAGCCAATTGGTGAAGCATTCAGAACACACACACACACACACGCACCATTTATCAAGTTTGGCACCTCATAGGGGCATGGTTTGCGGTGCCCCAATACAATTACAATAGTAATATCAAAGATCACTGATCACCATAACAAATATAAAATAATGAAAAAGTTTGAAATATTGTGAGAATCATCAAAATGTGACACAGAGACATGAAGTGAGCAAACGCCATTGGAAAAATGGCACCAATAGACTTACTTTTACGTAGGGCTGCCACACACCTTCAGTGTGTAAAAAAACACAATACGTACGAAGTGTAATAACGCAAAGCACAATAAAAAGAGTATGCCTGTATATGTTATTGGTTCTGTGTCTCTGGAGAACCCCGACTAAGAGATAGGTAGATAGATGTTTTAAGGAATCGGCTCACATAATTATGGAGGCTGGCAAGTCCAAATATCTGCAGGGTGGGCCAGCAGGCTGGAGACTCAGGAAAGGCAGATATAACAGCTGAAGTCTGAGGGTCATCTGCTGGTAGAATTTTCTCTTACTCGAGGGAGGTCAGCCCCTGTTTGGTCTATCCAGGCCTTCAACTGATTGGGTGAGGCCCACCCACATTATAGAGGATCATCAGCTTTTCTTTCAAAGTCCATCCATTTAAATGTAAATATCATCCAAACCCACCCTCATAGAAACATCTAGAAAAATGTTTGACCAAATATCTGAGCACCGTGGTCCCGCTAAGTTGACACATAAAATCAACCATCATAGGAGGAGGGCTTGCAAATGTGCTGTAGCACCCAGTAAAAGGGTTCTGTGCTCAAATGAGTTTAGGAAAGACTGGGTTAAGCAAAATTATATTGGTTTTATTTTATGGAAGGACTTCTCAGCATCTTTAATGGGCAGGATAGAATAGGAAATGTTTCACAAACTCTGTCCCTGGAACCCTCTTTTACAGAGCATTCCTTGGGACAGGTGTTCCTCGGAACTCACTCCGGGGAATGTGGGTCTAAGGCCACTCAGGAAACCAGGCAAGAACTTTAGGGGGTCTGGGTGAGAAAGGCCAGGTAGGTTTCCGGATGCGCTGTCCCAGCCGTGCTCTTTGTTGAAATGCACTCCCTCAGGCAAGAATAGCATGGATGCAGCCCGAAGGAATGGACCTCAGCACTCCTGACTGCTGGGTCATCACAACTTGTGTCACACCCAGAAAACTATGTCTTTCCCTAAGGTCTCTCATAGAGGTAGCAGGGAAGATCGCAACATGCAATATTTGGGACATACTCATACTAAGAAATTATTCATTCTTTATCTGAAATTCAAATTTAACTGAGTGTCCTGTATTTTACCTGGCAATCCTGTTCCTTGCTGATACTCAGCTACACC
The DNA here is from genome assembly GCF_028023285.1 of Balaenoptera ricei. Classification (NCBI taxonomy): domain Eukaryota; kingdom Metazoa; phylum Chordata; class Mammalia; order Artiodactyla; family Balaenopteridae; genus Balaenoptera; species Balaenoptera ricei. The sequence goes on along the minus strand of NC_082642.1, from coordinate 152,912,586 downwards.
AAACCCACTCACCTCAGGGCCTTTGCATGTGCTGTTCCCTGAGGCTGACCTGCTCCTCCCCTAGCACCCTCACTTCTTGATACCCCCTTCCTTTAAGTCTTTATCCAAACACCACCTTCTCGGCAAAGACTTCTTTCTCTTGTCATTCTCTCTAAAGGGGTAACAGCCTCAGATCTTCCTATCCTGTTCCCTGTGTTCTTTTTCTCCTCAGCATTTATCACTGTCAAAGCTGCCCTGCAGTTTGCACCTTCATCTTGTGATTGTCTGTCTCCCTGACTAGGGCAAGGATTCCTTTTCTGCTCGGTTCCCTGTGGTATCCTCTGGGCCTAGAACAGCGCCTGGCACATACCAATGCTCAGTCAAAACTTGCCGAGTGAGGGACCTGCAGCCCAAACTAGATGACAGGGACGAGTGAAAGGTTCACATTTACACTTTCGTGCTTGTGTCTTTGCCACAGTGATTTGTTACCAAAGCACCTCTTAACTTCCTTGGTCTCCTTCCATATTATCAAAGTGCCTCAGGGTTTTGTTGTCTGCTTGTGGCTTTTTCTCCTACACTTTCTCCTGGGTGTCCTACCTTACCTGTACTCACCAAACCATTGCCAGGTCTCCGCCTTCGTCTGCGCTGTCAGGGCAGCCTGACAGTAAGGAAATAAGCTGTAGGTTCTAATGCCAAGTGTGGCCCTGGATCAGATGTCCAGCCTACAGACCTTCCCAGGATCTGTCACCCGGGCACCTGGCCACGACCTTGCTTCTTCTAGACTCCTTCTCAGCCTTTCTTCACATCTCTGGCTTTCCCTCTCCCTCCCCTCTGCCCCTCCATTCCTCTAGAATCTCTACTCTTTGGTGTTTACTTCTTTGGGGCTAGTTCAGCCACATTGCCATGCTCTGTGACCTGAACACGGACCCTAAGTTCACCCGTCATTAGTGAGCCAAGTGAACTTGCAGAGATCTCCTCACTTCTCTGACCCTCACTAGATGCTGTGGCTGTGATTTCACAGGGCAGGGGCGGGGGTCGGGAGAATAACCCCCTTCCCCGTGGTCATGATGCTCCCATGGGGCAGTGTGGCGGGCACGCCGTGCGAGCAGCAAAGGCCATCACAACACAGGGATGCGCATTCCTGAGTCGCCTGCTCTCAGATTGTCTCTGCAAAGAACCAGCTTCACACAAATACCGTGGAGGGAACAGGGTACTTGTTTTGAGAATTTGGAGTCAGGGAGGTGGCCCTGGAGGTGTTCAGACACCTAGGCAGGTTTGGGGATGGCTCCCACCTGCTCTGTTATTTTTTTTATTGTAAAATACACATAACATAAAATTTACCATTTTAACTATTTTTAGGTGTACAATTCAGTGGCATTAAGTACAAACATTCATAAAGTTGAGCTCCCATCTCCAGGACTTTTTCATCTTCCCGAAGAGGAACTCTGTACCCACTAGCTGTCCACTCCCACATCCCCTGACCCCTGGCAGCCACCATTCTACTCTCTGTGTCTATGAATTTGCCTCTTCTAGGTACCTCGTGTAAGTGGAATCATACACTATTTGTCCTTTTGTGTCTGGCTTATTTCACTCATTATGTCTTCATGGTTCATCCATGCTATAGCATGTGTCAGGATTTCATTCTTTTTTTAAGGCCAAGTAATATTCCATTGTATGGTTGTACCACTTTTTTAATCCATTCATCTGTCAGTGGACATTTGGGTTGCTTCCACCTCTTGCCTATTGTGAATGATGTTCTGGACATTGATGTACAAGTATCCATTTGAGTCCCTGCTTTCAACTCTTCGGGGTAGTATATACCTAGGAGTGGAGTTGCTGGATCATGTGGTATCTCTGTTTAATTTTTTTAGGAATTACCATACTGTTTTCCACAGTGGACACACCATTTTACATTTCCTCCTAGGATGCACAGAGATTCCAATTCTCCACATCCTCACCAATACTTATTTTCTGTTCTTTTGATATATTTTCTGCTCCTAATGGGTGAGAAGCGTGCTCTGTTATTTTTAATGCCTTATGGCTTCTTCTGCTTCCTTGTAGTTTCTGCTTCCTCATAATTTTAGTCTGTGTTTGAACACTTGAGGGCTCTGGTCCAAGTTTTACAACAGCGATTCCCACTCCCGCCTGGCCCATTTCCTCTGAGATAGAGAGAATCTGATTGGCTGAACACACCTTGCTGTACCAAGCCATACATCACAGGTTACTGGCCAATAAATGCGTTGACAGTCCTTGGGTCAGTGGACCACCAACTAAGACCAGGAAGAGGGGGGTCACTGTGACCACATACATGGCTTTCTGTGGAGGACCTCACCACGTTATCTTCCCTTAGGAGGGGCCATGGGAGTGAGTCACAATCAACATGTCCACCATACGAGGAGAAAGATGCTGGGGGTTAAGGTGCATCTCACCTAAGGTGTGAAATGGAGGAAACTGGCCCTCTGCACATGTCATCTCTTGTCTAGAAGCTTCTCTCTCTCCCTTTACCCTCTGGGGTCTTCAGTAAGCACACCCAGGTCATTCTCACCTTCATCGGCTCTCAACCATGGCGCTGCATTTTAATAGAACATTCTTGAGAATAAAAACCCCTTTAATGTCCGAAGAAATGGAACCATTCTAGTGGAAAGACTGGTCCACAGGTTGTTAGCCATCCTGTCTAGTGACTACTCCTTCACTGAATAAGGCTGAGAAGAAAATTTGTTCAAATCATCATTCTCTCCAGTCTTGAACCACTGGCCAACGCTGAGGATGGATTTGTAACTTGTTGTTTTAGCTGTAAGATGCTGTTTTTTCACATTTTATGAGAAAGCTTGTGGAAAACCTGTCTGTGTTGAGAGCTAGCCACTGGGTAGTTCTGTTTTTCCTGAGTTTATGGACATGAACTTTTGTGATTGTCTAGGTTTTCCTTTGAGTGTTGGGAAGCTTAAAGCAAACTGGTTTTCTACTGCTACGGGCTGAACTGTGGTGCCCCCTGCCCCCATTGTCCCGTCAAATTCATGTGTTGAATCCCTAACTCCCAGGACCTCAGAATGTGACTGTATTTGGAGACAAAGCCTTTAGAAAGGTATGAAGCTAAAATGAGGTCATTAGGTTGGGTCCTAATCCCATACGACTGGTGTCCTTATAATAAGAGAAAATTTGGATACGGATGCACAGAGGAAAGACCATGTAAAGATACAAGATACGAGGAGAAGATGGCCATCTAGAAGCTAAGGAAAGAGGCCTCAGATGGGACCAACCCTGTCAACACATTGATCTTGGACTTCTAGCCTCCAGGACTCTCATAAAATAAATTTCTGTTGTTTAAACCACCCAGTCAGTGTACTTCATTATGACAACCCTTGCAGACTAATATACCTACTCAAAACCATTGTTTAGATATTTATGTTTGTTTTTGGTTTTTTCGCTCTGCGCTTAGTTTCTTTTTTTTTTTTTTTTTTTGCATCTTTATTGGAGTATAATTGCTTTACAATGGTGTGTTAGTTTCTGCTTTATAACAAAGTGAATCAGTTATACATATATCCCCATATCTCTTCCCTCTTGCATCTCTCTCCCTCCCACCCTCCCTATCCCACCACTCTAGGTGGTCGCAAAGCACTGAACTGATCTCCCTGTGCTATGCGGCTGCTTCCCACTAGCTATCTATTTTACATTTGGTAGTGTATATATGTCCATGCCACTCTCTTACTTTGTCCCAGCTTACCCTTCCCCCTCCCCATATCCTCAAGTCCATTCTCTAGTAGGTCTACGTCTGTATTCCCGTCTTGCCCTTAGGTTCTTTGTGACCTTTTTTTTTTTTCTTATATTCCATATATATGTGTTAGCATACGGTATTTGTTTTTCTCTTTCTGACTTACTTCACTCTGTATGAAAGACTCTAGGTCCATCCACCTCACTACAAATAACTCAATTTTGTTTCTTTTTATGGCTGAGTAATATTCCATTGTCTATATGTGCCACATCTTCTTTATCCATTCATCTGTTGATGGACACTTAGGTTGCTTCCATGTCCTGGCTATTGTAAATAGAGCTGCAATGAACATTTTGGTACATGACTCTTTTTGAATTATGGTTTTCTCAGGGTATATGCCCAGTAGTGGGATTGCTGGGTCGTATGGTAGTTCTATTTTTAGTTTTTTAAGGAACGTCCATACTGTTCTCCATAGTGGTGGTATCAATTTACATTCCCACCAACAGTGCAAGAGGGTTCCCTTTTCTCCGCACCCTCTCCAGCATTTATTGTCTGTAGATTTTTTGATGATGGCCATTCTGACCAGTGTGAGATGATATCTCATTGTAGTTTTGATTTGCATTTCTCTAATGATTAATGATGTTGAGCATTCTTTCATGTGTCTGTTGGCAATCTGTATATCTTCTTTGGAGAAATGTCTATTTAGGTCTTCTGCCCATTTTTGGATTGGGTTGTTTGTTTTTTTCGTATTGAACTGCTTGTAAATTTTGGAGATTAATCCTTTGTCAGTTGCTTCGTTTGCAAATATTTTCTCCCATTCTGAGGCTTGTCTTTTAGTCTTGTTTATGGTTTCCTTTGCTGTGCAAAAGCTTTTAAGTTTCATTAGGTCCCATTTGTTTATTTTTATTTCCATTTCTCTAGGAGGTGGGTCAAAAAGGATCTTGCTGTGATTTATGTCATGGAGTGTTCTATGTTTTCCTCCAAGAGTTTAATAGTGTCTGGCCTTACATTTAGGTCTTTAACCCATTTTGAGTTTATTTTTGTGTATGGTGTTAGGGAGTGTTCTAATTTCATTCTTTTACATGTAGCTGTCCAGTTTTCCCAGCACCACTTATTGAAGAGACTGTCTCTTCTCCACTGTATATTCTTGCCTCCTTTATCAAAGATAAGGTGACCATATGTGCGTGGGTTTATCTCTGGGCTTTCTATCCTGTTCCATTGATCTATATTTCTGTTTTTGTGCCAGTACCATACTGTCTTGATTACTGTAGCTTTGTAGTATAGTCTGAAGTCAGGGAGGCTGATTCCCCCAGCTCCATTTTTCTTTCTCAAGATTGCTTTGGCTATTCGGGGTCTTTTGTGTTTCCATACAAATTGTGAGGTTTTTTGTTCTAGTTCTGTGAAAAATGCCAGTGGTAGTTTGATAGGGATTGCACTGAATCTGTAGATTGCTTTGGGTAGTATAGTCATTTTCACAATGTTGATTCTTCCAATCCAAGAACATGGTATGTCTCTCCATCTATTTGTATCATCTTTAATTTCTTTCATCAGTGTCTTATAATTTTCTGCATACAGGTCTTTTGTCTCCTTAGGTAGGTTTATTCCTAAGATATTTTATTCTTTTTGTTGCAATGGTAAATGGGAGTGTTTTCTTAATTTCACTTTCAGAGTTTTCATCATTGGTGTATAGGAATGCAAGAAATTTCTGTGCATTAATTTTTTATCCTGCTACTTTACCAAATTCATTGATTAGCTCTAGTAGTTTTCTGGTAGCATCTTTAGGATTCTCTATGTATAGCATCATGTCATCTGCAAACAGTGACAGCTTTACTTCTTCTTTTCTGATTTGGATTCCTTTTATTTCTTTTTCTTCTCTGATTGCTGTGGCAAAAACTTCCAAAACTGTGTTGAATAATAGTGGTGAGAGTGGGCAACCTTGTCTTGTTTCTGATCTTAGTGGAAACGGTTTCAGTTTTTCACCACTGAGGACGATATTGGCTGTGGGTTTGTCATATATGGCCTTTATTATGTTGAGGTAGGTTCCCTCTATGCATACTTTCCAGAGAGTTTTTATCATAAATGGGTTTTGAATTTTGTTGAAAGCTTTCTCTGCATCTATTGAGATGATCATATGGTTTTTCTCCTTCAATTGGTTAATATGGTGTATCACATTGATTGATTTGCATATATTGAAGAATGCTTGCATTCCTGGGATAAACCCCACTTGATCATGGTGTATGATCTTTTTAATGGGCTGTTGGATTCTGTTTGCTAGTGTTTTGTTGAGGATTTTTGCATCTATGTTCATCAGTGATATTGGCCTGTAGTTTTCTTTGTTTGTGACATCTTTGTCTGGTTTTGGCATCAGGGTGATGGTGGCCTCGTAGAATGAGTTTGCGAGTGTTCCTCTCTCTGCTATATTTTGGAAGAGTTTGAGAAGGATAGGTGTTAGTTCTTCTCTAAATGTTTGATGGAATTCGCCTGTGAAGCCACTTGGTCCTGGGCTTTTGTTTGTTGGAAGATTTTTAATCACAGTTTCAATTTCACTGCTTGTGATTGGTCTGTTTATATTTTCTATTTCTTCCTGGTTCAGTCTCAGAAGGTTATACCTTTCTAAGAATTTGGCCATTTCTTCTAGGTTGTCCATTTTATTGGCATATAGTTGCTTGTAGTAATCTCTCATGATCCTTTGTATTTCTGTAGTGTCAGTTGTTACTTCTCCTTTTTCATTTCTAATTCTATTGATTTGAGTCTTCTCCCTTTTTTTCTTGATGAGTCTGGCTAATGGTTTATCAATTTTGTTTACCTTCTCAAAGAACCAGCTTTCAGTTTTATTGATCTTTGCTATCGTTTCCTTCATTTCTTTTTCATTTATTTCTGATCTGATCTTTATGATTTCTTTCCTTCTGCTAACTTTGAGGTTTTTTTGTTCTTCTTTCTCTAATTGCTTTAAGTGTAAGGTTAGGTTGTTTATTTGAGATGTTTCTTGTTTCTTGAGGTAGGATTGTACTGCTATAAACTTCCCTCTTAGAACTGCTTTTGCTGCATCCCATAGGTTTTGGGTCATCGTGTTTTCATTGTCATTTGTTTCTAGGTATTTTTTGATTTCCTCTTTGATTTCTTCAGTGATCTCTTGGTTATTAAGTAGTGTATTGTTTAGCCTCCATGTGTTTGTATTTTTTACAGATTTTTTTCCTGTAATTGATATCTAGTCTCATAGCGTTGTGGTCGGAAAAGATACTTGATACGATTTCAATTTTCTTAAATTTACCAAGGCTTGATTTGTGACCCAAGATATGATCTATCCTGGAGAATATCCCATGAGCACTTGAGAAGAAATTGTATTCTGTTGTTTTTGGATGGAATGTCCTAAAAATATCACTTAAGTCCATCTTGTTTAATGTATCATTTAAAGCTTGTGCTTCCTTATTTGTTTTCATTTTGGATGATCTGTTTCTTAGTTTCATTTTACATCTCCCACACTTGCATTTTCTCCTTTTACCTATTTTTAACTAATGCTGTTTGATTGTGTTTTTGTATCCTTTTAAGCTTTATGGATTCAGGTACAGTAAAAATAACTTTTAAAAATTATTCAAATGATACCTACTGGTCATCTCTTGTGTTTAAGATTCTGTCCTGAGTACCAGGGAGATCCAGCATGGCAGACTGGGATGCACCTAGCAGTGTGACTGTTGTTAATAAGATCTTAATAAATACTGGCTATTATTGCCAGGTACGAGTTGCTGTTAGCTTTTGCTGTGTAACAAACAACTCCCAAATTTAATGGCTTAAAATAGCAAACATTTATTGTATCTCATGATTCTGTGGGTTGAGTGAGCTGTTCTTCAGTCTGAGCCAGCTGAGTTATGGCTGAATGGTCTGGTTTGGCCTTTTTTCTATGTCTGGTTTTTCAGGTGGAAAGCTGAGATGGCTGGGGTCTCTCCCCACATGGTCTCTCATCCCCCAGGACGCCAGCCTGCCCTTGTTATGTGGTGGCTAATGGATTCCCAGCAGCAGGAGAAGGCAAGCCCCAGTACACCCACCCTTCAGATCTCTGATGGTGTCACGTTTTCTAATGTCCCATTGGCCAAAGCAAGTCACTTCACAAAGCCCAGATCAAAGGATGGAGAAATCAACTCCAAGTTCTGATGGGAAGATCTGCTATGTCACGTGGCAAGGGGGTGGTAGGTGTAATAAGAAATGTATTTGGTCTTTGTCCCAGTTCCTGGCACAGAGCTCCTCATACCCTTGGAACTCCTGAGTCATAAGAGTTGGCTTTGTCATTCATGAGAAGTTTCTCTTGAGCTTGTGCTAGTGATGACTTAGGTTGGGGCCCCAGGATGGGTCTGGTCACCAGAAAAACCTAGTGATTAGAGGGTTGGAACTTTCAGCTCCACCCATCAAGCTCAGGGAAGCAGCAATGTGTGCCTGACTTTGTCATTAGGATGAAGTCCTTATGGGAAAATGGAAGTAGACAGGCTTTGGAAAGTTACCTGGCCAGAAAAACACACGGAGGGAAGTTCCTTTCCCTTTCCCGTTCCCAGACAACAAAACAGCTTTAACCCTGATCTTTAAGTTCCACTCTTTCTTTCTTTGCTTTGCTTTTTTTTTTTTTAGATGGTCTTTTTGTCTTTTCCTGGCCTTTCCTTTCCTTAGGGAATCACTTTCCACATGTATTTCTCCTCCCTTCCTGGTGGACTTCACCCACTGGCTACTTCTTCCCTCCTCTCTGGGCCTCAGTGCTGCCTTTCTGCAGTATTTCTTCCATGGCCCCTCTTCACCCCCTCGCTTTTCCTCCAGATCTCTTCCTGTTTCCTAATGCCACTCTTAGCCTGGGCTTTCATCTGAATTTGAACACCAAGAGGCATCAGCGGTGACCGGCAACAATGAGGCCTAAGAAAACAGGTCATTTGAGCCGGGAGATACATCAGTGAAACCATTTTAGTACTTGATTGGCCTTTTGTTAAGAGAATAGTGACTCTAAATTTAAGCTGGGCCTGAGAGACACTGGTCCCTTTTTAGAGTGGACAGAGTTGGAATGGCAGGTACCCAAAGGGCAGCGTTGAGAGCTGAAACTGGGTGTGTCACAGGCCTGGATTACCAGGAGGTCTGAGAGACACCCATACGGGAGCGGGCCAGGCACCAGCTGAGAGTTCAGCAGCCCTAGGAAGGACAAGCAAAGTGTGGCCCGACCGGAGGCCAGGTGGATCTCGTTGGTGGTGAGGTCAAGCTGTGGGAAGCTACCGAGAACAGCGACCTGGCCAGATGAAAGTCCGGAGTCAAGGGGCACCTGGGAAAGAGGCTGAGTAAGATGTTTAAGAGGCGCCTGGAAGAGCATTCAGATGTAGAGCCGGACCAGGCTGGGGACACGCCAACACGGTGAGTTGCACTATAGTTTGTCAATTACATCTCTGCCTAATTTTATCTTGAGGTTGGAGTCTCTGCCAGCCACGGAAGGTTAAAATAATAAGAGCAGACAGGAGAGCTGGGAGTAGGATGGGCAAGGAGGTTAAAAAAGGAAAGAAAGATGGAACGAAGACAAGGATGAGAAATTTCTGTGTCTCTTAATGAGTAGATTAGATGATTGGTGAGTAATTCAATAGCTTGTTTTATTAAGTGGCTCTGACTGCATGGAATCTAGACAGATTCTGTATTCCATATATCTGTCTAGATTCTAGATATATATATATCTCTGGACTCTGAGGATGTCAGCAAAACATAGTCCTGTTTTTACCTTCCTTTGGTAAGAAGGGATGGTTTGGTTTGTTTGCCTTTTAATCACTGAGTACATGGAAATGGGATAGTAATTTTGGGATACACAGATTTTGTGTTCATGTTGATTAATGGCAAGATCAGTTTCCAAAGGAAAGAAACTCCAGTGCATTTCTGGACTGTGTAGGGGTCTCCAGGAGAGCGACTGCAGAAATATCATTGCATTCTCCATTACGGAATTCTAGAGAGGCTTGTTCTTAGGGTCTACGAGCTCATTTCACCAGAGAGGTGGTTCTTTATGCTCTAAAAGCAAGATGGCTCCTTCTAAGGAGTAAGTGAAACCAGGTATAAATCCAGAGGCACTTCATCAACAGCTGCAAAATTATAAGATTCAAGACCATTAACATCTTTGAAATCATGAGAATTGTGTTAGGGAACATCCATCTATGCCAATAAATCTTGTTTGTGCTTCTTGTGAACAAGGTGCCCACTCCCAAGACTGTCTCCATTATCAAACACCACGCACAGCAGTATCACCTGCTTCTGGTTTTATTTGTTCCCTTTTGCTAAAGCATTAGTGAGGTTGAATGAGATGGTGGTTAAGAACATGGATTCTGGGGCAAACCACCTGGATTCAGACCCCAGCTCATCTACTTACTAGATGTAAGTTATGTAACCTTTCTGTGCCTCAGGCTCCTCATCTGTAAAATGGGGATTCTTGATAGTCCTACCTCAGGGCAGTATGTGGAGACAAATATTAATATGTCAGTGCCTGGCATATAGTAAGGGCTCAATTCATGGATGAGTTATTCTTGACTGATTATCACAGTTTGACATCACTAAGCGTCAGGGTCAGTTAAAGCTGATTGACCCAAGAGAGCAGCCGGGAGTAAACCCAAGGCGGACCCTGCACATTGCCTAATGGCGAATGAGACAACAACCAAACAGCACGGCCGGCATTAGTAATCTCAATTTCTTTGCAAAAATAGAAACTTCAATTCTGTGACTTCCCTGCTGGCGCAGTGGATAAGACTCCGCGCTCCCAGTGCAGGGAGTTCCAGGTTCGATCCCTGGTCAGGGAACTGGATCCCACATGCATGCCGCAACTAAAAGTTTGCATGCCACAACTAAGGAGCCCTCGTGCCACAACTAAGGGCCCCACATGCCACAACAAAGGAGCTGGCGAGCTGCAACTAAGGAGCACTGGAGCCACAGCTAAGAAGCCTGCCTGCTGCAACTAAGACCTGGTGCAACCAAATAAATAAATAAATAACTTCAATTCTATAGAAAGAGAATATGGTATAGAGAATGCTATAAGAAGATAATATGGTGACATGCTCTACCCAGTTTTATTCTTAGGGAGAGACAGGGATGTCTGTTTTCCAGTTTGATTTTTCTTGCTAAATATGATTTTATGTCTTAAAACTGTCTCTACCAGTAAATAAAGATGGTGGGGCTGGGGATAGAGGGGAAGGAAGCAAAGCATTGGGAACTGGCTTTAAAGACTTTCATTCCCTGTGTCCTCTGGAAGTTTAACGGGAATGTAAAAAAAACTGAATCAAAGCCTTGTCATTTAACTTAAGTAGAAAAGTGAGTTTCTTTGGGTTAGAAACTCTTGCACCACAAACAATATAAAGTATTCTATTGTGTTTTCATTACTTGAAACAGCTTCATGTGAAAAGAATTCTAAAAATTCAAATAGGGTTACAATCTAAGAAGTCATATCATATGATCCATACCATCATATGATACATGTGTTTTTTGCAACAGCATGCAGAGAAATGTAGAACAGACATGAAAGCAGTTCACTAATTAAACATTTCCTGCCCTAATAATTGTTCATTTCTTTAGAATTTTTTATTTAGGTATAATTCATGTAAGTTAACTGTACAGATATTAGGTGTTTGATTCAACAAGCTTTGAGAATTGTATACACTTTGGTAATGACCACTCAAAACAAGATATAGAACATTTTTTATCATACCAGAAATTTCCCTCAAGCTTTCTCCAGTTCTGACTTTTTTATAGATCACGTATAGAGATTAGTTTTATCTTTACTTGGATTTCCTATGAACGGAGTCAAAGTGTATGTACTCCCTTGTTTTTACCTTCTTTTGTTTGACATATTGTATTTGGGAATCATCCATGTTGTTGCATATATCAATAGTTCATTCTTTTTTATTGTTGAATACTATTTCATTGTATAAATGTGATATATTTATATATTTAGTTCTAGCAATATTTATTATAAAAACTTTTCTTTCTTCATTGATTTACTTTGGCATCTTTGTGGAAAATCAATGGACTGTCTATGTGTCAGTCTACCAATCAACTCTCTGTTTCATTCAATTGATTTATATGTATATCTTAATGTCAATACTCTACTGCCTTGACTTCTGTAGGTTCATAATATACCTTGAAATCACATAGTGTAAGTCCCCCGAGTTTGTATTTCTTCTTCCAAATCATTTTGGATATTCTAGATCCTTTTGGAATCAGCTCATTTATTTCTTCAAAAAAGCCTCCTGGAAATTTTTACAGTGATTGTGTTAAACAAATACATAATTTTAGGGAAAATAGACATCTTAACAATATTGAGTCTTCCAGTCAATAACATGAAAATATTCCATTTAGTTAGGTCTCTTTCATTTTTCTTAGGAATGCTTTGTAGTTTTTACATATAGGTTTTATACATCTTTCAGTAGATTTATGTCTTGGTATTTGAACTTTGGAATGCCATTATAAATGGTACTGATTTTTTAAAAAATTTATTTTGTTGAAGTGTAGTTGATTTACAAGTTTGTGTTAATTCCTGCTGTACAGCAAAGTGATTCAGTTATACATATATATATTCTTTCTCACAATATCGCCTCTTCGATCCCTGGTCACCATGGGGAACTGTGTGAAGGGTGTGGAGCGCCATGGCTGGTGCAAAAACACGAGCCCAGCCCCTGCAGAGGGCAGGTTGCCCACGGTGCCATACGACATGGGCCACATCAAGCTGAGTAAGAAGGCTGCGTGGTGCACCCCTGAGGTGCTCCCTGCTATTTGGGGAGCACATCCAGTTCACAAGCACACAAACTACACAAGCCCCCTACACAGATACAGATGACGCCAGGGCTGGAATTACATAGTGACCCCCAAACAAAACAAAACAAAACAAACCCAACCACAGGCAGTAAAAGCCTGAGGTAACAACCCCAGAGAGCATGGCTCCAGGACTGCACAGGGTTCCCCTGTACGCGGCTGATTACAGAATCATAAAGAGATGCTTGTAAAACAAAGCCTGTTGTGCTTCAGCGCAGACTCAACTTGGCAATCCCGCTGCTGTATCTGATTTCACTGAGGGAGGAGGGCGTCCTTGAGAAATGGGCTTGAGATGATTCAGTCGGACTCCATCCATCCTCTGCACATTCTTCCCATTGCAATCCATTGCGATGTTTTTATGATTATTTAAATGTCCTATATGATGACCTTTACCCTTCATACCTTAGACACGTAGAGGTGAGGAGAGTACTTTATAACTCCTGGTGACATTCCAAGAAAGTGTCACTCACCAGTACCAGCACTATCCTGGAATTTCCAGTCTGCAGAATGGAATTTGGCAGGGTCCTTCCACATCAATCAGGGCACCTGGACGTAATGGTATGTTCTTCAGCTCCAAAAGGCGTTCCATTCCAAGAATCTCCATCTTTTCAGTCTGCGGTTGGGTTTGAAGTTCACTCCTTCACGGTTGGAAGGCTTCCAACCCAAAGGCCTGCTCTGAACCCTGGGGTCCATAACCTTCAAAGTGGAGTGAGATGACACCGCTAGTGGGAAGCAGCTGCATAGCACAGGGAGATCAGCTCAGTGCTTTGTGACCACCTAGAGAGGTGGGATAGGGAGGGTGGGAAGGAGACACAAGAGGGAGGAGATATGGGGATATATGTATATGTGTAGCTGATTCACTTTGTTATAAAGCAGAAACTAACACACCATTGTAAAGCAATTATACTCCAATAAAGATGTTAAAAAACAAAAAAAACACTGATGCACCATGCTCCTGGGATCTTTTATGCCACTCTGAACACCACTGACCATGTTGTGGACAAAGAACAGAACAGAAATAACAGTTAGCAAACCTTCATGTTACACTGAATAAGCTCTCCATGATAAGAGATACGGGAGGGGGTTTTAAAAGCACTTTAATTATACTACCTTGCATAATATTAACCTCACTCGACATAATTACTTTCTTTAATATACTGCAGTAAGGGAGCTATAGCGACTGTGCTGTGCATTTCTGTTCTCTGAATGGCTTATTTTTCCAACTTGAATTGTTTCTGAACTTGGTCAGTAATATCATCGTTTTCACAAAACCCTTGAGAATATGCAGCTTTCTACACAAAGCCATTAAAATACATGGTGAACAGTAGGTGTATTCTCTAGAAGCTTTCACCTTAAACGTTTTGTCCTTCAGCATCTCCCTTTTCTACTTTATATTGTTAGATATTTCAAACATACAGAAAAAGAAGAGAATGTAGTATAATGAGCGACCATGTATTCACCATCCAGATTTAACAATTTTTAATATTGTGGCAATCTGTTGTATTGTTTTTGTAATTCAAAAGAAATTACGGACATTACTACAATAACAGTAATGACACTACATTACTATGTATGTTAGTAAGCACCTCTACAAAATAAGAATATATTCCGCCATGGCCTGTATTGCATTTGCTGTCTTCACTGGCAAACCGTTAGCCCCTGTTACTTCCTGTACACTGGCGGTTAGATCTTAAGGATTGGTTAATTTCAGGTTAAACATTTTTTGCCAAGAAACCTTCACGGTTGGTGCTGTGTACTTCATATGGTATCACATCAGGCTAGGTCACCCCACTCTTAGTGATGTGAAGTTCGATTCCTGGGTTAAGAGGGTGCCCACGGATCTCTCTCTCCATTATAAAGTTATCTGTCCACTCTTGCGACTAATAAGTCATCTGTGGATTATTCGTTTCCCCATCAACTCTTCCTTGAACACTTCTATCATCCATCAACGATCCTTGACTGAATCAATTATTTCATTCAAGGTTATAAAATGGTGGTTTTCTAATTTGATCACTTATTTGATATTTATTAGCTAGCATCATTTCATAATGAAGAGTCATCCTCAAAACTAGGGCTATTTTATAACCCTGATGTAGGGCCCAACACTTTCCCTTTAGTTACCAATTTTTAGAATAAGTCGGCTTAATATCCAGAAATTTTGAAATAAGATATTTCATGGTCCTTATATTGTAAATGCCATGTTATTTGTAGTTTACTGACGTAAATGGTTTAGCATATTGATATAATTTCAGGTCTTTAATTTCAGGTCTATATGACAACAGAGCACTGGTAAATTTGAAACCACTTAATTCAGCAATAAAAAAAGTCAAATTGATTACTTGGGTAAGTAATGGCAGTAAGTAAATGGCAGTCAGTTCCATAAAATGGCTTGTCCACTAGCATCATAGTGACATAGTCTCAGTGTCCCTAAAGGAATAATAGGGAGGGGATGTTTGTGAGAAGAGGAAAGGGGTGTAGAAAGATGGATTCTCACGCATAGTTTCACGTATTGGGATTTTGAAGTTTTGCATTGTCATCAGTCAAAAGCATCTGCGTGGCCACTGCGTTCAAATCCCCCCACCCATGCCAGGGGCCCTAGGGGAGCCCCAAAGGGAGTCCAGAGCACAGACTGCCCATTAGAGGAGTCCCACAGTGGGTGGCAAGGCCTGAGACTTTGTGCCCCCTTCTTATCAGCCACTGGCTGGGGGAACACCAAGAACAGTGTGACCTCGGCTTGCAAGGCCGGGCAGTGAGGTCTTTCTTGCAGGGGTCAGAGCAGCGCATCCCATGTCACACACACGCACAGAGGACCCTTCATCTATCTCACCAGCCCTGTTCCCACCACCCCGTGCTCCATCCAGCCCAGGCTGCCTGCGGTTCCTTGAAGTAGCCGAGTTCCCTCTTGGGTCCAAGTGGGCTCACCTCTCCACCTGGCCAACTCCCACTTGCCCCTCAATATTCGGTATTCTATTGCCCCTCAATAGAGCTCCAGGGTCCTTAGTCCTGGAAGCATTTCCTAGTTGCCTTAACCCAAGGCCTCTCACTCTACCGTAATTAGAGGTTTTCTCACTTGCCTCCCCTACTAGACTGTGAGCTCATGTGAAAAGCGGGAAATCTTATTTCTTTCCAAATCTCTCCTGCCTAGCATGGACCTGCCACATAATAGGTGCTAAGTAAACGTCCTCTGAGTGAAACAAATGAATGGAAAACAAAAATGAGTGACTTAGGCTTATCCTAGGGAGTGCACTGATTTCCCTCCTTCCCTCCTCCATAAATGAAATGGCTGAGTGGGTTTTGCTCAAACCATCCTGAGTACAATACACCTGGGATTGGGGTGCATGAGGCCTGGACAATTTCAGGCTCAGAGGAAGAAAATAGCTTGCGTATTAAGAAGAGCCAAGAACTGACTTCCCGGGTGGTCCAGTGGTCAAGACTCTGCACTTCCATTGCAGGGGGCACAGGTTCAGTCCTTGGTTGGGGAACTAAGATCCTGCATGCCACACCGTGAGGCCAAAAAAAAAAAAAAAAGAAGAGCCAATGTTGTGGAACTAGAGAAGGGAGACCCAGAGGGGACTGGCTGGAAACTGTTCTCAGTTAACCAAAATGCTTTCACCAAGAGCATCGTAATAAAGAGCTAAGTTATTAAAGCTCAGACAAATAAACAGACCCTCTCATCCCCATCCCCCCAAATGAGAGTGCTCACGTGACCCTGTTATGACTAAGGAATGCCCATGAGTTAAATGCTTCGGAATACGCGAATAGACATAAATCAGCAGTTCCCGGCTTCGAATGCAGCATTCTTCAACATCCATTAATCTGCGGTTGGCTCCTCTTGAAACCCCTGGGCCCCTCTGGGCTTCTCTATCTCTTAATTGAAGCGGTGTGCCTTGGAGAATTATTGCCTTCCTACACCAACTTTCCCTTCCAAGGGTGGATTGCAAAACAAACACAGGAAGAAAGAACTGGATTCAATTCCTAGGCAAGAACTTTTTCTGCGTGTGTCTGCATGGACGCGAACGCCCTCAAAGTTCCAACTTGAGGCAGGGCAGGCCTCTCCGATCAGGTCTCCTAATTGTTGGTGAATACAAGATGTCAGGCTGTCTCTCCAGGCTGACTCTGAGGTATTATGCAGTTGATGAAATCCAGGGCTGCAGATCAATTCACAATGGGATGAAGATGTGCTCTGGAAAATGTAGCTCCAGCATCTTTAATGTCCGCTTTTCCTTTCATCCCAACCTTCCCACTCCTGGGAGCTTCAGAGTTTGTAGTCAGCCGGGTGGCTGCAAGCACCTCCTTCTCCCCGCTGGCAGACAGATGTCTTCCGGCCTCTGCGCCCTTCAACGGGAGCGCCCTGATTTATAATCCTGAACCAAGCGAACAGGGCCTGCTGAGGCCAGACCATCACCTGGTCTTTGGAATGAATTTGGAGAGGAACGCAGAGCCTGTAGGGAAGGGGCTACCTCATTTAAGTTTGTGCTGTGTGGTTGTGCAAATAAGAAAGTGCTTGAGCATGTGGCAGCCTGCTGGTGCCCACATTTGGAAGGGAAGGCACCAAGGCCATCTAAATCATGCAGAGGGCAGCTGCACGGGGTGTCTCATAAACTGTAACGGCCAGAGCTTATGCGTATGTGCTGCTGGGACCGTGCGGCCCCAGGAGCCCAACTCGGAGGGCAGAGTCACTGCGAATGTCCAGTTTCAATGAAATGGAAAAAAAAAAAAAAAAAAGCTTCCGTAAAAAGCTGCAAAGGAGAAATTGTTTGGTTATGCCATGATTTGTGTTTATAGCGTTGAATGATATTTAACTAAGTTCCAAGTCAAAGACCTTCTTAAGTTCTCAATTTCTATTTATTTATTTTGGCCGTGCTGCGCAGCACGTGGGATATTAGTTCCCTGACCAGGGATTGAACCCGTGCCCCCTGCAGTGGAAGCGTGGAGTCTTAACCACTGGACCACCAGGGAAATCTAAGTTCTCAATTTTTTAAAGTCATATTTATGTGCTTAACAAAGAGCAAACACTTCTTAAGCACCCACTGTGAGTCTAAGTGCTTAACAAATATTAACTCGCATCTTCTTTCTAACAATCTGATGAGGTAGGTACTCTTATTCCCTTTCTTGTATACCTGATTGAAAGTCAATGGTCATATTATTAAGTACATATGATATCTTCTGTATGTGTGTTAAAATTCCTCCGACAAACTGGTTTAAGTATTTCATACCAAATTACTAACTAATAGACCTGGTACAGTCAGTGATAGAAATGAGACTGGCTAGTCCTCTCAGGTATGATGGCTATAAAATGAGACATACTAATTTGATCAAAGGTCTCCTAATAATTTCCCTGAGACTGATGGTTTCAGGTTTCAGTGGTTTTCAAATAACCTTATAAAATCAGACTAGACTGAAGAATAACTGTAAAAAGGAAAAAAGAATCCTAGAAAGCCCACTCCAGAGTTGAAACTGGGATTGACCATGGTGACCAGGGTCTTTAATCAACTCCTTACTGCTTGTGACTCTGCTCTTTGGTTCTTCAGAATTTCCCTTGGTCCTGAGCAGCTGCAGCAGGGAGATGAGGGCATTAAGTTACAGGATCAGCTGTAAAACAAAGCACAACTGCTTTGAAAGAGTCCACAGCGCTGTTTACAGGAAGGGTCAAACTGTTGTTAAGTGTGCTGTGCTTTCTGAAAACTCAGGGCCCCTGCACTTCAATAGCCCCCTGGGCAGGGGAGGGGTGTGGTTTGGACATGCTTTGGGGTACGCTGGAGCCTGCCCAGTCCAGTCTGTGAACACCTCTTCCCTCCTCTGCATTCAGGGACTTTAAGCTGGTAGCTTGACATCAGCCCTGGTGGAAACATTTACACCATGGAAATTGGCAAACGCTATAGCAGAGCTGCTTTGCCACTCCCAGAACTGGCTGACCAGCACAGCACCAGGGAAGGAGGTCTGAAACTTACGGATCCTTCCAACAAAGCAGGGTTACATATGAAAAGACTTTTTTAAAGAAAGAGGCACTGGGAAAAATGGAAACCATGGTACTCTAAGAAGATCGCAGGGTTGCTTCTGAAGAACCAATGGCCCTGGTGTTCCAAACGGCCACCTTTCCAAAGAACCAGGCAGAGAATCTGGTGACCTTGTGCCTGTCCCCACAAGCCTCAGGGAGAGGCAGATAGAGAGACAAACCGCTTACCCACCTGCTACCTCGAAGCCATCCTTGCCCACTTTTATGCACATGCTGGGCGTCACCAGCTGCTGCTCTAAACCTCTGTTCCCGCTTGACTTGCCATGATTCTGAGAACAGCAAAATAAGCTCTTCTGTAACTTGTTTCAATTAGAGGAAAATATTGAGGCAACTGTGTTCATTTCCTATTGCTGCTGTAATAAATTACCAGAAACTGGCTTAAAAGAAGACCAATTTGTTATTTTACGGTTCTAGAGGTCAGAGATGGGTCTGGTTGGGCTAAAATCCAGGTGTTGGCAGGGTTGCATTCCTTTCTGGAGACTATAGGGTAGAATCCATTTCTTTGCCTTTTCCAGCCTCTAGCTTTCTTTCCGCCTGGATCCTTGGCTCATGGTCCCTTCTTTCGTCACCAACACTGGCAATGGACAGTAAAGTCTGTCACATCACATCCCTCTGACACTGACCATCTGCCTCCGTCTTCTACATTTAAGGACCCTTGTGATTACATTGTGCCCACCCAGATAATCCACACTAATCTTTTTTTTTTTTTAACTAGGAAAAGCATATTTTATTTTACTATTTTTTTAAACTTTTTCTTTTATATTGGAGTATAGTTGATTAACAATGTTGTGTTAGTTTCAGGTGTACAGCAAAGTGATTCAGTTATACATGCACATGTATCTTTTCTTTTTCCAAATCTTTTCCCAATTAGGTTGTTACATAATATTGAGCAGAGTTCCCTGTGCTGTACAGCAGGTCCTTGTTGGTTATCCATTTTAAGTATAGCAGTGTGTACCAGGCAATCCACACTAATCTTGTTATTTTATAAGGTCAGCTTGTTGGCAACCTTAACTAACACTTGCCGCATGACATGACATATTCACAGGGTCTGGAGGTTAGGACGTGGACATCTTTGGTGGGAAATTATCTTGCCTGTCATAGCAACACATGGCACCGAAGTCTTCAGTGAAACAGCCTGGAAGTGACTCTAGAATTACGTCTATCTTTTTTTGGAGGGATGTAACCAAAGTCACTACAACCCAGCCTCTCACCTCAGTGATAACCAAGGAAATGCAGGGTGAAACCACATCTGTCCTAGATACTGGGAATAGATTTTTCTGGTAGTTCTGTAGTCTTAAGGACCAAAATCAGAGGTGCTAGTGTTCTCCTTCCCCAAATGATTATTGTATCCAAACTCCTTTAAATCGTGTCCTTAGTTCCTAGCTCTGCTGGGCTTGGGTACAGCTGGAAGTTCTCGGACGCCTGCCACCCTTGCTCATGTGTTAAAGCCCCACACAGAGCAAGTATACCTAACTTGGAGAATCAGGCATTCTTCTTGACACATAACACGGAATGCAGGAAAGAACTGTGCTGACCTCGGGGGACTTGGAGGTGGACCTGGACTCCTCCTTTGGAGTCAGACTTTCTTCTCAAGGAGGCAGTTTCCAACCTGCATCGTCTTTGGCATTTCCAAGGACCCCCAAAACAGGGTGGAGATGGCTGGAGAGGAGGGACACCAGACTTAAGAAACACAGCTTTCAGTTTATCAAATGTGCTTTCCCAGGACTTGCCTGGCGGTCCAGTGCTTAAGACTCCGCGCTTCCACTGCAGGGGTCGCGGGTTTGATCCCCTGGTCAGGGAGCTAAGATTCCATGGGCCGCGCAGCCCGGACAAAAGATTAAAAAAAAAAAGTGCTCTCTCATCAGGGAAGAGGAACATTTCCTTGGAGTCTGGGCAATCGGAGTTGAGCCAATGTCTGTCTCTCACTTACATAATTCAAGGGCGGTGTATTAGCACCAAGGAGAGGGCATGGATTTCAGGATGATTAGTGTCACTGCTCTGAGATAAGTCCCCGAGGAGACCCAGCCCAACAAATTGCTGAATCTATTTGGGTTTGCAGAGCCCTGTCACCCATGATGAGGCCTCCTCCCCAAACCCCCAAGCCACCCTGTGAGCCAGCATTTTCTAATAATCATTTCCTACATAAAATCAACAAGGGGAAAAATTCCTCTTCAAGCACATGTCTAGATGATTAGATTTCTCTTTGACAGAGAATTATCAGTGACGGCCCCATGGCTCCTGAGACTGTAGACATTGTAAACCTCTGATTAATGGGGTAAGACAGATTGTTGATATTCATGGAATTCAATATTCTAACCTCAGACCCATGTTTACAGCACATTGACTTGCAACTTTGAAAAAATCCCTGCTTTTTTTTCTGTTTGGTTATTAGGAGAGAGCTCTAGAGCAAGGAAACCAGGCCAAGATGTCTGGTTGGGTAGCCTAAATGAGACCATATATTTTATGTTGTGATTTAGAATTTAAAATCCACACAGACATAGAAAACAAACTTATGGTTACCAAAGGGGAAAGGTGGGGGGAGGGATAAATTAGGAATTTGGGATTAACAGATATACACTACAATTTATTAAGTAGATAAACAACAAGGACCTACTCTATGGCACAGAGAACTATATTCAATATCTTATAATAACCTATAATGGAAAAGAATCTGAAAAAATATATATTTATATATAAACTTTGCTGTACACCTGAAACATTGTAAATCAACTTCAGTTTAAAAATAAATTTTAAAAATTAATTAAAAAATTAAAATCCAAATTATGCCTGGAGATACACAATATTTTTCCTATTGTACCTGCAACCGGGCCTGATGAAACCAAACGTGCACTGTGATTAACTTTTAAAAGCAGTGTGGCACTTTGTTCCCTCTAACAAGTGACAGGGAATGTAACCCATGTATCCCAGGCTGCAATCGTTTATTTTTTTCTTTTTTTTTTAAAGTGAGTAAAACACAGAGCTCTTCATGAAATCCAACTCCCCTGAAGAATGATAACATTTCATTCTGCATTTGTGCAGCCCCCAAGTTCATGGTTAGATGAAGGTGACCACTTTCATTCCCATCATCTTGTTATGGCTTCTAAATCATGCTGTGTTATTATTTGTCCCATTTTGCAGAGGAGCTAAATGAAGAACAGGATGAATAACTTACCCCAAATTACCCATGAAGCCAGGGTTATTAGCATTCCCGGGCCAGTGGGCTCACCACAAAACTACACTGCTTGACAGATAGACATCGTGGGGAGAGCAAGCTATGTCTCCATCCTACATGATCCCTGTTTACTCACCAGGCAGGAAAGAAGCCAGGTGTAATTTGTTCATGCAAAAAGAATGGGCAGTGGTCATTTGAATATTTTAGAGGTAAGAGAGAAAGCATTTCTTTAGAGGTTACTGAAATTTATTTTTTTTTTAAGCAAAACTGATGAATAAATTATAAACACAAGGTGACACATGGGTTGGAAGCTGTCCACTATGGAGAATTGGTGGGGTTTACGATAGGGAAGAAAATGGGCCCTTTTCCGCAGGAATGCTTCAGAAGACATTTTATGTTTTTAGAACCGGGAAGTGGGAATAAGTTTAGAATTTAGCTGAAGGATGAACCAGAGGATAATTATGAAGTGGGTGAAGTTTATCTTTGTGCTTCCCCCATTGCCCCTGGGGTCCCACCTCCTTGCTATAGCCTATTCCTGTCCTTGGGTCCTCCTGGTGACTCATGTCGGCTAAAAAGGCCCCAAGATGCAGGCCATTGTCTCAGATGTACATCCCCACCACCATCAAATATTATCCATCCTAGTCCTACTCCTTTAGACTTTGTTTCCCTACAGGAAAATGGATGGGGGTAGATTAATCAGAGCAATTATCCTTATGAATACATTAACTAGATGGTATGTCACCTCTCATACATGATGATGATAATAATCATAATGTCATTCTTCACTGCGTTTTCATTCATCAAGAGATTTGAGAGTATCATGGAAGGATTGCAAAGAAAATGAAAAAATAATATTTAGCTTCTGCCATTCAAAACAGGATTCTGCAGCAAAACCGTAAACTTGAAAGTCAGGCATTTTTGAGAGGAAGGATCTCCTCGATTCTCTTTTATCCACTGGCATACCAAAAGCCAGGCATGGAAGACTAAACCATAGAGTTTTATATTCAGGAGGAAGGAGAGAGTGGCGTCTGCTCCTTCCAGCCCTGGACGACTGCGGGACGCAGGCTGCCAGCAGAAGGAAGGGTTAGTGGTGAGATGTGTGGGTCCTGACCCATCTCTCCTGGCAGAGACCCAGAGAGGGAAGTGCATTTGCTAAGTCGCAGGGATCACAGAAGGCAGAGGAGGGGTTTGTGCTATTCTCTTTACTTGGGGGACATCACTCTGCTGGGTGGTTCCTCACAAACACAGAGGGCCCTTGAGGGACCAAGAGGATGAAGGGCATCATCTAGCAGAGTCTAGTGGCACCAGGCGGAGGGTGTGCCACGTGGTCCACTGTGGTGGGAGCCAAGTGACCTGCATCGTAGGGTGTCCAGAGGCAGATGGAGGCCACGGCAGAATCCCAGAGGGTTCCCTGCCCTCTTCCAAGCCGTGGGACTGGCCACCTGGTCCTAACTGGTCAAGAAGCACTAGCCTTTGGTTTCATCAGCCGTGGGCATCAGCTGGCCAACTCTACCCCTGGGGGACAACCAGCCCCACCCACAGCTGTGTAGTAGTACCAGATCATTTCCATAGTGTCCCCAGGGCAAAAAAGCTCCCCCCCATTTCCTCCGTTTGCCCAGACACCACCTTGGCGGGGGCAACGGGGTGAGGATGAAATCAAACAGGTCAAATTACATCTTTGGACACTGTTTAAATTAGTGCCACTGAGACTGGGCCTGCGGACTGGGGTGGATTCTCAAACTGTTTGTGGCAGCATGGGATGATAAAAGCATTGAAATTGAGGGTGGGCGTTCAGAAGCTCTTGTAGCAACTTGACAGGATGATTTCATGTTTACCGAAATCAATCATAAAAAAATTTGGTTTGTACTTTGTATGTCTTCTTAAATTGTATTTTCCAGTTATCCATTTCTATTGGATTTTATGAAAGGATCTGCAATGGGTTGGAAATTAAAAACAAACCAAAAAAGGGTCCCCTTACCACAGATAGTTAGAGAAGTGCTGGATGATGGATGGGGCTAGGTTTGAAACCAGTCAAAATATATTTTTTCCCTTCAGTCCAGGGAATAGGGACTTATAGAAGAAGATCAGGTTTGTATGGGAAAAAAAATAAAGAAGCAACGTGACAAAGTTTCCTGCACGTGTAAATTGTAATGAGAATGAATATTTTCCCATTTTTACCCCCGCTGCATCTCTCAAGGCTTCCTTTTGGCCTCAGGACATGTGGCACCTTCAGGGAAAATATCTGTAGAGTGGCTCAGAGGAAGGCCCTGGTGTCTTTATAGTCCTGGGGAGCACCCCACAGCCACACCCCAAGACTGCACGCACCCCCTAAGAGGTGCACTCCCCGGGTTGCGTGAACCCTCCAATGGGTACATCCTAAGGGGGACTTTGAGACGGACAGGCTGCAAAGTTTGACTTTGAAGATGTGAGAGCTGGCTCAACTGGTGAAGATGTGAGAGCTGGCCCAACTGGAGGAGAATGTTCGAGCACGTGAGTCTGGCGTCCTAGCAAATATCAAGATCAAGACCAAGTTCTGGGGCTTCCCTGGAGGCGCAGTGGTTAAGACTCCGCCTGCCAATGCAGGGGACATGGGTTTGAGCCCTGGTCTGGGAAGATCCCACATGCCACGGAGCAACTAAGCTCGTGCGCCACAACTACTGAGTCCCCGAGCCACAACTACTGAAGCCCGCACGCTTAGAGCCTGTGATCTGCAACAAGAGAAGCCACCGCAATGAGAAGCCCACGCACGGCAACGAAGAGTAGCCCCCACTCACCGAAACTAGAGAAAGCCCGCGCACAGCAACAAAGACCGAATGCAGCCAAAAATAAATAAAATAAAATTAATTAATTTTTTAAAAAAAAACTTTAAAAAAAAAAAAGACCAAGTTCTGGGTTCAGGAAGCTTACATTCCAGGGCACCATGGTCATGATCTCGGCCTTGTCATTGGGAATCATTTTAAAGACAAATGTCTGCACATAGAGGCCATGAAGGAAAATCCACACTTTACCAGACCTGTCCGTTCCAGAGGAATATTCTTGAATTTTGAGGATGCTTCACTTTTCAGATAGATCTACTGACCTCAGGTTCCCTTAAAGTGTGACCTACGCAAACACATACAAGTGGTGTGTTGGGGATAATTAACTTAATAATTCTCCCAGAGGTGAGGGAAAGGTTGCACATAAACACAGAGGAAGAGCCTCTTCGACTGAAAATCAACTGGAAACAAGATATTTGGCGATAACCTGCATAAACTAATGGGAATGCAGTTTTATTTACTTAGAATTTTTTTTCAGGAGGACAGCTGTGGATAAAGAGAATTCTTAGTAACTGGTACCTCTCATTCATGCGATGCGATTCTAAGTGCTTTCCTATTGGTCATCTGGTTTCATGCTAACAGCCACCAGCTGGGCCAGCATCTCTCTCCACAGAGGGAGGAGCCCACAGAGAGCTGAACTGGGGAATTTGCCAAAGATCACACACCCAGGAGGGGCAGAGCTTAACTTCCAACCTGGGCTGTTGGACTCAAAAGCTTCGGGCTTCTCATCACCCCATAGTCTGGTGACTGTGAGACCTCAAGCAAAGGGATCGGATTGAGTAGACTGCAGGGTCCACAGCCGCCGAGGGCAGCACCCTCGCTGCTTCTCTGTTGCTGTGTAGACTTTGCCTCCGATGACCTAGGAGGTGAGTCTGATCCAAAGGGAAGATTTTCCTACCTGGAATGTAGGCTGTTTTAACTAAAAAATACTGGAGAACACATCTTATCCACTGAGGACTCCAGAGAAGCAAACACCAAGTCCCTTTGCTCTGAGAACTGCAAAGTGGGAGATGAAAGGGTCCCCGGAGGTGAGCGGCGACTGCTGCCCTCATCTGCCAGCTGAAAAACAAGGCAGCCTCCCTCAGCATCAGGAAGTGAACTAATGAAATTACTCACCATTGACCAGACAGCTCGGACCCCTGCAAAGTGCCCCGGGACGAACACTGCGATTTGAGGCTGATGTTTGCAGAGTAACTCCTCTGGGGCTAACACTGGAGATGAGGCATGGGAAATGATCAAAGCGAAATTTCTTCGAATTCCTTATCCTAGGGCAGGGCCGCCAACATCAGATCTGCCGCGCAAAGTGACCTGTGAGTGTGTGTGTATGCGTGCGCGCACACACACACACACAAACACACACACACACACACACACAGAGACCTACAGAAAAGCAAGCGAAGCCTGGCTGTGTGTGTCCACATCTGCAGTCTTGGAAGCTTCTGTTAAGGCTGAAAATGCCAGGTGGGCCCTAGAGATCTTTGGAGATTGTCACGCACACCAGCTAGCTGCACAGCCTTTGCTCAGGACTAAGAGAAACTGACTGGCGCCCGTGGAGCAATAACGAGCGGGCTTTGAAGTCGGCAGGAAAAGTGCCTCACAAACTCCACATATATCCATCACCCCAGCAAGCCCCAGTGGGCTCCTGCCCCACTCCGGTTTTACAAAACACTGGAAACAACTGAACGTTGGAGAAAACTTACCACCTTGGAACACGTTGCCTGTTTTCTTACAACTTAACGAGGCTAAATCGTCAATAAGTTCTGTTTTGAAGCCTAAGAGTGCACCCCTGGGCAGGGCAGGGCGCAGGGAGCCAAATCCTTCTCTCTTCCACGGGCTCCTGCGCTCAGCAGTGCACCTGAGGGTCATCTCCTGCAGCCCCCTCCTCCGGCTCGAATTCTCCAGTGATTTCTGGCAAAGCCACGGCGGTTTTAGCCTGTCGTATCTTGGCAATTTATTTGAAACCCCTCCTAATATATTCCAAGCGCTAGGAAAGCAGCCCTCTCTCCATTAGGCGGAGTTGTTATGGGCATTCTAGCAAAGCAGCCCTGTTAGAACCTCAGAGTTGGGCAGAGCTAGAGGGGTTCATTCATTCATCTGACAAACATCGCCGACGGCTCATGGCCTGCCAGGCCTCTGGCTGGCCCAGTGGGCCCCAGGGGGATGTAAGAGAGGCTGACATTTGCTCTCAAGGGGCCCACGGTGAGCTGGGATGACCAGCAAATGAGGAAACAATTGTATAAACATCGAGGAGTTTGGCAAAAGGCATTTGTGTCTGTGATTTGGAAGAGGCTTCAGAGAAGGTTACGGGGGACACGTCAGATTTTGCATATCCTTCCCAGGCTGCCTCAGGCCCCTCAATCCTGAGGAGGTAGGGGCAGAACATAATCAGGATTTATGAAGTGCTTCCTCGATGATAATACATCCTGTGGGGGAAAAATATGGCTCCCCTGTCCTCCAGGAACTTAAACTGCAGTTGGGGAGGTCTGACATCATAGGCCTGTCCTGCTGGAAATACTGGAACGTAGCAGGTAAAACCCCGGAATACTGGTTCTCATTTCAGGTCTCAGTTGTGTGACTTTGGGCAAGTTTCTTAGCTTCTCTGTGCCTCACTTTCCCCATTTGTGAAATGGCAATAAGGATAGAATCTATCTTCCATGAATGTTGTGAGGAATAAGTGAGTGGAACACTCAGAACAAGGCAGGCCCGGTTCACACCAAGCACTTACGATATGCAGCCACTTATAATCACCCTGGCCCTTTACCCACTCCCCTCTCTGCCCCAGGGGCACCTCTAACCCTGACCTGCAGTTCTATGTGCACACGTCCACGTTTGGAGGCAGGGTCTGTGTGGCAGGAGTGCAGGGACCAGGCCTGCACCAGAAGCCACGTTCCTTGAAGGGAGGATGGTCAGTACTGTAGGAGATGGCATGACAGGTGGTCTTGGCTTCGCAACCAGGAGAGCTTTGCATGGAAAGGTGTGTCTGGCCATGTTTCCTCACTCCTTTGGACACAATAGCCTTAACCAGGAGGGGAGTGAGAATACCTTCCTCCAGGTGCTATTGGCTGTAGCAGGGTCCCTCCAGGGGCTGACCAGTGAGACCAGCGTCCTGCCCATGGTTGGGGGAGGTTGACTGACCACAAGGGGAGGGGTGTCACCACTCACAGGTGTCCCAAGCCTGGTCCTTCCTAAAACATCACCAGGGGGCTTCCCTGGTGGCACAGTGGTTAAGAATCCGCCTGCCAATGTAGGGGACACAGGTTCAATCCCTGGTCCGGGAAGATCCCACATGCTACGGAGCAACTAAGCCCATGCGCCACAACTACTGAGCCCACGTGCCACAACTACTGAACCCACGAGCCACAACTACTGAAGCCTGCACGCCTAGAGCCCGTGCTCGGCAACAAGAGAAGCCACTACAATGAGAAGCCCGTGCACCGCAATAAAGAGTAGCCCCGGCTCGCCACAACTAGAGAAAGCCCACACGCAGCAACGAAGACCCGATGCTGCCAAAAATTAATTAATTAATTAATTAATTAAAAAAAAAAAAAAAACACATCACCAGGGCACTGGGTAAGGTGGGGCAGGAAATGGGGAGAAGAGGTTCTGGGGCGCTGGGCTGGGCTGTCAGGGTTCCCCGAGTATTGGCCCAGGATGGGGCACCAAGCAGAAAAGTGCTGGAAGGTGCATCCTGCATGTGCCCAGGAGCGGTAGCTGGGCCTTGGGCATTTGTCCCACTGGAGGGGCCGCTGTCTTGCGGGAGCTGCCAGCCTCCACTGGGTGGAAACCCATCCCCACCGGCATTTTCACCCTCGGCTTCCTCTCGCCCCTGCGCCTTTTACTTCGGGAAAGCAGGAGGCCATAGAAGGAAGAAGGAAGACCACAGCAGGCACTGCCAGTCTCCCCAGGTCAGCTGGAAGGGGGTCCTCCCACCGACGGGGTCCTCTGTAACAGCAACCCTGTGATGATGCAATGCCTCGGTCTCAGCGCAGCAGAGAGGGTGCACGTCTAGCTGGTGCTGGAATAGCTCCCGTTGGTCCACAGGCCCTGGCCCGGGGCTTGGCGTGTCTCATCTCAGCCGGCCCTGGGGCAGCAGGACAGCTGAGTTATTCTGCTTAGGGACGGGATGGGGAGGTCTCTGCACCCCAAAGCCCAGGCAGGTACAAGGACACACCATCAGTCCCAGAATCAGTCAGAACCTCCACAGCAGGAGGCGGTCCCGCTCAGAGCGGGGAGGCGGGGGGAACGAGGCTTCCTTCCAGTGGGGAGACGAAGGCGGCAAAGAAGTGACTGTTCTGAGGACGCCAGGCGCCCCAGTACAGGCGCGTCAGGAGACGCACAGGTCCTTTCCGGCCCAGTAGGGTGCTTTGTTTTTGTCTCATTCTGTGATAAGGATTCGAATCGAGTTTACTTCCTAAGTCAATAAAAATTAATTTGGCCAAAGTAGGCTTGATTTTTTTGGCTCAGGCATGAGTCTTCATCCAGTTCGATCATGGCCATTTCTAGAAGGCCAGAGCGAGAGCATCTGGGGCGTTGATTTCCAGCAGATGTCATTAGTGACCCTTTTAGGGGAATGAATTCTGCAGCAAGTCAACTGGGCTTGGCCATGAACATAACCCAGAGCCCCACATGCCCACAAGTCCACCTGGTCGATACAACCTTCAGCACCCTTTTCCCCGTGGGACATCTGTTAACGATGACAGGGGTTCAGAAAGTCCATCTGAGGCAGCAAAAGCACATGCATCTTTACAGCTGCCAAGACCATTTCAATTTTATTATTATTATTATTTTTTTAAAGCAACACTGGATGTTTTGCTGCTGAGAAAAGCAACTATCAGTCTCCAGATCTTTTCTATTACTTGGGAGAATTTTTTTTCTGAATGTCTTTCAGAGGTAACTTCTCCTTTTCCTGCATTTGGTTCATGCCAGCAGGCTGCTTCCCAGAATACCTCATGACTCAGTGCCAGCTCTGAGGAACGTAATCAGTTGCAAATGTTTCGGGGTGGATGACTGATGAATGTAGTAACTTTATCACTTCTCCCATTTTTTACTGTTAGCAAACTGTAGAAATCTCACACGAGACAACCTCCTTCCCTACTCCCCCATCTCCCACCCCCAACAGTCCTTTAAAAATGATGAAAACAGCAGCCGAGAAGGATGGCTTGTCTGCGGCCGAGAAGGCAGGACTGACAGGGTCAGGCCGAGCTCTCATCTGGGCCAGCAGGACAGAACTGGTGAACGGAACTGCTGTCGGTTTCAGTGTTCTCCAACAGCAAGGGGGAATTTTCTCTTTTCATGTAAAAATGTGTCCCCCTGGTGTGTGGTCCCGTGAGGGATCGAGCCTGGCACATCTGGGGTCTCCAGGAGGGGCCGTTACGACAGAGCTAGTTCAGAGGTACCCCCTGCACCTAGGTTGTGTCTCAGACCCAGATCAGAAAAGTATCAATAGCTTCCCTGACGGCTACGGCCCATCTCCTCCCTGTAACGTGTGGCTACAGTCCAAAAGCTATTCGCGGTGCTCTACTCTGTGCCAGGCACCCTGCCCAAAGCTGGGAGCCAGTCTGTGGGCTGAAGGGAGAAATCAGATGAGAAAACCGGACACTTAGAAAGGGCACCAAGTGCAATGGTGGGCTGCAGACAGAGTTCTGCCGGTCAGCTCACGCGAAGATGGGGCTCAGGGTATACAGCCTGTCTCAGGGTACACAGCATATTTGCCTGCAAGTCTCCGTGGGGTCCACACCCTCCTCCCAGTGGGGAGGCCCAAGGGAGATCGGCTAGACCACGCTGACCGAGGATGCACAAGCCACCCACAAGGGTTGGCAGGTCCCCCTCTCAGCATCCAAGCTCCCACTTTGGGGAAGTGAAAACCCCGGGTCACTTAGATTCAAGGTGCATTTCAGTACGTTCACACAAAGGAAGTAAAGTTACAAGATTTATTACTTACAGATCCCAACCAAGGAGGGGCGCAATGAGCCACAGGAAGGGCCATCGTCCTTCCCAGGTCACGGCGAGCAGGGGATGGAGAGCAGGACGCAAGGCACCTATGACTTTTAAGATGGTCGGGACAGAGGTCACCCACTTTTCTCAGGCTCAACCCTAAGTGGTTATTTTAAAAGATTCCCAGGGAAAAACAAAGCGGGAGGGAACTTGGGGTGAGAATTCTAACCTCAGGTCCTGATCTAAATGTCCAGACTCGGTGTGAGCAGGGCTGTCACTCTGTGAAATGCCCAGGGAACAACTCAAAGGAGCTGTTTCCTCATCACAGGACTCACTGCCCAGCCCACCATGGTCTCCACAGGGAGCGTGGCTGGGGGCACGTGCACCTCACTCAGCACGGCGGCCATTGCTGGCTTAAGGAAGAAGCAGAGAGAGAGTAGATGGGTCACCAAGGACTGGAGAAGGCCAGTGGTGAGGACCAAGACCTGCAGGATGGAACCGGGAGGGACGAGGGAAGTGAGAGGAGATGGCCCAGGGTCCCCTTTGGAGATGAGATGGGAAATGGGGCCAGCTGTGTGTAAATGGCAGAAATGGATGAGCTCTGGGCACTCAAATGCCATGGACCCAACCTCCCAGATACCACATGAGAAACCCCAGCAAAGAGGGGGTCTGGTCACCCCCCTAGATCTCTCTTGACAGGATGACTCTCAGAAAACTACTTACTTTAGGGCGCCTCAAATTCTCCCTCCACGTGTAATTACTAAAACTCTGCCCTGAGGTGCTTGGGTGCAGTCTAGCTAGAAAGCGAAGTTTATAGAATATCTACTTCCACACCAACGAAGAGGAAGAGTTTATTCAACCTTTTGAATTACTTAACGCCAGTAACAGGCGTTAAGCTGCAGTCGTTGCTGTAACAATGGCCAAGTCTCCCGAATGCTATCTCAGGGTCACTTGTAAAACAGTATATTCTCAGAAGGAAAGTACTTTTATTTATTTTTTTAAATTTAATTTGCTTATTTTTGGTTGCGTTGGGTCTTTGCTGCTGCGCGCGGGCTTTCTCTAGTTCTGGCAAGCGGGGGCTACTCTTTGTTGTGGTGCACGGGCTTCTCATTGCGGTGGCTTCTCTTGTTGCGGAGCATAGGCTCTAGGCGCACGGGCTTCAGTAGATGTGGCACGCGGGCTCAGTAGTTGTGGCTTGTGGGCTCTAGAGTGCAGGCTCAGTAGTTGTGGCCCGCGGGCTCTACAGCACGGGCTCAGTAGCTGTGGTGCACGGGCTTAGTTGCTCCGCGGCATGTGGGATCTTCCCAGACCAGGGATTGAAGCTGTGTCCCCTGCATTGGCAGGCGGATTCCTAACCACTGTACCACCAGGGAAGTCCAGAAAAGTACTTTTAATTCACTGAAATTTAAATATAGGTGGGACCACCTAGTGCTTTGGGGCGTTTAGGAAGGCAGTATTTTTAAATGAATCAGAATACAGGATCGTCATCATACCAAAAGGCGGCCTTCATTCATTCTCTCAGCCATTCAATAGATACCTAGTTCACACCTGCCAGGCATTATTCTGGATGCTGGGGACAGAGCCATGGGCAGCGCAGGTGAGGGTCTCATTATAGCTTACAGTTCAGGAGGGACTTTGGGGTTATCTATATTTGGGGGTTATCTGTGTTCAGGGGAACAATTAAATACAGCGGGGAGGGACCGTGTGCGTGGTGAGGCTTTGGGAAGCTGTGCGAAGCCGACCATTGGAGGGTTCCCCGAGAAGGTGACACTTGAGTGATGACCTGAAGGAGGAGAGGAAGCTCTCTGACTCGAGTTCATCCTTGGCTTCAGCATCCTTACCTGGCGCAGGTGACTTCCTCTAGCTGCCACAAGAGCCTAGAGCCCGCACTTAAAAGCAACTGCGTGGTTGACCGGGGTTTCTGAGAGCAGCCTCTGTGTTCCCCACTCAGCGTGTGGATGGTGCAACCCCCAGAAGGGATTCCCACCCCGCCTGCCCTTCCTCTGGGAAGCGGTCTAGAGGAGGTTTGGTCTCTGTAGGAAGTGAGTGAAGGAAGACTGTCCACCACGGCCTCTGCAGGGGTCTCCAGGGGAGGCCCGCACACCTGTCAGGGGGTCTTCACTCCGGCCGTGTCTCCTGGGCAGCTCGTCTTACCCAGGAGCTCACACGTTCCTTCTCCTCATCAATTCACTTTTCAACACCAAATACATCTTTCTCACTTTACAGCATTTTCTTATACTTCTACCACTGTTGGCTTCAACAAGAATTCTTGGTAGCTGAGAGGGGTGTGTGTGTGTGTGTGTGTGTGTGTGTGCGTGTATGTGTGTGTGTTTAATGAACACCTGAAGGAATAGAAAAGTCTTGCTTGAAGCAAACCCCCTTTCTTTCAGTCTCCACTTCTCGTGCTGACAGAAATTGTGGCAAGATGAACAAGTTTTTTTTTTAAATCACCAGAAATTAACCCTCTAGGCATGATGACACACGATAAAGTGGGAAGCCCATTTTGTAGACATTTACTCAGCACCTTGATCACTGAGGCATTGCACATGGTTTGGGAATTAAAAGGAAGGAGGAAAAAAACCCCTCAGTCTGGCTCTCGAGGGCTCACACCTCGTTGGGCACCAGACATAAACAAGGTGACCATCACCATCGCTAAGCAACTGGAATATGCCCAGGACATCATGGGAGCCCAACACAGTCTAGGGTCACCACAGCTGGGAAGGTGAGAATCCCTCACTCCTCTCCAACGTCAACTGAAAGGGGGTTCCCCATTTTCCCCAGGTCATCCTGGAGAATCTCTTAGCTCTTCCAGTACTGGGCTCCCACATCTGCTGACCAACCTCAGAGGGTCACTAATTCATCATTTGAGCATCAGTGAGTTCTGCCTCACTCCATCGACAGCAGGTGGGAAAGAAGAGAAACAGAAGATGCTGAGTTGTGTTCGAGGTAAAAATTCAGAGACCTGACCTGGCCACACCCAGGCCCTCACCCCTGGCGAAGTCACAGAAGATTCCAGGATGTGAAGGTCCCCTTCTCCCACAGCTTGGAGGCCCCTCCATTCCTCCCAGCTCTCCTGCTCTTCCAGGAGAGGCTTGACAAGTTCTTGGTGGTCACACACCTGGGACAACGTCATTTCTATTACTCATTGGGTCACTTGGTCAACAGGTACTTGAGGCCCAAGTATGTACCAGGTGCTGTGCCAGGGTCTAGACTCAGACTCTGCCTCCACGGAGGTCAGAGACCAGAGAGGAGACAGACATTTGTCACATAATTACACAAACAGTCTGAAGACATATCTCTCCAAGGGCTGGGGGAGAGAGGTCCCAGACTGGACATCCTATAAGAAGGGGATCTGACCTACGACGGGAGTCAAGGGGTGGAAGCATGAGTAGACATTAACCAGGAGAGAGGGGAAGGAATAGTGTGCCTGGTAGAAGGAACAGCATGTGCAAAGGCCCTGTGGTAGAGGGGAGCTTGGTGAGTACGAGGGGCTCACACAAAGCCTTGGGAGCTGGAGCTGAGAGAGCAGGGGAGCCTGGAGGAAGAGGAGAATGGAGAGGTGGGAGGGTCTGCAAACCCATCCAGAGTACAGCTCTTTGCTGGAACTGCTAGAGAGCTGCTCTCTTTGAAAGAAGCCTGGAGTTCACCTCACTTCCATCACCATTAGAATTCATCACAGTCATATCCTCCGGAAGATCAGGCCGAGGGAGAGTGACTCCCCTGGGGCTCGTGGCCACAAGCCAGCGGGAGCAGGACTCAACCTCCGGGCTTGAGGCCACTCCCTGCCTGTAGGGCTGGCGGGCAAGGCTACCGGGCGGCCCCACCCCTCCCCACCTGCCCGGAGACCCACTCTCTGAGTTGAGGGCTCATTAGCGTCAGAGGCTTGGCATGGGGACCATCTCGTTTAACTTCGCTCTCCCGAAATTGATCCATCATGCGGGAACCAGACGGCCGCCCCTCCACGTGTTTCTGATTCACTTAATGGCCCTGGGCTCTGCTGAGCGGCCCTCGGTGTCTGACAGGCTCAAGGTACTCTGGAAAGCCCTTTCGGAAGGTTCTTTCTAGTCTCCTTATACAACCACTTTAAAAGTTTTTTTTAAATAAGAATTTTGTGTTTTCTGATCCTTTGAAAACAGTCATGTAGTCCATACTATGCAAATGTACTACTTCAAATAGGTAAGACACATATACATTATAAAATATAAAAGACGTGAACAGATACATAGTAAAAAGCAAATCTTGTAGAAAATAAACTTACGGTCACCAGAGAGGAAAGGGGGAAGGGGGGAGGGGGGAGGGATAAATTGGGAATCTGGGATCAACAGATACACACTACTATAAATAAAATAGATGAACAACAAGGTCAAACTGTATAGCACAGGGAACTATATTCAGTATCTTGTAATAACCTATAATGGAAAAGAATCTGAAAAAGAATATATATATTATATATATATAAAGAATATATTACATATATATAACTGAATCACTTTGTTGTACGCCTGAGACATTGTATATCAACTATACTTCAATTTTTAAAAAACCTTACAGATCTATTAGTAAAGTGAAAAAAAAAGCAAGTCTTTATCCTGCCCCATCCTCCAGCCACCCAGCTCCCCTCCCCGGACACAACCACCGTGAACCAGTTTCTCACTGGTGTTCTAGCATATGTACCAGGAATGTGCGATAAACCATCAAACCTATGGTATTTCAAATAGTTTTCAACTTGAAAATGCAGTTTTTGCTTTACTCAAACTCAACTTCCTAGGACTATTCTAGCTTGAAAAATACTTTTCATTTGGCACAAAGTTTCTCAGCCTTGGTACCCCTGGCGTTTGGGGCTGGATCACTCTGCCGAGGGGGCCGTCCTGATCATCCCCGACTCTACATGCTAGATGTCAATGCAACATTGCCCTCCGCCCAGCTGTGACAACCAAATATGTCCTGATATTTCCAATGTCCTCGAAGGGGGACCAGAAGTGAAAGGGGAGGCGCAAAATCACCTCCATGCGAGACCAGCTGACTTACTGTGGTGATTTAGAATGTACTTTCCATCTCATTAGAATAAGGATTTGAGGGACTTACAAAGATTCAAAACTCCAATAAGAGTAAAAACATATATTAAAGATTGACCCTAAGTTGAAAATTACTGAAGCCTGGCGATGGCTATATGAGGGTTCATTACAGTACACTGGCTATTCTTGTGTATGTTTGAAATTTTTCATAATAAAAAAGGTAAGCGCATATTTTCAGGAAAGCGTGACAGAGGGGAGACAAAGGCAGAAATGAGAAGATGAACATAAAGTACATGTGCTGAGTAAGATCTTATCCATTTGAATCTGGAATTCCTGCAGTCAACCCAAAGATATAACATGATCAGTTAGAAGCACCAGAGTCTAGTGATAAAAAATAAACCGGTTGCTCAGAATAAGCACAGCTCTTCCTAACAATAAAACCTGAAGGAAATGTGACAGGACAATGGCACTGACTCAAAGAATCAGCAGAGACACAGTTTTTCTCGAGCTCCCCCCTGGAAATGCTCCATCAGACCATAGGATGGGACCTGAGAATTTGTTTTCTTACTTCTTTAGAAGTGGGCCAATGAAATAAGGCTAATGTGGGATTTAGTAAAAGTAATTCTACACGGAATTAAAACAATGCACTCCCATCTGCAGGTCTCTGAAGATCTGAATTAAACCAAGAACACACTTCAGAGGAGCTAGAGGTTGGATGGCCTCAGAAACACTCTTTTTCTCCAAACTTTTAGTAAGACCAAGGTTATATCCTCTAACTTTCCTGGAAGGCAGCTGTTCAGGGGATCCCATTTAGGCCGGCCCCACTGGCCCTCCCTCTCGCAGCTGGAGGCAGGGCTTAAGATCTCTTGGAAAAATTGATCATCCTCAGTGAGGTGGAACTGTAAGAAGAGTTCAAGGTGCCCCCACTCACCCCTCCTCCACTCAGCCTCCCATCAGCTATCCAGACATCTTTGGGGATGGTCCAGCAAAAGCATACTTGGTCTTTAAAACTCTGAAATTTCAGGCTATTCTCATTTTAATTGGAAAAAACAGTTAACCTGCTCATTGCAATGCTAAAAACATCACAATAAAGTACCAACAGAACTCCCAACTTTTGTAAATGCAGCTTCCCCTTGAGATACGGTCAGAGTGGAGGTAGATACAAACACATTTAAAAAAGAATTACTTTGGCCTCTCTTTTCTGAATATTTCAGAGAGAACAAAAATGAAGCTTGAATGATCCAAAATCCTTGAAGACCTGGGCAACCTAAGAGAAATGTAGGCTCAAAGAGCCCATCTACTTAGGGAACTTGCAGTCCTTTGTGTTTTGGTGAGTTATTGAAGGTGATATATTTGATGGTTGTCTTTGATCTTCTGTGGGGATAAAGGTTCTTCTCCAAACATACTGCATTTACTCCTGATACCAGGGCACAATACCTAATGTCTGATGAGGAATCATCGGTCA
Source organism: Balaenoptera ricei (assembly GCF_028023285.1). Taxonomy (NCBI): domain Eukaryota; kingdom Metazoa; phylum Chordata; class Mammalia; order Artiodactyla; family Balaenopteridae; genus Balaenoptera; species Balaenoptera ricei. Next base: position 152,875,681 of record NC_082642.1, on the reverse strand, counting down.
CAAGCAGCACCCAAAAGACTTGGGCACCCAGAAACCAAAGACTCTTTACCCAACTCAAGAATGGATCCCTGAATCTACTTGTTACCTCATACCTACCCATTCAAACTTGACTCCAAAATCCTCTTTAAAATATGGCATTTGAATCTCCACTTGTTAAAAATCAATTCCCAAGCCTCCAAAACCTAAGCAACTCCCATCGCTCTAGTTTAAATGGAGAAAGTGTAAAAGAAGCTGAATAGGAAGAGAGAGTCATAGCAGGCGAGAGGGCCCCGCCTCCTTCCTTTCTCTCTCTGCATAGGTTTAAGAAATACCTCAAACCCCTAAGGCCCCCTGAATTGGTTTCAGGTCGGAGAGTCATTTACTTTTCAATTACCAAAAGCCAGGCAAGCTTTTTTGCTTGATATCTGCAAACACTGCAGCACTGGCCTGATATTTACAATCCCTCCAGCAAGCAAAATGCAATTGGCACCCGACTCGGTAGCCAGGATTAATAGCGGAGAGCATTGTGGTTTTGTTATTAAGTTACTTTTGGCAATTAGTAAATTTATTGTCCTAATTGTTTTCACATGGCCGCTCCATGCACATGTCTTACAGTCGTGCCCCTGTCATCATATTTCAGCATGATCACTGCCCATCTCCCCAAACTGTCCAACCCCATCAGAAGCTAATTTGCAGTCGGGTCAGCAGGACGGAGGAGTAAGAGTTCATTCCAAAGTCCACGGCATATTTGGATAAAACACGGAGAAATTTTGTTTCGGCTTACTGGGCGTCTGAGAGTACACTCCAGGGGGAGGGAATGGCTGTCTGTGGTTATGCACAGGAAAGTCCAAATGCTCCCAAGCTTCAAATGTGCTGCTCTTTCCAAATCCCGACACCAACCCCTCTTAATCCTCCTATGGAAACAGTCAGGTGGTGGGGCAGGCATGACTTCCTGGGTCCTGGGAGAACTTTGTTCTCATGTCGGGGGCGCTAAGATTTCTAGGGCGCCCAGAATCCAGCCTTACCTGCCCTGTGGATGGGGTCGAGGTTCTTGGGAGTCTTGGCTGATCCCTGGTTCTGCACTAAGGGGCTGGATTCCCGGGCTCCCCTGACTCCAAGAAAAGGCCATTGTCCCTAGCGCTGCCCGTCTCATGAACAGACGTGGATGGAAGCAGAGGGGGACCCACTGCAAGACCTGACCAGGGCATAGTGTGATCCTGCCCGTCTCCCACTGGTTCCTGGAGGGCACCCACTGCCCATCCGGCTGGTAGGCAGCACCCCTGTAATGGAAACCTGGTTGGCAGGAGTCAGGAGCTGGTGTGACCATTGTCTTCTCGAGTGTCACCCACTGGGTCCCTGGCCACTAGCATCACAGCCAGAGCAGGTGCAGCTCAGCATAGCAGGCGGGATTGGTGACACAGGCCACCTGTCTGCTGGCAGCTTGGGGACCCTTGGGTGATTTAGTTTCCTCACCTAGTAAACGGTCCCAATTATGCATTTTCTTGCCCTCTTTAGGAATCAACTAGACATTTAGGCAAGAACAAGGAGTCACACCGTGTAATGGGGGTGTTCCTTTACTTTTCAAAGCGCTTTTATGCATATTAGGTTATTTTTGGCCTCATCACATATTTGGAAAGCAGTGGAAATATATATATATTAAAGCACTTATCATAATGCTTGATAAGTCCTATCAGCAAATAATAACATAGTTATTAAATGACAGTAAGGATCTAAGAAGGGCTTGAAAGGAGTATCTCTTCAGCATCTTGAATAACTTCCCATCACCCTCCTTGCCCTTTCTGGGTAATTGCTCTTATCATTCCCCCCCCCCCAACTATGTTATTTCTTTATTTTCTGTCTCCCCTCCCCACCATATGGAGGCTCCATGAAAGAAGGGACTTGTTTTGTTCTCGGCTGTGTCCTCCCCCACTCCCAACACAACCCTGGTGCATAGTAGATGCTCAATGAATACCTGTTGGGGAAAAAATGAATGAAAGGTACTTCCCTGGCGGTCCAGTGGTTGAGACTTCCCCTTCCAATGCAGGGGGTGAGGGTTCTACCCCTGGTCCGGGAGCTAAGATCCCACATGGCTCAGGGCCAAAAAACCAAAACATAAAACAGAAGCAATATTGTAACAAATTCAATAAAGACTTTGAAAACGGTCCACACCTAAAAAACCTTTTTTAAACGAATGAAAAAAGGCAAAGAATAGAGGAGCAGCGAGTTGCTCTCTGAGCGCCTCAGTTTGGAAGCTGGGGCTCCCTCCACCCCAGAGGGCAACTCCAGCCCCAGCAGATGGGTCCCTCGGCCCTCCCTTGGGGTGGGGGGGGGGCGTTTTCACACCCCTCTCGCCAGGTTGTGCTCATTAATCTTCCCTGTTCTGCGCACACCTGTGAACCTGAAATGCAGTATGCAAATGTGTTCCCAGCCAGAAGGCAGTGCACTTTGCCGAGCGGTCAAGGGCGTCTTCGGAAGAGAGCCGTGTTCTCCAGGGTGGCGGCAGCGGCAGCCGCGGGACAGGTGTGGCCTGCGCGGGACGCGACCGCAGCGGTAATTCCACTCCGCCGCCTCAATTAGTCAATTATTCATCCCTCGCCGCGCGCGTGCAGGGCCACCTGCGGGCCGTTGAGGCCCCAGCGCTCCGGGACTGCCCCGGGGCTCACGACCGCTTCCGAGGAGGGAAGAGGAGGGAACGGGGCGCCACTGTACCCAGCTGCAGACCCATGAACGGCCATGAGCCGGGGTGAAGCCGCCCAGGAGGGGTGAGTTCGGGTGCCAGGGGCTTGGCCATCCCAGGCACCTCCTGTGTGCATCCAACTCAGCCGGGGGTGGGGGGGGGGGCTTTTCTCTCTCCCAGCCTCGGGTCATTTAGAATGGAATCTGGTTCAGGCTGGCCCCAAGGAGCTCACATTCCCCGGGGTGCCCCAAGAAGTAGGCTGTGATGTAAGAGGGGGCTCCCTGGCTGTCACAGGGCGGTCAGTTGAGCAAAGGACAGAAACAAGGAGTTCAGGCGTCTTCATTTCCCTTACGATATGGAAGAGGTCTGGAAACTTGTGTGAGGCTTGCTCTCCCAAAGCAAGTGATGTTGGAATTTTCCTGATGGCGGAGAGGAGGGAGAGTGTGTGAGGTTTATTAAAATGTCTTAGAAAGTCTGCAACTAACTCTCAAAAGGTACACACACACACACACACACACACACATATCTTCAGAGAGAGAGACTCACAAAAGATGTACATCCTAAGACAAAAGAAACGACTTATATCAGTGGATACCAAAATAACCATCACAGTGACACCATTAAAAACAAAACCAAAGACCTGTGCCCTTGGCCAATGCCCCCTGTGGCACATTCTACTGGGCATTTGGGCTGTCTTTTAGCTTTTATATAGAAAGTCTTTGTATTTTGTGTTAATTTGTTTTTGAGGACTTTCCTGGTTGTCCAGTGGGTAAGGCTCTGCACTTCCACTGCAGGGGGCACAGGTTTGATCCCTGGTCGGAGAACTAATATCCTGCATGCTGTGTGGCACGGCCAAAAAAAAAAAATTGTTATTGACAAAACTTTTTGCCATATTGGTCATTGGCCCTTAGAGAAGCTATGTAGTGGTAAAAATGCTTTAGAGAATAAGCATAGTTTTATTTCTCCACATAAGCCAGAAAGCTTCCTGTTATTAGACAATGACCTCTACAAAACTCACATTTCCCTTTTTTCTTTGGCTGCTGGGAAGCTGAGAGCTATGTTTTGTGTTTGCAATCAAAGCAGATTCTTTTAGAATTAAGACTCAGATATGATTATTTCCATCCTTTTGTCACTTGGCTCTTGTACTTTCACACACACACATACCTTTTCAGTAGTTTTTTTTGTACTTGTGACTTTTAATGCAAGTCCTTTCAAATAATCTTTGAAAAAATATATGGTCAAGGTAAACGTGAAGAGCTCAGTGCATGATGAACCCTCAACAAGTACCAGCCTGATTAATTGACCACAAGGGAGGAGGTATTCTTTAGAAGATGAAAAGCTCTGTCTAAACTGTTCACTTCAATGTTCTCTACACCAGTCTGTTCACTTCTAGTTGTCCCTCTCTCCCTAACTGGCACCAGCATTTGCTTAAACCAAAAATCTAGAAGCCACCCTGTTTCCCTTCTTGGCCCATTAGCAAAGCTTGTCAGTTCTATCCACTTCTCTCCTACCCCACCATCCTTGTTTAAGGAATGTATGTCTCACCAGAACTACAGCAACAGCTTACCCTCTTGCCCACTTGTAATCAACTTGCCGCAGGATAGTGTTTTAAGACGTGTTACAGGCTTCCTTGGTGGCGCAGTGGTTAAGAATCCGCCTGCCAATGCAGGGGACACGGGTTCGAGCCCTGGTCCGGGAAGATCCCACGTGCCGCGGAGGAACTAAGCCCGTGTGCCACAACTACTGAGCCTGCGCTCTAGAGCCCGTGAGCCACAACTACTGAGCCCGTGAGCCACAACTACTGAGCCCGTGTGCCACAAATTCTGAAGCCTAGAGCCCATGCTCAGCAACAAGAGAAGCCACCGCAATGAGGAGCCCGCGCACCACAACAAAGAGTAGCCCCCGCTTGCCACAACTAGAGAAAGGCCGTGTGCAGCAACTAAGACCCAATGCAACCAAAAATAAGTAAGTAAAGATAAATAAAAATTTTTAAATAAATAAATAAAACCTAAGTCACGTCATGTCCATCCACTGCTTAAAATGATTCAGTGGCCCTCCATCCACTTAGAATAAATGCAAAGCTGCTTAGCGCCACCTACAAAGTCTGACCTGATGTCATCTCTCCAAGTGCGTTTTGGGTCATTCTCCTCCACCCAACCTGGCCCACCTCACGTGGCTTCTGCACCTGGCCCCCTCCTCCCCCAGCTCTCACCTGCGCTGACTCCCTCCTTCCCCTCCTCTAGGACTCGACCTCAAGTCCCTTCCCCAGAGATACCCTCTTGAACCTCGCTGCCCCCCTGCTCTTGTTCATGCAGAAAGGGATGGGATTTCATGGGGTGGTGCTACCCAATGTCCAACATCAGTGGGAGAGATAAAAGCCATCATTCAACTGGACCCCATGTATTTTCTTTTGAGAACAAATCAGTTGTATTTAGATATATTTATAAAGTACATATAAACACACACATTTGTTTGCTTATTTCATTACTTATATTTCCCACTAGACCTTAGACACCATGAGTACAAGAACCTTATCTGATTTATTCACAAGTCTATGTTCTCATTTGCCACAGTGCCTGGCACATAGTAGGTGCTCAGCAGATGTTCTTTTTTTTTAAATTAATTTATTTTATTTGTAATTTTTTTTTGGCTGTGTTGGGTCTTCATTGCTGTGCGCGGGCTTCTTCTAGTTGCAGCAAGCGGGGGCTACTCTTCATTGCGGTGCGCGGGCTTCTCATGGCAGTGGCTTCTCTTGTTGCAGAGCACGGGCTGTAGGCACGTGGGCTTCAGTAGTTGTGGCACACGGGCTCAGTAGTTGTGGATCGCGGGCTTGGTTGCTCCACGGCATGTGGGATCTTCCCGGACCAGGGCTCGAACCTGTATCCCCTGCATTGGCAGGCGGATTTTTAACCACTGCGCCACCAGGGAAGCCCCCTCAACAGATGTTCTTGAACAGATGAATAAATGATTCAGAGCTCATTCTCGGCATCCCTTAGATTGATACGAGTAGCAACAGAGACTCATATCAGTTTGCAGTGGGATCAGTGTAAGATGTCTGGCTCCAAATCCATGGTTTAGAGCGCGGGTCGGAGCGTTTCACAGGTCAGGCACCCTCCGTGTGTGGGGTGGAACTGGGAGGGACACAACTGGGACTTTTGCAGCCTTTAAACTGGTGCTGGTGGTCAGGTGCCAGGGGCTTCCTCCTGCTTCTATTTCTGCCCATATTTGGGTTTGGGTGATGGCCACAGTTCTAGGTCCATGTATGTCTTGGTTCTGGCTGGGTTGCACATGTGAAATAAACCTGTCCATGCAGACTATGGAAATAAATAGGTTTTAATAGAAATAGCTTCTCTGGAACTGTAGCAACCTGATTCTGATGCATGTGTCTTATTGGACCACCCGAGAGACCCACAACTTGTCCTCCACACTGTGACAATGGTGAAACTGTGGTGGTGGTTATTTTCCCTTTTTCTTGCTAAATTTATGAGTGTTCCTTGAATCCCCCTTAATGTTTGCCCCAATTGTTTAAGTTTGGGGTACAGCTGGGGTTCCAGAAAAGGATTTGCCACCAGGTTTAAAACATCTTTGGTTGATCTATAAGTGTTGGAGTTTTGTATATCTCTGCCCAACGTACTGCGAAAATTTTCCAACACACAGCAAAGATCAAAGAATTAGTACAATGAACTGTCTGCCTGTAGCTAGCAATTGTTTACATTTTGCCATATTTGTTCTCTCTCTGCATAATACACACTCACACACACACACACACGTTTTGTTTCATTTTTCTTATCCATTTAAAAGTATATTGTAAACAATCATGACACTTCACAATAAATAGTTCACTCTCTAAAAACGTTTTCCTATCTATCCACAGTACCATTAACACATCTATTAAAATTCACTTTAACATCATCTACTATCCAGTTCATATTCAAAATTTCCCAATTGCATCAAAAATGTCTTTTATAGCTGTTTTTTTTTTTTTTTTCTCTTGAACCGGGATCCAATCAAAGTTCAGCCTGTTGGTTGGTGTGTCTCTCTCAATCTAGAACAGTCTCTCAGCCTTTTTTATTATGGCTTTGACTTTTGAACTGCCTGGTCCAGTTGTTGTATAGAAAGCCATATTCTGGATTTGTCTTTGGTTAAACAAGGTTAACAACCTTGTTTAATGTACATAGCTGGGTCTCTGCCAATGGTCAATTTCCTCAACATATGGTGCTATGCAGGTTTATTTATAAACTGTCTCCTCCTAGAAAGAATTGAAGGCCATTTACAGTGAAATAGAAAGTCTGTTGAATAAAAGAAAATGTTTTTAGTATGTAGAAGGATGGTGGAGGGGAAAGAGGGGGCCAATATGCCATAAACATAAATTAGTGTTGTTAGCGTGACGAGACGTGAGATTTAACTTTGAGTTTCTGGCTGCCAAAGCACAAATGAAAAAAACAAGTTAAAAAAATCATCTTCAGGAAATACGAGCTTTACTCACCCTAGATTTATAAAAATAATTTGTCCCATAGATCCTTAGACAAATGACATCAAACAAAGTAATGAGCAGCTCCTTTAATAGCTCCATAAAATGATTCAGGAAGATTCTTCACTGAGCTGCTTCTGTAATACAGACGGTCAAAGCCGGGGACACAGCATTAAAACGGAACTCGCTGTAGTCATTTTTTAAAGTGAGTCCAGTCTAGGTACATTGATGTCTGCATCTAACCTAATACAAGGAGAGAGCTGGCACGCCCTGAGGGTGGGTTGATGGGTGAGTTGCCCGGCCCTGACTCTTGTCCTCTATTCCCTCCTGTCTCTGCTGGCCACCCCGCGACAGGTCCTCAGGAGCAGGCGGGTCTCAGCTGGACCCTCCATCCCAGCTGCACTCTGGGGGCAGAAACATAGCAAGTGTAAGGCTGGCCCTCTGGGATGGAGCTGAAAGCCTAGCTGTGGGTTCCCCAAGATGGACAGCCCCCCGACATCTGACAACCTGTGCACAGAGGTAGCCGCAGCTTAATGTACGAGCTCCGGCAAGATTTTCTGATAAATTTTTTTCCTTCTGCTTGAGTGCCCAACCAGAGCTCTGAACAGCACCGCCATGCTGCTTTCCTCCCTCCCGGGAAAATGTTTAGAGCAGCTGTAACAGTGACACTGGGTTCCCGTTCATCCCTCTCCGTGAGGAGGGAGGGCCTCAGTCTGAGCCCCTTGAGGCCATCCTGCCTCCACCTCCAGCCAGGCCACCAGGGTGAGTTAGCTGCCAAATGTACCCCTCAAAACCTGTGCGGTTTAGTTTGTCCATTTGAACTTTGGAAAGTGTCTGCCAGAAAACAAAGTGCATGCTCTCTCACATGATAATTTTGCAATTACATATTATATATGACATCATAAACATTTTTGGCAGTAGAGAAAAAAAATCCCCCATGATCCCACCACTTCCGAAAATCAACTAAGGCACTTGCTCAGGGAGACTGTCCATTCTCTGTCACTGCATGTGTTCATTCCCTTCTACAATACAACTTGTGATTATACATGTATTTATACTTAGATGTATATGTGTAAACACATCTATATTTGTATTCCTTTCCAGCCTTTCAAGATATTTTTTATATTTATTATCATAATTTGTATATAATTTTGTACGGTATCTTTTCTCACTTAATTTTGTATCATGTACTTTTTTTCTATTACTGCATCGCCTTTACAAAGTCATTTTTAAAAACTAGATAAGTGATTTTTCCATTGAATGGATGTACTGCCATTTAATTAACTGCTGCCCTATTTTTGGACAGTCTATTGTTTCGCCCCTCCTTTTCATCCTACATAAATCACACTTCTATGGCTATAATTATATATACAATAAGAGCATAGCTTCCTGCTACACTTCCCGGCTTGGGATAGTTCAATTCTGCCGTCATCGGCGGGGGAAAGTGATGGCATTTCCTCTTGTTGTGACTGGCTCAGGTGCACCCAGCACATCTGAAGGTGTATCATGTCATTGAAATATAAGTGTTGGGAGAGGGACGAGGACACGGGCCGTAGCAGGAAGGAACCCAGAGCTGGGTGGCATCATGAAAACGGGACACTGGGGCTGGCGATGGCAGATAAATTAGAGGCTGCTCGCTCCTGGTGTAGGACGTTGGGCAGGCGTGACCATACCTGCACTTGGCCAGGAAGGAGTCTGTGGGTTGTCTTGGTGGGATAGCGCTCCCATGATCCGTCTCTCTCTAATGCATTTGCACCTAACGCACAATGTATATTCAGTTAGAAGAGGGACCTCTGGGTGTCAGCCACAATGGAAGATGTGGTCCTGTGAGTTGCCCGGAAGTCATATGTTTATATCATCCTGTGCTTGTCAAAGCGCTTTGAAGTTCATGATCTTGCTCTAGCTCCCCCCGGGGGGTTGTCCTGTGTTTCTATCATAACCCTTTTCACGGTTGACCTGGTGTTGTATTCCTACGTCATTCCCACGCCTCCCCCAGGACTTCGGGATTGCTAAAAAGCAGGGATTGTGTCTTTAGAGGATTAATTTTCATCAGTATAACTTCCAATAATATAATATAAAATTATGCATTTCCATTAATAGAATGGAACTTTTTTTGGAAAGAAACACTCACCCTAGTAAGCTGAACTACTACTCTTTTTCTGTGTTCACCTCTGGCCCTGGGTTACATGTGCATGTCAGGTTTTACCAATTTATTACCATAGTATTGCTGCTGCCCTGGTTTCTTCTGCTCTTTGTCTGGCTTATTCTGACCGTCAGTATTTTCCCGTGATGGCTCAATGTCTATGGAACCATCATTTTTAAAGACTCCGTGATACTCCAGAGCCAGGCGGGCCTTACTGAGCTCTCCCCCGTGCTGGACACAGAGCTGAGTCCATGACTGTAAGCTGTGAGCATCTTCAAACACGGCCTCAGCACACGGGGTATGAGTGGGTCGTGCCCCATCTCAGTACTCCAGTACCTAAGAGGTGAACTGCACTGGGAGCAACCCACTGCAGGGCAAAGGGCAGAGCCCTCCCCATCCCTCTCTGCCCAGCTGGACTCCGGCGCCCCAGCTTCCTTCTTCCCACACTTGCTTGGGGGAAGGTGCAGCCAGATGTGCAGTCCCGCCTGAGATAAGCCCCGCTCCATTACCGACCAGCCCCTCCGAATGCGTTTTCTGGACAGTTGGTTGCTGTGCTCTGGAACTTCAGACCATGCTGAATTTACTGGTTTTATGGCTCGGAATTTCAGGAGCACACCACAGATGTTGAACGTGTGAGTCTCTTGGTGCTAGTAAAATAAACCTGAATCAAACAGGGGTGTTGTGACTCAAAGGGTTCGATAGCCCTGAATACGTTATGTCAGTCACCAATACAGATGTGGGGAGTTGAGTCATCGGGCAGCATGGTAACTTTATATGGTCAGAGAGCCAGCTGTGACTATTTAAGGGGGGAAAACCCTTTTTTATTTCTAGACAAATATAGTTCTGATCATAACTTAAATATTTTCTTTAGTCAAAATACTGATTTCTCTTTCTCACCAAATTCTCCAGAGAAGCCCTTGTGTTTTTCAGCTCCACCACATGCAAGGTTAGATTAGAAGCTCACTTTTGAAATAAGTTCGAAGCACATTTTTTTTAAGGCTAGCATTTTATCCTCACAGATAAAAGTCCTCCCCACCCATCCTTGCTGTGAATGGAGTAATAGTATCCCCTGAGGGCTCAGAAAACCCCCATTGCTGGGATGGAGACACTGAGATTGACTTATGTCAAGGTCACATGGTGGCTTCTGGGTAGAACTTAACCTGCTGACTCCTGACCCAGTTGCTAGTATGTTAACACTCAAGCCTTGTAATCGAGCAAGGCTTTTCAGAGAAAATGGCTTTTGTGGCTGGGCAAATGAATTTTGGTGGAAAAAAAAGCATTTTAATGTAGTTTTCATGGCTGCCTGGAGGACTTAAAGGCAACAATGACTTTTCCATGAATTATTTTACCTACTTCTTCCTGGTCTTATAAATAAAAAGACCCCAAGAAACCCACGTTTCCTCATTTGTAAAAGAAGGGAATTAGACTCTGTGAACTCTAGGTTTTATGGATCAGTAATTCTGTTTTTCCAGAATCCATTTGACTTAGGAATACTAAACCTAGACGTAGATGGACATAATGTAATATCCGTAAGTGCCATGTGTTATAATGAAAAGCAAAAGATTATTGATTTAATTTTTTTAAGTATATTCTAATTGTGTAGGTATTACAGAATATATTCTCCTTAATTGCAAAGAAAAACAAACATTACAGGGAAAAACTACAGTCCACTCAGGCACCCCACCCCCCAATCCTAATTCCCTCCTGCTTCTCCTAGAGACTGTTATTGGTTTGGGATACATACATAATAGAAACCTTTTAAAAATGCATTTACAGCCAGGGGCTCTCATATATACCCCTAAAATACATATAGTATTGTTTTTAGTGTTGTTGTTTTTTTTAATGTAAGTTGTTTCACATCTTGACTTTTCAGTCAGCAGTCTGTCTTGGAGATCTTTCCATGTTCATGTGTATAGATTTAGCCCTTATTTCTTTATTTGGGCTGTTGGAAGGTTTGCTCTGGTCTCCCATCTCCCCTCCTCCAGGCTGTCTTCCTTGACTTCACCAGGTGCATCTAAAACATAATCTCCTCCCACTGTTTGAAAGAGCGCCCCCTTCAAAGCTCTGTCAGCCATCAGCGGCGCTGGGGGCTCTCCCTGCCCCTCCACCTCTCAGAATTCCTCATTCCCTCACACTTTCTGTCACCTACATTTGTATGTGTTATCACGTGGATTTTACTTACGTTTTTATCGTCACATGGACTTCCCTTAATTATAATTAACCTAACCCTAACCCTAACCTAATCAATATTTGTTTCTGTGCTGTCTCCTCACCAAACTACCTCTGTGAAGACTAGGGGATGTTGATGTTTATTGATCCCTGCAGCCATGTGCAAGGTCTGGCACACAGTAGGTGCTCGTAAAGGAGGGCTGGCCTGCCCGAGGCGGGGCATGTGGGAGGGAACTGCCCCATCAGGTGAGGGAGGGAGAAGGCAGGGTTGCCGCAGACCCTCCCGTGGCCAGGATCGCCATGCGGGGGGGCTAGTCCCCTCAGAGCCCCCGATACACTTTTTCATTAGGGAGATTGAAGGCTGCTTCTTCCTTTGCAGAACAGTCTGTGGCTGAAATGGAATCTGCAGACCAGTTCCCACAGCGCTTCTGCTCCTGTTAAAAATAAACCCGACTCTATCTAGGAGGGTTTGTTTTAAAAAAAAAAAAAAAAATTCCACATCCCTCCCAAACCTGCCTTTGAGCAAAAGCCCGATGCAAAGACTTAATCTTTAACTGAAATGCAGGGTGCAGCATAAACTAATAAAGGCAGTGCTAACCTTTTAAATCTTCCTATCAAAACCCACCTCCCTGTGAGTCGCCGGCTCAGGTACCTATTATGCTGGGTCCATGGGAAGGGAACAGTTAGCTGGCATTGCTCTGACACTAACATAATATCAAAACTGTACAGCAGTATTTTGCTCTGCATAAAGCATGTCTTTATATTTATTTCAGATGTCGGGTAATGCTAATTTTCTAGGCTAACAAATATAAATAAGAAATAAGAAAAATATTATGGGAAAATGTCTATATCTCATATTTCACGTATCAGGTGATGCTAATTTTTCAGATTAACAAATACAAATAAGAGATAAGGGGAAACAGTAAAGTAAGTCAGACACAGAAAGACAAATATCATATGATATCACTTATATGTGGAATCTTAAAAAAAGGGTATAAATGAACTTATTTACAAAACAGAAGTAGGGTCACGAATGTAGAAAACAAAATTTATAGTCACCAGGGGATAAGGGGGAAGGGATAAATTGGGAGATTGGGATTGACATATACACACTACTATATATAAAATAGATAGCTAATAAGAACCTGCTGTATAGCATAGGGAACTCTACTCAATACTCTGTTATGGCCTATATGGGAAAAGAATCTAAAAAAAAAAAAGTGGATATATGTATATGTATAACTGCTTCACTTTGTTGTACACCTGAAACTAACACAACATTGTAAATCAACTATACTCCAATAAAAATTTATTTTAAAGAAGAGATAAGGGGAAATATTATGGGAAAATCTCCGTAGTTATTGATTCCTCAGAACCTCACGCAAGTTACCAAGGAAGACTGTGATTACAGGGGTGCATATATGGGATAAGGATTTGAATTTTTCGCCTGCAGGGGAGGTGGGAATGAGATAAGGAAACAAAGCAAGCTGTGCATTCTGAGTTAGCAACCTCTATTAGACATAAGTACATATCAGGGAGTTTCTTTTCTATTTAAGAAAACCCTTTGTATGAAAAGATACATCCTTTCAAACATGATTAATATGTCTTGCCTGGAGCTTTCTACTCAAATTATTTGTAATTCTAGTGAGGAGGAAGCATTTCTTTCTAGCCAAAACAGCCGTCTGGATGAATACAAATGAGTTTGTAAAAGGCTTGTGTTACTAACGGGGTAAACTCCGGCAGGTGACCTTCTTTGTTTGAGTTCTGTTGTTGAAGGCTGCTCTCAGCCGCAGCCTGGCTTGTATTCTCTTTGGGCTAGATGGATGGAGGGCCATGACAACGCTGAGGCTCACTCTGGAGCACATTCTGCCTGTGGCAGAAATGGGGGAGAGAAGGAGAGCGGAAGCCGTTTCCAGAAGCTTCCACCGCTTCCAGAACCTTCTGCCGTCTCCAACATGCAGGTTATTTCACTGAGCAAAATCGATTTGCCAGCAGCCAACCTGGGTCCCAGGGTGAATCACTCATCTCCAGGACAGGACAGGGACAGATGCTCCCTGCATAGATGGACAGCTCGGGGGACCCACATTCTTCAGGATCAACTGATGGGGAAGGAATCCCAGCTCAGCTCTCCAGCGAGAAGCAGCCAGGAAGAGACCTGCAGCCCAGTGGGAAGAGCAGAAACCGGGAAGTAACTAAGTTGCCTTCTTTCTGAGTAGGGAAAGGTTAAAATGTTCCAGGAAGAAGAGCTGCCTAGCACTTGGCTTCCCCAGTGCACATAGGTTAAATGCTTGAAATCAGATTTGTGGGTTCAAATCCCACTCAAGCTGTGGGACCTGGGCAGTTAGGTTCCTCTCCAGCCTCCCTTGCTTCACCTGGAAAATGATGGTAAATAATATCAATAGTACTTGCCCCAAAGGACAGTGGTGACAATTACATGACTTAAGTGTGGAATACTCTTACCGCATTGCCTGGCACATGTTAAAGATGGAAGAAATGTTAGTTTTAATTATATATCCTTTATGAGTAAGTTTATCATTATTAGTTACTCATCTTTAGCAATAGTTAAAGGGAGTGATAGCTAAAAAAATTTACCTCCTGGGGTTGAGGCGAGAGAAGTTGAAAACCAAGGCTGATCTTACGATATTGACAACATTGTGTCAAACAGTGAAGAGTCATAACTAATATTTTAAAAAGCAAAAATTTTTGCTGGCCCATTCGAGTCAGTTTAAATGATAAAATTGGACTTTTCTCCACTGATTTTTGCTATCTCAGCTCTGCGTCAGACCAGTGTCTGGAAAAGAGATGTCCCAGCGATGCGACAAAAACCAGGTGTCTGAGGATGCCTTCTAAAACCTGAGCTTAAATATTTTAAGCAGCAAAAATAAGTGCCCCCCCCCCCAAGTAGCAGAAAAATAAGCAATGAGGGGGAAAAAAAAAAACAAATTAGGAAATTAAATTGAGATGTCCTGGTAAATGCCTAAGCAGTGACTATTACTTTTTCCTGCCAAACACGGTGAACTGCTTTTTCTCCTATTTTCTCCCTAGAGAGTGAAGAAATTATTGCATGATAAGTCATTTATCTTCAGTGCAGGTACAACAGGATATAACCACATATTACCCAAAATGGGGAATTCACGTCACATTATTTTCCATCGGTGAGTAATAGACGGGAAATGGGAAATGTCACTACAAGGCTGGCTGGCCATCTGGTCAAAGCCTCTCTATGAATACGGCAGCTGATCTACATGGAAATATTAAAGCAACAAAGTCCGAATCTGTTTTGCTTCTCCAGGGAACTTCAGTTCATGCATGGAAGGAAGGCAATAAAGTCCAATTATTCTGGATGGGGCTACACAAGGCATATGAAAATTATCTCATGTTGGGTAACTCTAAAGCTAAGTATTTTTTAAAATAGCCATCAGTCACTCCAAGTAACAAAATCAAACAAACTGATCAATCTCTGAGGAGCTACCCATTAATCAAAAGATGGTGGTGAGATGTTGGCAATTTTTCATTATTCCATGTGTAATATTTTACATCTGACATACTGACAGGGTGGTCCGAATAGATGAAATTATCACGTCCAAAAGGAAGGACAGTTCAGCTTCGTGTGTTGGACCGTCTAATGCATTGCCTGTTGAATACGGATCCCCAAGTTTTCTCTTTTAAAGTGTTTGCTTTCCTCTTACTTGGGGTGCACGGTCCCTGTAGGTGACAGTGAGAATAATAAGGGGGTCTTACTTGGAGCATGGGGAAACCCAGTGCCTCTCTGGTGGCCCTCAGAGCCAAGGTTCTGCCCATCAATGTCCCATGTCTCAGGAGGTCAGCGGATTGGCCTCGCCATGCCCAGAAGGAGCCTGTCTGACTTTGGAGGTGAGATGGATTGTACTACTCAGTAGGTGATGATCAGACCCAGAGGAGAGATTAGTTAAAATCAAACTGGAGTGAAGTCTGTCTCAGGTATGACTGCTCAGGCCAACCTCACGAGTGTGGTTGCCTGGTTGGACTTAAAGTTGATTTGAATGAACACACCTAAAAAATAATAATAAAGTCCTTCATCTGTTTTTATTTTTTCTACCTCAGTGAAAACACAAACATCCCAACGGGTCCCTCTGGACTTTCAGATCTCTGAGTCTTTGGTCAAGTCAGTCCATTTCTCTAGGGCTCAGCTGCATCATCTGTGAAATGAGAGTGAACGCTAGATCAGGGGTGGCAGGCTAGGATGGTGGGCCAGACCCGGCCCTCCGCCTGTTTTTGTAAATAAAGTTTTATTGGAACACAGCTATGCCCTTTGCTTCTGTGTCATCATGGCTGCTTTCACACTACAAAGGCAGAGTTAAGCAGTTGTAACAGAGACTGTGTGGCCAGCAAAGCCTAACATATGTACTGTCTGGCCCGTTACAGTAAGAGTTTGCTGGCCCCTGGGCCAGGTGATTCCCACAGAGGTTCCTTCCAGCCCTGAAATCTGTGATTCTGAGAAGAAGGAAAGAATAGGAGGCCTTTGGGTACCTGAGTGGAAGGGACAGCACTGAGGAGAGGAAAGGTCAGAAGGGGAGGCCGCATGGGCCAAAATAAACATTGCTTTTCCCTCGTGATGTTGCTTCCCTCTGGCCCACAGGCCATGCTCTGGGGGCCCACAGTGGAAGTGGGGCGGGGCACAGAGAGCGGCCCCAGCTCACGTTTTCAAGACGCGACAACCCCTTTAGCAGCAGACAATTCCCAATAAGGAAACTGATGATGCCAGGGGCTCCCCACACCTTCCAAGGGCCTGACCCTCCACGTGCAGGACAGTGTGCAGCTGGGGGGTCATACTGGGGATCTTGTGGGTCAGCAGGGCCTGATTCCACCCCGAGGGCACCTGCTCTTGTCTGCTTTGCTCTGGGCACCCCACGTGTGGCTGCCAGACCTGACCCGACCCTTCCCAGCCTGTCACTTGTCTGCTCAGGAAGTCTCCGCTCAAAGCTTCTGCCAAGTTTCCCCCTCAGTCTGGCCTCATGCCAGTTTCTCTGTGGTTCCCTGCCTTCCCTGCCTCGGCCTGGGGGCTCCTCGCCGTCCTCTGACCACCTCCAGCGACCCCCTGACCACTGTGCTGCTCCGCCAGCCCCAGATCCTCCTCTTTCTCCCCACCCTTAGTTTCAATGTCTTCGTCCCTCAAGGCTCAGCTCAGCGTTCACCTCCTCCATGAAGCCCCCCAGTCTCTCCTGTCCCCCCAACACCCCTAGCGTATTTCAGCAGACCAGCAGCTACTCATTCTGTGCGCTTCAGTTCCGTCTCTATGCACAACCACATGCCCTTGACATCAGGGTCTCCGTCTCATATTTCTCTTGAGGTCACAGGATCGGGCCTCGACTAGGAGTCAGTGCTTTATTGATTCTTGAGTGGTCTGGGCAGCCCTGCCAAGGAGGGCCTGGCGTTGACTCTCCGCGGGAGGGAGGGAACTGACCGGCATATTTCACAGAGCTCCTGCGTGTAGGTGGAGGGTTCTGCTCAGCTGTGTAAGGTCCACAGAGCAGCTTCCGAGGGCAGCAGGAGATGAAGAAGGCTCTCAAAGGGCCCAGAACTCCAAGGGCGTGAGTCAAGGTGGCCCAGCAGCCCAGGGAGGGCCAAGGCAGAGGGCACCTTGCATCTGTGCCTTGCGTCCCCAGCGCGCACCAGAATGACCTGAGAAAGGATGGGCGTCCTGGACCCTCACTCACCCCAGGTCCCAGTTCCAGTTCCGCTGTGTGTCACAGCCTGGTGCAGACGATGTGGGACAGGACGTCTCCACACGGGTCCTGTTTCCCGTCCTACCAAGTGCCTCCTGGTCCTGCCAGAAAGTGGCCAGTGGCTGCATCTGAATGTGACATTTGAACGCCAAGAGGCTGCATTCGCCCTAGTGGGCCCAGGTCCAGCAGGTTCTGGATATACGATCCCGGCTATTGCATGGCACCAGGCAGACCATCCCCCTGGCTGCTGGGCCTCCCCCACAGTCATGTGAAGCCTCACCTGAGGGGAGGGGAGTCTAGTTCTCAGTGTAACTGGCTCTCCTATTTCCCTCGTGCAGGGTAAAATGCAAGGCAGATGAATGTTGCCAGCAGCTTGCACTGCTGAGGAAGGGGGAGGCGGGGGATGGAGCTACAGGGGGATTTCTTGTCCTCGTGGAGGGCAGTCAGGCCCCGGTGTTGAGGTCACGTGCCTCCCCATTCTGTCATGTTACCGCTCTACTGTCCTGGACGTAATGCTCCAGGGGCAGCAGGATTGGAGCATCTCAGAGCAGGCAGTCGAGTGATGGGGATCTCCCTTCCCATGTGTCATTTGGGAGGGTGCCTAATCCACTTTCCACCTAAACTGGGAAACTTCCTAGAGTATTCTCTAAATCATTAAAGTTTAAGTCCTGAGTTCAGTCCGTCGTTTGCAAAAGTTTGGGTGAACACAGATATCTAAACAATTTAGCTTAAGGATGTTCCTTTTGGCACACACACACACACAAACGCACACACACACACCATTTATCTGTGTCCAGATGAAGTTTCAAGAGATGGATCTGTGCTTTCCAAAACCTGATTTCCTGCAAGATGTGCAGGAAACCAACCTATTATTTGAAGCCGTGTGTTTGCTCTGTACAAAGGCAATGAAAAGAAATACACACAGAGGGTGCTAGAGACTGTAGCTCTCACGTGTGGGGGACACTGGGTGTGCTCAGGCTCGTGCCTTGCTCCCTGGAGCCGGGAGGGTGGAAGCATCGAGTAGGGAGAGGGTACATTCAGGACCGTGAGTGACACTGGACGGAACACGGTGGGGAGGGGGACGGTCCACGCCGAGTGCCCTGGTTGGTCTCAGGCTTGGTCTCTGCAATGACATCGGCGTCTGCCCACACCATCTCGTATGTGTGTACCGTCTCATCTCCCCCTTTTCCTTAGCAAACTCCTCTGCTCCCAGGAAGATCACGCACGAACACCGGGGATTTGTGGCTGGCGGTGTCGGGGCGGTAGAGGCAAGGTCCTCGCTGCTCATGACCTAGTCACCGAGATCGACGTACTCGCTGTTTGTCAGGGACCCAGCAGATGATTGAAATGGAACGGGAAAAAGTTATCTCAGGGTAAAAGCTACACTCCTCTCAAACTTCCCTTGAGTCCAGAAGTTTGCAAAAGAGAGAAATGACAATACTTCCCTTCAAATTGGAAATTGTGGTTTGTAATTTATGTGTGGAACTCCGGGGGACAGGGCATCTTCTTGCACTGTTCTCGGGTTACCTTCCCCCGCGCATCTGTATCCTGTTCTCTGGAAGGGACCATATATCACAGCGTCCCCCAGATGCCATCGCATGGAGTTGGTGAAATCCAGGGCAGCCGGAATGGTCAGGGCTGCATTTCTGTCTCCAAAGGGGCTGGGTTGGGGAGCGGGGAGTGCGGGGCCCGGCTTCTCCCGCCTTTGCCTTTGCTGGCCTTGGGGCAGGAATGTTTGCAAAGCCCTCACCCCATCCTGGGGAGCTCTCAGTGTCTCCCAGAGTTAATAAGTGAGGACAAGGAGGACGCACGTGTGCCAAGCCAGGATGCACAGTTCGGGTTTGAGTCACTCCCCTGTGGTCCTGATGCGCTTTATTTCAAGACAGGCTCAGAGCCCACCAGGGTAATTACACATGTTCTCGTATAGAGTGGGGTCTGGAATTGGGAAAGAAAGGCCAGGCTGGCTGAGCGTGGGGTGTGGCTGGCTTGATTATATTGGACGTGAAAAGAAGATGAATTTTCTAATAAGTGTAGGTGCCAGTGAGCCCGCCATTATCTTAGTTTGGGACTCTAAGATAATTTATCCACAGGAGGAATGCAGGGATTTTGCTGGGAGGTGCAGGCCTTTATTTTTAAAGTTTAAGGCACGAATAAATTTCCTATAATAACTTGATAGGGATTTTTTTAGCTGACATTTCACCATTGATAGAACATTCTAAAGCCTAAGAGCTTTAATAAAACACTAAATATTCTCCAACATGATTTTTTAGTTGGGAAATCACGACAATGCTGCCAGTTCCCTTGAGAAGTAAGGGACGGGGAACTGGGATGACAGATGCATTCCTCAGTCCTTACCCTGCTTCTCCCCCATCAGCCAGCCTGGGGCCCCAGCCCAGCACTATCTCGGCATCAGGGCTGAATCATTCTCTCCAGCCAGCATTCCAGCCCCCCAGTCCCACCCCCAGCGGTGACCACCAGCTTTGGGCCTCACTGCATTGCTCCCAAGACATCTGCCCACACAGATGCACCTCTGATGTGTGGAAGATTATTTCCTTGGCCAAAAAAATTCCAACCCATTTACAGGACTCGATTTCAGGATTTTCTTGGAATGTTGTGAAAATCTGTGTCTTGGCCATGAGAACATTCAGAAGTAGAGGTTTGTGTGGCTCTGGTTACAGTACGGTATGTCTGTCCTAAATAGATAA
The DNA here is from genome assembly GCF_028023285.1 of Balaenoptera ricei. Classification (NCBI taxonomy): domain Eukaryota; kingdom Metazoa; phylum Chordata; class Mammalia; order Artiodactyla; family Balaenopteridae; genus Balaenoptera; species Balaenoptera ricei. The sequence goes on along the minus strand of NC_082642.1, from coordinate 152,855,832 downwards.
GCGGCAGGCCACCGAGCTCTCCTCGCCTGTGTATCAGTGAGCTGGGAAAGGAGGGAAACCACCTTTAGAAAAGGTTCCCACCCACCCACTACCTTTGTTCTTTTCTCCCTCTCCATCCTTCTCCAAGCGGGTACCGGAAGGGGCCACGTGATCCCCCCTGCAGCTCCCAGAGCCAGCCGCCAGCCACTTCCACGGCGGAGCTCAGACGCTGCCAAGAGCCTGTTGCATGGCCTGGTGGTTTAAGAAGAAGCTGATCTTTACAAAACAGCCTCTGCTTTCAGACATTCTGTGGTCATAGCCAAGTTTTTAAATCTGTGCTACTCAGCGCCTATCCCCCCAAAAGGTGGGCTTTTCTCTTCCCTTCTGAAATGGCAGCTTTTCAAGAAAGTCTGGCCTTCCCCCGTCTGGCCGCTGCCATGCTGGGCCTTTTGCTCTGCGCAGCTCGAAAATTGAAGTGAGCCGCCGCTCAGACCACAGCGTCTGGCCTTCCACGATCCCGCGAGAGTCACTCTGCAAAGCCTCATCCACGGGGACAACGGAGAAGAGGGTAGTGTTGTAAGAGACATACCAGCTCCCTCCTGCCAAACGTCTAAGAAAAATGCACAACTTGTTTTCCATTCCCTGCCCAAGTGCCACCGGAGGCTCCTGTGATGGCACCATGTGGGCTGAACAGGCCTTGGAAAGAGATGTTTTACTTGGGGTCGTCGTGGCTTCTGGTGGATTGTTAGGATGTGTGGAGTCTGCAGCTCTCGTGAGTTGACTGGTGTCTCCCCAGTCACAACCTGCGATCGCGACCTTGTTTGGTAACAGGGTCTTTGCAGATATAATTAAGATGAGGTCATGCTGGAGTCGGGTGGGTCCTAATCCATTGACTGGTGTCCTTAAAAGAAGAAGGAAATTTGGACTCACAGACACACGGAGGGAAGACGGCCTCATGAAGACGGAAGCGGACATTGGAGTGATGTGTCTACCAGCCAAGGCGTGCCAAGCGTGACAGACGACCACCAGAAGATGGAGGAGGCGAGGAAGAATCCTCCCCTAGAGCCTTTAGAGGAGTGTGGCCATGCTGCCACCTTGATTGCAGACTTCCAGCCTCCAGAACTGTGAGCAAATACAGTAAGTCCCCTACATACGAACCAACCTTCAAGTTGCAAACTTTCAAAGATGCGAACACGCGTTCCATCAACGTCAGGCGTGAGTGAAATTGCAGCTTGCCCTCCGTCTGCTATTGCTGACGACCCTTCCGCCCTACCATCTCCCACCTCCTCTCCCTCCTCCAGTCGTAACTCTTCCTGCCTGTTCACTTGATGCCAGCCCCTGGATGCCAGCTGTTGTACTGTACTACTGTACTTTTCAAGGTACTGTACTGTAAGGTTAAAAATGTTTTATTTTTTGTGTATTATTTGTGTGGAAAATATTATAAACCTACTACAGTACAGTACTACATAGCCTATTGTGTTAGTTGGGTACCTAGGTGAACTTTGTTGGACTTACGAATAAACTGGACTTACAAACGTGCTCTCGGAATGGAACTCATTCGTATGTAGGAGATTTACTGCAAACGGTTGTTTTAAGCCCCCCCAGTTTGTGGTCATTGGTGACGGCAGCCCTAGGAGACTGCAACACCATCTCTGATGTCTGTGGTTCTTACAGCTGAATCACCTCCTCCTATGACCCTGTACCCGGTGAACTCTGGTATAAGTACTGAACCGAGTGGTTGGAAGTAAGGGAGAAGCTGCCACACCCGGGTAAAAATGGGATGTGTAACCAGTGTGGTTCGTATCTTCCTTTCCAGCAGCTGAACTGGGGAGAGATCCTCAAGGTATAAAGCTGGTAGAGTTCAGAGATCAGAATTTGGACCCAGGGCTTGTCTCTTACTGGACTTGGTGGGAAACCAGAGAAGCTCATGCCTTTTCCTTATAATGACTGGGAGAGAAATAGCCCAGAAGGAAAAAGGAAAATAAAAAATAAAAATCAGTTTTGTCAGTGTCAAAGTTGCATTGGTTGGAGTTATGATCTTTTCCTACGAGAAGCACTTCCTCAAGCCCCAATTTGTACCCCTGTAAAGAGGCTTCTCGGTGCTGGTCTGGTATTAACTGTGTACCTGTCAGTCTTCCCCAAATTTTGGATAAATGTGGACAGAGACTATATTTTATCTTTGCCTTACTCCCTAAATGCATCTACCAAATGTGGCACTGGTACTCAACTAAACCCTTCATTGTTGAATTAAAGTCCTGGGAGCAGGAGTATGAGAGATTTTTTTATCATTTGATAAGATGAAATTTGCAAAGTCATATCATTTTTTGAAATTTTTGAAATTTTGAATTTTGAAAAAGAGGTGAAATTTGCAAAGCACAGGACTAGGTAGACTGAAAACCACTTTCAGACCAGAAACGGAAAAATTGGGGTAACTGTATTAGTCAGAAACAGAACCCACAGGATATGTGTGTATACACACACACACATGCACACACACACACACAGATATTTATTTTAAGGAACTGATTGGCTCACATGACTGCAGAGGCTTGGCAAGTCCCAAATCTACAGGATAGGCCATCAGGCTGGAGGCTCAGGGAGGAGTTGCAGTTCAAGTCCAAAGCCCGTCTGCTGGCAAAAGTCCTTCTTGCTCAGGGAGGTCAGTCGTTGTACTATTAAGGCCTTCAACTGATTTGGTGAGGCCCACCCCCACAATGCAGAGCAATCTGCTTTACTCAAAGTACACTGATTTAAATGTTAATCTCATCCAACACACACCTGCACAGACACATCCAGAATAACATTTGACCAAATATCTGGGCTCCATGGCCCAAGCAAGTCAATACATAAAATTAATCATCACAGTAATTGTCTGGGTACTGTTTCTCAGTGGATGTGCCATTGATGTTTGAGGCAGAACAATTCTCCACTGTGCAGGGAAGTCCCATCCATCGTGGGATGTTTAACATCTTTAGTCCCTGTCCACTCAACACCCATCATGTCCCCATCATTGTAACAATAAAAGTTGTGCCCGCACGTTTCTGAACGTCCCCTCAGGGCATCTCCTGCCCAGGCCGGAGGACCACTGATTGAGATGGACTAAGTGGTAACATTGCAGAAATGTTAGCAACATCAAGATGAATGGTAGGTTTCTCAGCTCTTGATGTTCAGACTTCACACGGATACGGCCGTCGTCTAATCCAAACTTGTTCTGTAAAGGGCCAGATAGCAAATATTTTAGGCTTTGGGACCACATGGTCTTCATCAGAACTACTCAACTCTGCACAGGTACGGCAAAACCAGCCACGGACAAAATATATAAATTAATGAATGTGGCTGTGTTCCGAAAAAACTTTATTTACAGACACTGAAATTGGAATATAATTTTTCATGTGCCATGAAATATTATTCTTGACTTTTCCCCAACCATTTAAAATGTGAGAACCATTCTTGGCTTGCAGGCAATCTGACTTTAACTTTTACTTTTATCCCCCTTGAACTCACTGTGTGTTCAGCTAATAATTGAATGAAGGCTTCAATAAATGTTCACTGAATTGAATGAAATGGGAATTGATCAAATACAGTGCTTTTCAAACTTTATTTTTATCAGCAGAAACTTGGAATTTGAATCTTAGAGAAACCCCAATGTTTGAAACAAATGTAGTATTTTATTAGTAAAATTTTACTTTATGAGTTCAAATGGATAACATTTGTATATTTTGATGGATACAAAAATCAAGGGGAGAGCTTTCCTGGTGGCGCAGTGGTTAAGAATCCGCCTGCCAGTGCAGGCGACACGGGTTCAAGCCCTGGTCCGGGAAGATCCCACATGCCGCAGAGCAACTAAGCCCGTGCACCACAACTATTGAGCCTGCGCTCTAGAGCCCACGAGCCACAACTACTGAGCCCATGCACCACAACTACTGAAGCCCGCACGCCTAGAGCCCGTGCTCTGCAACAAGAGAAGCCACCGCAATGAGAAGCCCGCGCACCACAACGAAGAGTAGCCCCCACTCACCATAACTAAAGAAAGCCCACGCAGCAACGAAGACCCAACACAACCAAAAATAAATAAATTTTAAATAAAATCAAGGGGAAGCTCCAGATGGCTGTGTCAAGATGCTCTTTGATTAAACTGTCCAGATGATTGAAAAAGGAGAGAGAAGGAAGTTTCTCTTCCAAAGCAGAGCCACTGACGATATCTAATGGTGGTTTATATTCTTACTCATAAATATAGAAGTCAGACAAGAAGCATCAAAAACCTTGAATAAATGACAAATGCAATCTCGTGGTTGGGCATGTCACAAGGTGTTTTTACACAACGGGCTCCTATGGCTGTGAGAAGGTTATAGCTCTGCTCCCACAATTTTACATAACTGGATAAAGGCAAGTCTGAATTTTTAAAAGATCAATGCAGGAGATAGAAACTTCGGGCCCCTGGCACATTAGCAATAAATGCAGATTCCTCAGAGAAATGCTGGAAGAAGCTTGATTCCCAGGAGGGCACAAAGAGAAAGCAAAAGGAAGCCCAATTTAACACACAGGTGGTCTCCCATGTCTGAACAATTCATGTGTATTTGAGTATCTGAAAGTTTATGATGTTTTTATTACAGTTTTTTAGTAATTAGAGTTTTGTTAATATTTTTTAAATTGTGGTAAAATATATGTAACATAAAACTTATCATTTCAGTCATTTTTAAGTGTGGAATTCAGTGACATTAAGTACGTTCATATTGTGTAACCATCACCACTGTCCATTGTCCAGACTTTTCATCATCCCAAACAGAAACTTTGTAGCCATGAAACTAACCTATTCCTCCCTCCCCCAGCCCCTGGCAACCACTACCCTACTTTCTGTCTCTATGAATTCGACAATTCTAGCTACCTCTTACACATGGAATCATACAGTAGTTGTCATTTTGTGACTGGCTTACTTCACTTAGCATAATGTTTTCAAGGTTCATCCATGTTGTTGTACGTATCAGAGCTTTATTCCTTTTTAAGCCTGAATAATATTCCATTGTATGGATAGAACACATTTTGTTTATCCATTCATCTATCAATGGACGCTTGGGTTGTTTTCACCTTTTGGCTTTTGTGAATAATGCTGCTATGAACATGGTTGTTTGTATCTGTTTGAGTCCTTGCTTTCAATTCTTTGTGATATATATCTAGGAGTGGAATTGCTAAATCTTATGTTTAATTTTTTTGAGGAATCTTCATACTGTTCTCCACAGAAGCTGTACCATTTTATATTCCCACCAGCAATGTCCAAGAGTTCCAATTTCTCCACATCCCTACCAACACTTGTTTCCTGTTTTTTGTTTCTGTCTTGTTTCCCATGTGAATCAGGAAAATTTTTAAATGATATTTGAGTTGTGTGTTTGCAGCCCCTGAAGCACTTTCATGTCACTTTAAGTTCCACAGATTAGTTCAGAACCTGGTGCTCGTTTTTTTTTGTTTTTTTTTTTTTAACCCCCTCTCAGAGTTTGTGATTTAAGAGTAAGCCTTCCTTGACTTCACTCTAAGAAGTGACTGGGATGATTGATTTCAAGCTGGAGGTGAGACTGGGAAAGGAAACAGGTATCTCCATGCGAGGGCTGGTGTTCAGAGCCCACGTGGAGACCAGCCACCCACCTCTTTAGGATCAGGTTAAATGAGAAATCACTCGGTCCTTCTCCCTCTCTCTCCCCGGGTCTCTCTCTTTGTCTCTGTCTCTGTTTCTGTCAATCTGTCTCTCTTTATCTGTCTCTGTCTCTGTCTCTGTCTGTGTGTCTCTGTCTCTCGCTCTCCCCCTCGCTCCCCCAGGCAACCACAGTAAGTCAGACTTCATTTCCCTGTTCTGCCTTCACGGACTCAGCACCAACAATGCAGTGTTTAAACTCCAGTTTAGAACATTTTACATCAATAGCAGTTTGGGGTCCGTGGAATTTAATTCAGGTAGACTCCGCTACAAACCAATCAAAACCATCACCACTTCTGGGGAAATTCGTGGTGGATGCTGGAACACCGCAGGCGGCCGTCTCCCCGGCTTTCTCGCCTCTTCCCCACTGCAAGGTGGCGTGCAGCCACCTCCAAACTGCTGCGACTCCACCGCCGCCCGGACGGGGCTCTGCCGGTCGCGGCCCCTGCAGCCCACACTGAGCTCTGCAAGGCTGCGGCTCTGCTCTGGGCAGTGCTACCCCACCGCACGCGGGTTCTAGCCCTCAGGAGGCTGCTCCGGTGTAGAAGCTGGGGCTTCCTACTCCAGGGGAAGGAAATGTTCCCTCCAAATAGCCTGAGGTTGTGTTGGCTCTCTTGACCTCCCAAGTGCAGCTCCTGCCTCTGTTAGGGGCTCGTATCAAATGCCCAAGGTCCAGACTGAGGAGCCACTTGTCTGATAACCTCCTACCCCACACCTGCCGCCCAGCTCTCCCCCCGAGATGCCAGGGGAATGAGTGCCCCTGTCACAGGATGGGCTCCCTGCCTCCCCAAAGCTCCCTCTCTCCTTCCAGCCACAAGGCTCATGACCTCTTCTCCATTCTGGAGTATATTCCGGTGCCCAGGAGGCATGGTCCTAGGACCCAAAGATCCCCCTAGATGTGCCCAAGGAGCTTGAGACCTCATAATCAGATGGGGCTCCTGCTGACTGCTATGTCAGTTAGGACGCATTGGGCTGCAAGTAACAGATAATCCCACCTCCATAGAAAGAACAATGTGCCCTCTCACTGAGCAGAAGTCCCAAGGTAGAGCAGCTCTGGGGTAGGTTGATTCAGTGGCTCCATAAGGTCTTCAAAGACTCAGGTTTTTCCATCTTTCGAGCAGCATTCTCAAAGTTTGGCTTGGTCCCCAGGGTAGCTCCCCAAGGAACAAAATGGCTGCTGCACTGCTAGGCACCACATCCAGACACTGTGATATCCAGCAGAAGGGAGAAGATGTGCTTTCTCTTCTTCATTCCTCCTTTTAAGAGCAAGGGAGCGTTACCCCGCAGCCCCCTGGATAGCCCCTTAAATCCCATTGGCCATAATTATATCACGTGATTAAGCTCAAGGAATCACTGCAGAGGGATGGGACCACATGATTACCTTTGGTGTAGCCACGTATCTATCAGGTACTTGCTTTGTTATATTTTTCACTCTTTCCCTTTTTTTATGTAAGAAATATACAGATATTTTCTTGTCCTAAATAATTTTTTCAATACAGAAGTATGTTGAGTAAAAATATGAAAAGTGTCCTTTACAGCCTTCCCCAATCTCACTTTCCTCCTCAGAAGGAAACTGTCTCTATTTTGGCGTGTCCTCTTCCTGTCCCCTTTATGCATTTGCATATATGTATATGTTCATACACACATAGACACTTTGCTTTATTTTTTACATAGATGGTACTTTGTTCAGCTACCAGCCTTTTTCCACTTAGCTCTCAGTACTTACAGATTTACTTCATTCACTTCAGTGGCAGAATATTATCCCATAGGTGGATATTCCATTGCTTTGCATTTTAACTCATTATTGATCGGGGGATTTTTGCAGCAACTAATGCCTGTGGCCAGTGATTTGTTATGTAAATGAATATTGAAACATCTCTGGTCAATAATTTTCAGGTAACAAAAGACGTATTAATAGCTTTTTCAATTTTGTGTCTTATCCCCCAGCTAGATTATAAACATCCTGAGGGTGTATTTTTCTTTCTACCTCCAAGCACTTAACACAATATTTTCCTACAAAGTGAAAGTCAGTTAATAGTTACTGATGGAAAGATTCTCTCTCTTGCCACTAAGAGTTGTCTTAGCACTTCTGACTGCTCGAGGTGGAGCCCTTTTCTGAGCCAGTAGAAGGGACACACCTCCATAATCTATCAGTTTGTCACTCTTTTGTCTATCGACAGTGACCAGTCAATCTACTGACCAGGGAGAGTTGATAATTTTCCACTTTCCTTTGGCAATGTTTTCTGGGTTCATTGCAGTCTCCCTGGCAGGTTGTCAATTCAGAGCACTTGGGCTACTTGCAAAGTTATACGCTGTTCGGCTCACATAGGAGCATCAGGGCAGAGTTATTAACAGCCTGCACTTCCTGGAGAACCGTTTCAAGGGCTACTAATGGTGTTCACAGACGGTTGAGCTGGAAGAGTTATCCATATGCCTAGACACACACTCTTAATAACCTTTTCCAGGTTTCTAGAGGCAGTCACAACTACATAAAATTGGCTACAACTGAACCTATTCCAGACCCTTTGGTGGGGAGAAATTACTTCAATATGAGGCTATCACCTCAAAACAGATCAACCAAATTTAGGACTAGATGAACTTCTCCGAGCAATCACTCTCGAAGCAGATGTTGGCATTCAGACCTGCTGATAGCATCAGTGAATATCATCTTGGGCTTTGGTGGGGCTCCTTGTACTTCTGAATCTGCTGAGCTTCCTGTAGTAGCCGAAAAAATTACCATTGTGAAGGAGCAAAGAAAAGAAACACATGTCTCCCAGATGTGCTCTTGCACTGGAGAGCACTCTCAAAATTTGGACCTTAACAGGAAACCTGGAACGATGAAAGGAAATCAAGCAATAGGAATGAGACTGAAATTAGTTTATGCCCCTCAGCTGATAACACACAAGGGGAAACTTCTGGATCAATCATTTTAATTACTATTGATTATGAAAACTCTGGTCCCAACCGCTAAGAAGTCTACAATTGAATTGAGGAAAGAGGGCATCCACATATGAAAAATTGGACAATGATACAAGGCCATATGAGATCGAGACTAAATAAATGCCTATTATGGGTTTGGAGGAAGAATCCACTGAGTTAGTAAGGCTTCCAAACAGGGCTGGTTATCTGTCTTGATGCACTCTGAGAGGATCATGCTTGACCATGCCTGTTCACTTATTTTTTAAACAAGCAATTTTCTCTGGGGACACAGCCTGAATTTCTTTGCCAACGTGGATGCTTCTAGATGTGTCTTCGGCTGTTGAGGTTGAAGGGTTCCCAGCCCACCTCACTCTGTGTTCCTACCACCACCCTTTCCTTGAAATAGCCATGGCCATCGAAGACCTTGATTACCTTTCTCTCTTCACCCACACCTCCTACCTCACCCTAATTTGTTGAGAAAAATATTGCTGGCAGATAGAGAAGACAGAATCAGGAGAAAACCTAGATACCTCTTGTTAAAAGGGGTTAAGAGGGTTCATAATAGGCAGGTCAGAGCCCAACTGGAGGGATTTGGCTGAGGGTTCCCATGCAGGCTCCACCCCCATGCCTGGGCACTGGGGTCCCCAACACCCCGTGTGGGTGTTTCTGTAGACAAATATTTTTTTCAGGCCGACATTGGATTACATGACTGCAGACCTTGGGATTCAAAAGGGAAAGATGAAACCTTCACAGCAACTTGGGTTTTCTTTCAAGGGGTGTTTCCTCTACAGACGGTTTTGTTTTAACTGGTAATTAAAGGTGGGCAAAACAGTCCTGGAGAAATGGGTTTTCCTCCTCTCCAAGCCTGTCTCTCCAAGAGAAACAGACACAGGCAAGGCCACAGGGCCCGCCCTCCTAACTAGAGCCAACTGCTCCTGTTAGTTTATGGTCTGGTCTGCTTCAATTTCTCATGTGTTGCCTTTCTAGGGGCTGCGAGGCCCAGTAATCTGGACACAGGCCAAGAAGTCAAGAACTGCTGAAGTCCAGGCCTCCGCTCTTGTATTGACACCAGTGACCACCCAGCCCAGCCAAATCATATGGCCCTGTTTTCCTGATGTATGAGGTGCGTAGAATGCTTTCCCCACCAAAAGAGGACTCCAAGGGATTAATTAGTTAAAACCTGTAAACATGTATCATTATAATTATTATTCCAGTTTCTAGTTAAAACCAAACTGGCCAAAAGGAAAGAAAATACCAGCACTGCCTCTGAGGGCAGCTACCTTTGCTTTTCCGGTATTTCCAGTCTGGCTGGTAGGAGAATGTCCTGGGAAGCTCAGTGCTTGCTGGGCCTGAGCCTGGAGCTGTGCTCACCACGTTTGAGGATGAGGAGGCCAAGAATCCAATTGAGCCCTGGATACAACTGGGCTGTGATTGTTCAGACCATTCCCTCTAGCAAAGGCCGGACATCTCTCGTGAGACCCAGAGGCAGTATGTCTACAGTAGGGCCCTGAGTCTGTACGTTCTTTGGGGATAGACAGGTTGTGTAGGTGATCGTAAACAGATGTTTGGTTTCTAAGGTGTTAATCTAAAACCAGGGCCTCTGAGGGAGTGACTACTGCTTTCCTCAAGGGAAGACACTCTGGACCTCGGAGGCTTTTGCATGGAGAAGAGTTCTAAATGGTAGGGCAGGCCTCGCCTCCACAGCGACTCGGCCCTGACCATACTGTCTTCTTCACGGGAGACCCTCAACGGACCTCAGGCAACTCAGCACGACTCCCTTTCTCTGGGTCTAAATAAATCCACCCCATTCCAACTCCTGCTTCCAAGTGGGAAACACCACACCTGAACATCTACCTTTCTCCGAACGTAGCAGAAAGTAGGGCCGCAGGCCTCTCTCCCCGTGGACTTCCGGTCTGAGCCAAGATGGCCGACACCGGAAGTGCCTTCAGGCACAGGGCAGGCGCTCCTCCCGCTCCGCCAAGGAAGTCAGGGCGTAAGGCAGGAAGCGTAGCGGCCGTGCCCGGGGCCAGCTGGAGACAGGATAACAATTTGCCACTGTTTAAATGGGTGGTTTTAAAATATTTGTTCAATATTTACTTGGAGGAAAGGCTGAGTCCTCTAAATAAAACAAGGAAGGGTCCAACCGGAGAAAAGGTCCTCAGGAGGGAGCCTCAGCCTGTCCCCCACCTCCAGGGAATTCGTTTCTGGCCCCAGATTTGCAGCCCACCCCCTCTGCAAAACAGAAGCCCCACAGTTAAGGGTACCCACCTGTCTCAGAAGACACTGTCCCGCACAGGCCCCTCAGAACCCCTCATTCCAGGTCCTATTCAAGTATTCCTTCCCTTTCCCCCGCTATTTTCCCTCAAGGCAGATCTGGAAAAGACTGTTGTCTCTCTGTCTGGCTACTGTTTTCAGTGATGCTGTAACTTTTGGGCTGCCCTCCCCCCGCCACCCCCCAACCCCCCGCCCAGGGCTAAAAGGAAATGTGGTTTCTTTCCAAGTGCACTGGGAGGCCTGAGTGCTCTGGTGTCTCTGTGCCTGCCCACCCCCTGCGCACCGCTCCTGGCAACCCGGGCCCCCCAGTGTATGTCGGACTGGCCGTGACATAGAAGGTGCACAGAAGTTAGGAAGGATTGCTCTCGGGGTCTTTAGAAGGTTCATCCTGGCTTCTGCCTTGACACCCCCTTCACATGCCCTTGGTCATCTCTCCCAGGCCCACAGGGCAGCTCGGGGTGCTCATTACAATTGCAGAGGACTTCATCTGTCCCCAGGAGCTCCCTGACCTTCACCCTCTGCTTCCTCCACCATTTCCATGAAGGCAACTTGAGCTGCCCGGAAACTGGCTTTCTGACATCCAGCATAATAGTCTTCCTTCGTCCTTTGAGGCAAGTCCAGAAAAATCACCCGAATACCTTTTCCTTGGAACTATGGGTCAAAACTGTTACCTGGAACATGAAATAAGTGGCAGAAAGAAAGCCCAAAGCAGAGTAAGCAGTGTGTTTTGCAGAGCACAGTCACCTCGGGAGAGCGCTGAAAATACTCGTTAGCCAGGAGCGCACGGCTGAAGGCCCCAAGGTGGGCTGGGAGCCTCCCTCCCAGCTCTCATCCTGCCAGTACAGAGTGTGGTGGTGGGGGCTGTGGGTGTGTAGTAATTACATGTAACTTTTAAGGTAAGTATTTCTGAGACCAGTGTTATCAGGATGAATTGGCACTGTGCAAGGAAGAAATAAACAAGAAGTGTGCGTGTCCCATTTGCAAATGGTAACAGCATTGCTGGTAGCTGAGACACTCCCTCTATTTGTGAAGTGGGCCAGGCAACCCGATTTTTAGTCAGTTAACCAACCCCAATCCCTTTCCATGTCCACATCGTAATTAAATCCTCGAGCAGTTGTCTCTGGGTTTTGTCACCTGGTGGTGGCCCTGATGCCTGCGAGCCTTGGGTCCCCTGCCACGAGGTCCGCTGGGTTTTATGCAGCCCCTCAGGCTGATACTGCCGGTCACTAAAAATATTCACCAGTCATGGGTGAGGACAATCTAGGAGTTGTGGTTTCTTCTTTGTCGACGTCAGCCAATTTCTCCTGACCTTTAGGGCATGACTGTTTTATGCAACCCCTCGTTTCAGGATATATCTTTGGCTGACTGATGTTTGTTGCTGTTTCTTGTAGCTCTTGATATTCTGCAATAGACGCTTTGTTCCATATTAAATTAATACTTATTTTTACTTGAAAAAACAAAACCACATAAAAGAGCGTGATATTAGAAATGAAAATGCTTCTCCCTAGTCTCAACCCTTAGCTCCACTTCCCGGAGGTGACCCCTGTGGACAGATACAGCCTCGGAAGGATTCTCTGCATGATCAAAGTGCATGTGCTGCTTTTTTATGCAAATAGGGTCATACTGTACCCACTGGATTTCAACTTGCTTCCTTTACTTAAAATTGTATCTTGGAACTCTTTGCACATTAGAACCTTGAGAAGCATTTACTCTTTCAATGGGGTGTCCTAGTCCAGTTTATGGATGCTGTTAGCTAGTCTCTTATCAAGGGCATTTAGCTTTTATCTAGTTGTGTTTTTTTTCTCCCACAAAGAGTCAATGAGTATTGGATATTGTATTGTGTGTCTTTGCATGCTTTAAGAGCATCACTGTAGGATGAATTTCTACAGCTGGGTTAAAGAGTAGTCACAATTTACGCCTCGATAATTATTACCAAATTGCTTTCCAAAAAAGACACCGACGGTATGATAATACAACAGGGCAGTTTTTAGAGAAGCAAAATGGCCAACTCAATTATCCATAAATGGACATGTACGGTGCATTAAGCTTCCCTTCCATCAAAGCCCGCTGATTTGGGCCGGATTAAGCCAGGAAAGAATTTAACCATGGACTTCTCTCTGCATTTCTCTTCTGAAGCTAAATATATAATATATGGGCAATTCTGACTGGTTTTGTATTTTCTTTTCACTGCAGCCCCTGAGTTCCTCTTGTCCCAAGGTCAATTTGCTGTGTGTGTGTGCATTGGGCAACGGGACCAGCTCAGGGGTGATGATGCAGGGTTTCTGAGCCTTTGTAGAGCTGGGGGGGTTCTGGGGTGAGCTGCCAACTGTGGGTTCAGAGGCTGGGGCTCCCTGAGGTGTGCTGTTTTAGGATTTCTTTTTACCTCTCTAGTCATCCTATCCTTCACAATCCAAGTGCTCCTGTTCTTCGGCCCTTTTCTGCGTGTACTGTCCACTAGAAAATTATTAAGGGGTTGGTAGGGTCATAGTTCTGGGGTCCCCTCCTTTAGCAGCTCAGGGTGGGCTTCTGCAGTGCTTCTCAAGCTATCTGGGGTGAAAGCCTGCTCTTTTTATTTTAAATTTCCAATCTGTTATGGACCGATACTTTTGCAAAATATTAGAAAAGTTGAATTACTAGAAAAATGAGATAAAAAAACAGACATACAAAACACAAGCCCAATTTCTTTTTCTTACATTTAACAGACATAACATTACTTTATTGATATTTTGCTGTGAAAGTGTTTTGAAATGTTTACCCCCAGTTTCCGTTCTCATCTCACTGGAGAGATGGGGAACAGTTTGAGTCGCACTGCTCAGAGCATATCTCCAGAAGCTTCTGCAGGCTTCCTTTCCACCCTAAGGCCTCTATCATTTTGCTGGGAGAGGGATTCTCATCCAATAAGGGAAGTTGTCCCGGTTTTCAGCCATGGAGGCCCTGGGTCAATCCCCACGGTTAATGTTGCATTTGGGTTTAAGCTCAGGGCTCTGCCCCACTGACCCCGGTCCCCTCCCCATCCCCAGCTTTTCCTGTGTGGGAAGCAGTAACTCCTGTGTGCAGGGTCCCCTAATCTGCTGGCTACAAACCAGGAGACATCATATTCTTTCCTTCACATTTTACTTTCAATTTGATTTAAGTCAAACATCAACCTTCCCATCAGTATTACTGCCCCTTCTCTATAACCCGCTGCAGAAAAGCGAGATGTGAAATCTAAGGATACGGATAAAAGGGAAGCGATAGTTTTTTCTATCAAGCCTTTAAAACGTCTCAATTCACTTTTTCAATAATTTTACACTTTGTGAGATACTTAGGATGGATCTTAACAGAAGGGAAATTATGAACAACAACCCCTCAAAATATGAGATTTTAAAAGTCTTTTGTCTTTAAAGGGGCAGACTGTTTCAATTTTAGGTACTCAGAAAATTGGTTTTCCGATTTCCTTTTGGAACCTGAAGTAGCAGATCACAGCGGCATCTAGTGGACATTAGTGGTATAACAGATGGAGTAGCCGGCAGAAAAATTAAAAAACAATAATTTTTAAGTACTGTATTTCATTAATTATAAGACAGATTTTTTCACATTTTGAACATTTTTGAAGTTGAGTTGTGGATTTTAATATATGGCACATCACATTTTAATTAAAACTTTTTCTTTCTCAGTGATACTCTGTCTTACAATTGATAACATCTTAGTTTTGTCAAAATATGATTTTTCATATAAAACTTTGCAGGATGTTCATTCAGTCATCTTCTCAGTAATATTATTGAACATCTACTTTATGTCTGTAACTTATTGACTTATTGCATGTACTATATTCACCACATATATTTTAATTGCATTACATTCAAAACTCTTACTTGTAAAGCATAATGCAGATCTTTCTCCCTTATGATACATTAATGCATTGATATTAGTCAGACCTAACGCCATGAATTTAAAAATTCATTATTGCTTAGGCCCAGTAGTTCTCAACACTGGCCACATTTAGAATTGCCTGCAGAATTTTCTAAACTATACCTAGCCAGACAGCACCTCTCAGAGATCTTGTCTAATTGGTCTAAAGGTGAGGCCGACACATCTGGAGCTTGTAAAAGCGTCCGAAGCTTTTAAATTCTAACGTGCAGCCTGAGCTGAGAACTTTTTCCTGCATTTAAGTCAGATGCTTTTGAGATTATAAGGATTTTTTAATAGTTGAGAAATATTTGATATTTGTTTTACAGTAAACAACTCATTTCTTATAACTATCCTAATTATGAATGCCAAGAAAATCTACTTTTAAAGCAATAGTGGATAACGCTACAACCATGGTATTCAAGAAAAATTCTTTCCTAAAGACATCATCATTTAGCGTATCATTAAATAACGTACAACTTGCATTTGATTCTTACACACTGACTCACAAAATATTATTTGAAGTGAATACCACACGGAGATCAGGAATGCTGAATAAGTGTAAAACAGTAGCTATAAAATTTACAAGATGTCACAGTAATATATCTTTAATATACCATAAGCCTCTCAAGGAATGTCTACCAACTAAAGAAAAAAAAAAGTCTAAGATATCATTTCCTTGGAATACTCTTTTCTTGGTTGAGAGTGAGCTCTGCTAATTCCGGGACTGACCCCGAAGCATACTACAGGGATGGCATAATTGCTGTTGACCTTCTGGCTAGTGCAGTAGTAGAATGTGATACCCCATCAGGCCACAGCAGAGATGAGAACAATATTTCATGGGAGACAGCTTAGAGAAGAAAGGACCTCGTTCATTTCTGGGCCCTACCAATTGCTAACTTTATAATCTTGTACAAATTACTGAACTCGTCAAATCTCTTATTTCTCAGTACACAGACTTAGGATAATAACACCAACGTCAGCTACTGCAGATATTAGAGTTAAAATCTGTAAACATGAAACGCACCATGGGCAGCAAATAGAAGAGTAATTACTATTATTCATGGTGGTTTCTTCTTAGTCCTTTTAGCTCATTGCAAAAAGTCAGAAGATGGTGTTTTCCAGAATACTCAAGGCTGCATATTACCATTAACCCTTTCCAGCCTGCCTCGTCCAGCCTCTAGGAACTGAGATCCATGTTTAAATAATAGCTTAGCCTCTTTGGGGTTCCTTGGATTCAATCAATAACTGGGCTTTTTTTATGCATAGGACTCTTTTTTCCTATCCTCGAGTGTTCTCTCAAGGCCTGAGTAACATAGTCTTAAAATATTCTCACTTCAATCCCTCTTTCCACCAAAAACAGCCTCCACCCAGGGCCAACAAGTGACTGGGGTCTACCGTGTGTCCCTTCAAGTAGAGAGAACCATGGGTCCTTGAACGAAGGCCAGGCTGCTGATAAGAGAGATTAATAGAGGCTGAAGTCTCTGACGATCAAAGTGACCCTGTGGGTTTGGGACAGGAGAGCTGCGTCCATGTCAACGCAGTAGAAACTATGGAAGGGAAACAGTAAGAAAAGGATCTTCAAGTAGGAAATTTGGGAGTTCGTGGGCCCATTCCCTAAAGCCCACAAGTTCCGGTTTAGTTTCACTCAGCCCCAAATGTCCCAGATTCCACCCAGCACGACCCTCCCTGGATCGGAGGATGGTGGCCACATCCCAAGGGTCCTGTTTATGTTCTGATTGGATTTCAAACTCTTTCTACCACCCACACTAGTGAATCTCAATCATGCTTTCCACTTTTGTGAAAATGTGACACGGACAGAAACTCCCATTAACAGTGTATTTTAATGCCCTGCAGACATGTCACTAGAAACCCATAACTTTCTTCAATTTTCATTTCGCTGATATAAACTGGGCTGATACGCTTAATGCAACTAGGAGCTAGACTTAGGTGAAATCTTTCAGCCCTCAGTAAACCATTGTTTGTTCCTTCTTCAAGGCAAGGAAAGAAGGTTCCGGCTGGGGTAGGTCATCACCAAGTGGCGAGCCCTCCTGTCGCTGAGAAGGCGTGATCCCTGGAACTACTATCCCTGCTCCCTCCGCATTCAATAGCTGGGTCACCTCGGGCCACTCAATCTCTCCGAGTTTGCTTTCTCATCATTAAGTGGGATCTAATAATACCCTCCGCATAGAACTTTGCGCGGATTAAGTGAAACGATGTAAACGGAATAGCTGGCACGGTGATGGTGATTATTACCCACATGTAATGTGACATCAGATTGAAACTTGAGAGTAAACATCAAGAGGGACCAGCTATCGAAAGTCAGTTGAACTTTTTAAAAGATGAGAAAACATGTAAGCAAAATAGGAGCTAAAAATGGAATACATCTCCTTCCTGGGAAATAACCCTTCAGATCCTGTGTCGGGCAGGCAGTGGCTGGATGTGCCCCAGAGTCCCAAGGCCTCACTGGGCAGCACAGGCTGGAGGCTGCAAAGCCCGATGCTCACCCTGACCTCAGGTTAGCTCCAGGCCAAGAAGCGGACATGGGGAAGCGCCCTCCAGCCCTCCCCGTGTTTTATTTCATTTGCCCCCTGGTTTCTGTCAGAACTAGTGTTAGGCTCCCGCATCTGGGGCCGTGTGCTAACTTGCAATAAACAGACTAAAAAGCGGGAACTTTACAGGCAAGCCAAGTCAAACACCACTCTGAAAACCTATCCTGAGTTGCCCTGAGGTGTTTCCAAAAGCAAGACAAACATTAGCCCTGAACAGCACGCTCTAATTCTCTGCCTGGGGTGGGGGTGTGGCAGGGGGGGAACCAGCATGGGAAGACAGGTACACTCTGTTTGTGGCTGGGCTCAGCACTGCCCAGGAGTCGCTCCAAAGACCCCCCCCAGATTCTCCTACTGGGCCCCCGATTTTGTGAAATGTCACTGTACCTCGGGAGACAACGGTGGCCCTTGAAGCGACTGGTCACCTAGGAAGCAATGAATCATTTTTGGCTTTGCCCCAGCCGGCTCTATGAGCTGTAATAAGTCACTAGTTTATCTTCAGCTCTGCTAGCCCGTCTAGAATCAATATTTATTGTCCACGTGTCTAGATCAGTGATTGTCAACTTTACCATGCATAAGAATCACCGGGACAGGGGCCAGGGCTGACCTAAAAACACAATTCTCGGACCCACCTCCTAAAATTCTGAATCAACAGATCTGGGTCGGGGCCCTGGAACCTACCTTTTAGCAAGCAATCCTGCAGGCTCTGAAACAGGCAGACCCAAGGCCCACCTTTAGAAACTCTAAACACATCCTATACAACAATTAAATTCTAATCCTGATCGTGTTAACATCCCAAACTGACTCAACCCCTAATAAGTAATTCTCTGTGGACACCCAGGCCCGTAAGGCAAAATGGCTGCATTTGTGCAAGTTCTAAGCGAAAAATTATTGAGTGTTCTCGGCTCCTGGATTATGCCAGGAGGACCAAAGCAAAGACAGGTCCTGGTCCTGGTCTTCAAAAAGCCTAAAATCTAGCTGGAGAGATGGCTTGTTAGGGAAACACCAGCGAACCAATGAGGCCATGAGCAGGTCAGGGATGGAGCAACTTCCGGGTTTGTCAAGGCTCTCAGGTGCTGGAAACGTGGAATGTGAGTGCGGCTTAGAGAGCTCGGCGAGGAATCCCACGCAATGCAGCAAGCGCGAACTGAGGCCTGTTGCGCGCTGGCTCCACCATCAGGGGACAGAAGCTGCACTTTGAGGACGGGGGTGGGCCCTGCTGGAAGGAGGGGACGGGGAGGAGAAGCCGGAGAGCAGCCTGACCGGGGCTGGGCAGACTGAGAGCAGAGAAGGGTGGGGTCTAGGACAAGGGGTGACTGGCGACCACATCGACAGTGGGGGGATGCACGTCGGGGGATAAGGAGACAAGGTGAAAAGTCAGGGGCAGGAGTTTAGACGGTTAAATAGGCAAAGGTCAAATGGATTTCTTAGAGCGTAATATGAAGAGAAGGGCTTCTTCTGGAGAGGAGAAGAGAAACTGCGGGAACAGGCACAGTCAGAGACCAGGTGAGCTGTGAGGCTGGGAGCTTCCACGGATGAATTCCACGGAATTCTAGGGGTTGAGTTCCATGGATTTCAGTGTCAGTGGAGGATGGGGGTGTCCTGGGTTGAACAGTGTCTCCCTCCCCAAGTTCATGTCCTTCCTAGACTCTCAGAATGTGACCTTATCTGGACATAGGGCCATTGCAGATGCGATCGGCAGAGTTAAGATGAGGTCACACTGAAGAAAAGTGGACTCTTCATCCATTCTGACTGGCGTCCTTATAAGAGGAGAAAAGACACGCAGACAGACACAGAGGACGATGGCAGAGGCAGAGATTGGAGTGCCGGCCATCAGCAGAAGCTGGAGTGGTGCATGGGCAGATTCTCCCTCTAAACCCACAAGAAGGGACCAACCCTGCCCACACCTTGATTTTGGACTTCCAGCCTCCTAAAGCGTGAGAGAATACATTTCTGTTGTTGTAACCCACCCCGTCTGTGGTTGTCAGACCGCCCTAAGAAACTAATACAGGGGGCTTGAGGAAGAAAAGAAGCTGAAGACAGGTCTCTAGGGAGCGCAGGATGGCCAGGTGATGGCCAAGAGTCGGCTGAGACCGGGCTGGAGCCCCAGGGAGCTCGGCAGTCGCTGCCTTTCCCTCCATCATCGTCCAAGGAAGACACGGGGCAAAGTTTTCGGAGGAGGAAGCGGGTAGACACGGCGGCTGCCCCGTTCTGCACTCCATGCACATCTTCTGATTCCCTCTTCCGTGTGTTTCCTAAACAGTTATCACAGTGAGGGACTTCCCTGGCGGTCCAGTGGTTAAGACTCCACTCTCCCAACTCAGGGGACATGGGTTCGATCCCTGGTCGGGGAACTAAGATCCTGCATGCCACACGATGCGGCCAAAACCAAACCAAAACAAGACAAAACAGTTACACATTGGCAAGTGCTTAGGCAAGGTTTCTGAGCCACCTCCAGAACTTAAAGGATTTTTCTGGTTATTGTGTGTACCAAGAGATTGGTAAGAGCAGGCCTTGTCTTCCCGTGCAGGCATTGGGTCGTTTCAAAGAGAAAACACGATGCCCCCATTTTCCTCACTAGATTATAGTCCTGGACTTCCCCTATAAAATCAAAATTGGAGAAAGCTGAAGACAGAATGGCCCCATTCACACGAAAACTCTAAAGGCTAGTTTCCCATGAGTTGAGGGGTTCATTGGCCCCCGCAAACCAGTGTGTTACGTCGCACACTTCTCAAGGTTTCCCATCCTTGAGATCATCTCTCTTGCCCTCCCTCGGTGAAATTTCCTAAAAGCAGCTGCACAAAGGCCACTCTTCTGTCAGATCAGGGCCACTCACGTGCCCCAAGCTGTGCAAAGTGGAAAAAAAGGTGCCTTATCCAGGAGGATGGATTGCAAAAAAGACACCTTTGTCCAGGTGGCTGAATTGCAAAAAAGTGCCCCTGCTGAGTGAGCCACTTAGAGGAAAATGACGTGACCCCCGGGGTGGGAACAAGGCTTGGCCAGTGGGGCCCTGGTTGGATTTCAGCTCCCACGAGGCCCACGTTTGCACAGGGCTGACACTGCCCGGACAGATGCGGCCAGCCGGGTCCCAGGGCACAACCGAGGCTCATTTTACCATCTCTTTATGGAGCCGAAGGATCCTGCTAAGGGGCGATCCCACCTCTCTGGGGGCTGCCGGATGCTACAGCTGCTTCCCATACCTGTGTCTTTTCCCGGGTCGCCCGGAGGAAGGCTTTGCTCTCCATCTTATCCATGATCACATTTCCATCCCCAAAACAGTGCTCAGTCATGGCATATACTCCCAAGGTGTCTGTGGAACATAAGTGCACGTGTCCAATTCAGGACTAGAAGCCTCTTCTCTTGCTCAACGAAGCTGCTACCAAGAGTATTTTTCCCATCAGCTGTTTCACTGGTCTTTAATAGCTAAATCCAGACAAGAGATGTAAAATAAAATTCCATGGAGAAGGAAAGGTCAACTTTGAATCCTCCAGGACCAGAGAAAAGGCATTATTATTATTATTGTTGTTATTGTTATTTTCCTGTTTTTCTTCTCTCTCTGCTCGCACTTCTCCCGGCTCACAAAGCCATCCCCTCCCGGTCCACAACGTCACTCTGTGCCGTCACCTCCAGTGGCCAAGCCAAGACTAAGACTCACCACCACGGAGTACCATCACTTCCACCCACTTCCTTCGAAACGACCCTGAAAGCAGCAAAGGAAATCAAACCACAGCCTTGACGAGGCCGCCCCAGCCATTGCTCTCCTGGAATAACATCCAAGCTACTGGCAGCAGACCTGGAGCGCAGCTCGTAACTCAGCCTTTGGAGGGTGGGTCACACAGGTGTCTCGAGGTGGTTGGGACCCCCGTGGGGGCAGTGAAGGTGACAGGTGAAATAAGGAATGATTTCTCGGCCTCGTTCCGGCTTTCCTGGGCTTAGGTCAGGTCTTTAAGATGATTTGTGCAAAACCTGTGCAGTTTGGTAATTTCACGGCTCGCGCTGGGCCTGCTTGAGTATGCTGAAAGATAAGAGTTATTGGAGAGATCAAAGATCAATTTGAAGGGAAGAGAAAAGAAAACAGACTCGGGGCCACTGCCTGTTGGAAAGCAAAGAAAACCTGTGTTCTCTGCCATCTCCCTTCCTTCCTTCCCAGGATTCCTTCTCCATCAGACGGGAGGGAGCCCTGAATGGACTCAAGCATTTGCTCTTTGGGCTCCAGGTCAGATGATTTAAACC
Source organism: Balaenoptera ricei (assembly GCF_028023285.1). Lineage (NCBI taxonomy): Eukaryota > Metazoa > Chordata > Mammalia > Artiodactyla > Balaenopteridae > Balaenoptera > Balaenoptera ricei. Next base: position 152,834,307 of record NC_082642.1, on the reverse strand, counting down.
AGGAAGGGGGAGCGAGGGATGCTTGGGGAGGTGCCCTGTGACCTCCTGTGTCCCCAATTCACCACGTGGTCTAAATCCGGAGGAATTTGCCCTCAGGGGAAACGTTTCTAAATTTGCCTAGATGGAGCGAGATCCTTCCGAAAGCTTGATCTCTATAAAGTTGTGTATCTTAGCTTCCTAGGACTGTAGGAACAAAATACCACAAATTAGGTGAGTTAAAACAACTGAAATGTATTCTCTCACAGTTCTGGAGGCTGAAAGTCCAAAATTAAGTGGTCGGCAGGGCCACGCTCTCTCTGAAGGCTCCAGGGGAGAGCCCTTCCTTGCCTCTTCCAGCTTTTGATTATTGTCGGTGATTTTTCCATCCCTTGGCTTATGGCAGCATGCCTCCAATCTCTGCCTCTGTCTTCACATGGTTTCCTTCTGTGTGTCTTCTCTGTAACCTGTGTCTAAGGACAACAATCATACTGGATTAGGGCCCACCCATATGATCTCATTTTACTTTGGTCACCTCTTTAAAGACCCGATCTCCAAATACAGTCACGTTCTGAGCTGCTGGGGGTTAGGGCTTCAACACAGGAATTTGGGGAGGGACACAGTTCAGCCATAACCCTCATCCTTCCATGGCCAAGGTGGTGAGAACTCAGACTCACTTCCACCGTTCAGGAGTGCAGGAGCCACAAAACTTCCTTCGTTCTCTTCCGCGTGAGCCCCTCTCCCACGGGTAGCAGAGGGGAGTAATTTGTCATTAATATTAGCTCTGGGTCCTCTGGTTGGAACAATCACCTTCTATGGAAACAGGCTCCATTAGGAAATACTTATTGGTAGATTTCAGCTCTCATCAGTGCGGTTCTCTCCTCCCCACCCTCATAGCCAAGGTGGCAGCCGGTGCACAGGGAAGCTCGTGGTCCCCATGGGGAGGAGACAGGTCTGCGGGTCTTGTCCCGTCCCTGCAGCGGCCCCTTCTGCCGGGCAGCTGTGCTGGTCCTGGTGAGTGTGCTGACGTATCCACTCAGAGGCATGTGGGCTGGGTCGGCCTTCTGGGCGCCAGCGGAGGTCCCTGCTAAAGGCAAGGGTCTGAGGGCCTAGGCTTGGGAGCTCTCACGTGTGACCAAGTCACCTGGGAGATCCCCTAGGTCTGGTGGGATGTCCACTCCATCCCTGGCCAAGGTGGGCCCCTCACAGCCGCTGGCTCCCAGCAGACCTTGGTTACATGCTGCACTGATGTGGGAGACATAAGAGGATCCCTGGGTCCCCTCCATGCTCTAGAGGAGATGAAGGCATCCAGGAATCTTGGTCCCACGCATTCACCCCATCTCCCTGCAACCACGTTGGGCTCCCCAACACCCACGTGCCTCCGTACTGGGATGGGGGTCATCTCCTCCAAGGTTCCAAACAGGCAGCAAAAGAAAAGCTCATCTTCCTTGGGCTCCCACCTGGAACATTCAATCTGGGGGGAATGGGGCAAACTATGTGACCACTGGCTTCCCCTTCCTCAGCTTCCCTTCTCATCCTCATCCACCCTATTCCTCGTGGCAGAAACTTGCACGCAATGTCCTGAGTGTTCTGGATTATAAGAACCTCAGAGATCAAATCTCTGGGCCTGGATCTGTACGTGGTAATAGGAGCTAAAAGAATTTTGAAAATTATCTCTTGCAATGCCTGGCCTTCAAGAACACTGTCTTGCCGGAGACATAAAAACCTCTCCTGGAGATCAGAAGCCAAAGCTAGTCCTTCTGGCTACTTCTCCTCCATGCCCTGCCTCATCGGAAGTCAGGGGGCAGCCGTCTCTATTTGCAGACCCCCAACTCAGCTGGGACTTTTAGGGTGACCCTGCCTGTCCGTGGAGCTGACCCTGAAGGTCACTCTGAGGCTGTCTTCTTACTCCTTGAGCCCAGAAGAGTCTCCATCTCTCCTCTGGTGGAAGGAAAACAAACAAAAACAACAACAACAAACTAGCTCAACAACTATTATTTCAAGATCAGTTCTGCCCTGGACCTCAGCTCCTAACTTAGGGGCCAAGGACTGGACCACCTTCTTGGTCCTAATATGCCCAATCCCTTCCAGCCTAAACCATTCCCGGCCAGAAAGGGGGCTGCATGAGTTTCCTGGGCCTGCCATAATAAATCATCACAGACTAGGAGGCTTAAAGCAACAGAGCTTTATCCTCTCATAGTTCTCGAGGCCAGAAGTCCAAAATCAAGGCGTCAGCAGGGCCGTCCTCCCCGAAGGCTCTGCAGGCTGTAGGGGAGAATCCCTCCTTGCCTCTGCCAGCCTCTGCTGGCTCCTGGCCTTCCTCAGCATTCCTTGGAGTGTAGGTGCAATCACCCCAACCTCTCTCTCTGTCTTCACATGGTTTTCTCTTCTGTGTGTCCCTTCTCTCCCTTTAAGGACACCAGCCATTAGATTTAGGGCCCACCCTAATCTAGTATGACCTCATCTGAACTTAATTACCTCTGCAAAGACCGTTTCCAAATAAGGTCACCTTCTGAGGTTCCAAGCGGACATGAGTTTGGGGGACACTATTCAGTCCACTGCAGGGGCTCATGGGTTAGTGCTTCCTAGTAGCGTTCTTACTCCCGTGATAAAACCCCAAGCACAAAATGGGGGCCTGGGAAGAGAGTGGTGCCTCCTCCTCCTCACCCATCCTCCCAAACGTACCATATATCCTTGAATACAGTGTGTGTTTTCATACTGTCCGGACACATCCCTTCGGAAGTCAGCAGCTCCTGCAAATACTGGCCTTTAGCACTTGCTCTGGATTCACACCCACTCCTTCTGAAACAGCCATCCCCCTTCCCCTGGTCTTCCATGACCATTTGATTATTTGTTTATACCCCTTCTTGTTCCAAAAAGGACTTCAGGCAGACGGTTTTTATTACCGGGCTAAAGGAACACAGCAAGATCCTGTAGCAAACAGTCTTCACCACAGAAGTAAATTTCCATGAAACCAACATGAAAAAATCCCAAAGCACTTGGAAATTAAAACGATCGCGTTAAGTTTGACATTGGCCCCCCTTCTTTATTTTCGGGGACTCTCTGAAACAGAACATTCCCTGCCGTTCTGCCTTTGCAAGCTTCATGCACGCGGTCTTATGTTCTGGCGAACCTCTTTATGGAAGAGGCCTCTGGCTGAGGAGGGAGATTCCGGACTACTAAGCGCCGAAGACAGCAATGAAAGCGCCTTGTTTTAGGACACGGGCCTTAGAAAGGAGACTGTGAGGGGGTCCCTCGTTCAAGGACTGGAAGTGTGCCCTGTGGTCCCCATGTGGCCCTGATAATTTGGCCCAGGGGAGCCACCAACCAGCATCTGGGACTGAAAATGGTGAGGACGTGCAGGCTCCTGCTTTCCCATGATGAAAGGAAGCTCTTTCTCTGGCTCAGAGTTATTCTCCTTTTTTACCTTAGTTACAGGGAATTGGGAAGATGCGGCTTTGCTGCTGCCAAAAGTCATTTTGAGAGAAAGTGTGGGTCTGTGTGTGTGTGCCTGCACGTGTGTGCATGTGTCCATGGGCATGCATGTGCACACACGTGCGTGCCTACGTGTGTGGAAACGGGAGAGGATGGGGCAGGAAGCAGAGGTGGAGGGGAGAGTGTGGACAAACACCCCTCCCAGCTTATCAAACTGAATATCCAACAGTATTCCTCACCCTTTGGAAAAGGGCCTGATAGAATCTGAATGTGTCTCAGGAGTCTCTGACTTTCCCATCCATGTGCTGCCTGATTCAGGGCAACCAAGATATTTTGAAGGTGTTTCTAGCTGGGCCCCGGCCAAGCCATCCCAGTCCCTCAGCTGTGACGGATGTAAGCTAGGATCGGGGGTGGAGGGAAGACCTTTCAGGAGACTTTGCTGAGATCCACACGTGTTCATCCAGCGAATCTCGATGGAGGTTCTCGGCGACCGCTAGCAGAGCTCCACCTTGAACCCGGTTGCTCGTAACAACTGTCTTTTCTAACAGCCGGAGGGAGGGTTGGTGACACTGGGCCAGCAGCTTGTGGAGGAGAGAATCGCGGGCTTAGATCAGAGGCCCGGCTCTTTCTCTGACCGGCTGTGAGGACTGGATCAGATGCCTGACCATGATAATAGCTGCCTCACCGAGGTGTCTGCATGATTAAATAACAGTCTGTAGAAGAGCACTTAGTAAATGACAAGGCGTGAGGCGCCCCGGAGGTGTGACACCTGGCGCCAGGGGACTTTCTGTGTGTTAAGGGGTCGCGACTAGGAGGCGTCCAGGGCTGGCTGGGCCTTTGTCCAGAATGGCAGGTGGACGGCCTGGTGGTCTTCTCCAGCCCCAGGAGATGCTCCCCGCCCACTGGGTCCTGCAGTCGGCATCCCGGCTCCGTGCTGCCTCCGTCTGGGTTGCCGGGCCCACCCGCCCCAGGCTGAGCGGCGTAACCACGGTGCAGCCACGGTGCGTCCTCGAGGAAGGAAGCATTTGCTGCGGGAAGGTCACAGTCTCGTGGCCTTAAATCCTCTGACAGTGGTTCATCTTGCCAGGTGGGCCGGGATCTGGATTTGGCATGTGGCTCTCAGAATTAGCTAGAAGAGGGATGTTGCCGAACATCTCTGGCAGTACCAAACCCTCCGGTGCGCAGTAAAGCCAACTTACGGACCCCCGGGTTGCGGTGAAGGAAAGTGCAGCATTTATTGTGGGGTGCTGTACAAGGGGTCCGGGACAGCTTGTGCTCAAAAAGCCCGAACTCCCCGATGGGTTTCAGGGAAGACGTCTTAAAGCCCAGGTGAGGGAGGGGAGTCACAGGGTATGTGATGAGCTCGGGTACAACCCTCTGATTGGTTGATGGTGAGGTAACAGGGTGGTGTCACAGGGGTTAACATTATCCATCCTTAGGCTCCAGTACGGCTGGGGGCTATGTGCTTATGGACATCAAGTAGTTAATTTCTTCCATTTGGTGGTGGTTGTAGCATCTGTAAAACAACTCAGGAAATGTGCATCAGGTACTGTTATCTAGGTGCTTCAGAGAGGAGCTACAGCAGAGGAAAAGGGGGAGGGGTATCTGTCCCGGGAAGGCCCCATAGGGTCCTGCTCGGTTCCAGAGATAGGAGGAAAGCATTATGTGGATTAATATCTGGGAACATTTGTTTTTTCCAAGGAAGTTCCTTACATGTAAACTAATGGGCTGCTCCAAGACCACTGGGTGGGGTGGCCCAACCCAGAAGGGCTAAAATCAGACCAGTACGTTCTCTCGTTTTTTGTGTGTGTTTGTTTTATTGTGGTAAGATTCATAACATAAAACTTAACCATTTTAACCATTTTTAGGTGCACAGTTCAGTGGCACCAAGTCCAGTCACACTGTGTAACCATCACCACCATCCAACTCCAGAACTTTTTCGTCTTCCTCAAATGAAACTCTGTACCCACCAAACACTAACCCCCCACACTTTTCTTCCCTCAGCCCCTGGCAACCACCACTACTTTCTGTTTCTATGAATCTGACTACGCTAGGCACCTTATATAAGCAGAACCGTACAATATTTAACCTCTTGTGACTGGATTATTTCACTTAGCATAATGTCTTCAAAGTTCATCCACATTGTAGCATATATTAGAATTTCAATCCTTTTTAAGGCTACATAATATTCCATTGTATGGAGAGACCACACTTTGCTTATCCATTTATCCATCGATGGACGTTTGGGTTATTTCCATCTTCTGGCTATTATAAATAATGAACTTGGGTGTACAGATTTCTCTCTGAGTGCCCACTTTCCATTCTTTTGACCTCTTTATAGTTTAAGACATAATGTTTTGGTTGTCACTTATCAGATGATCCCTGGTTCTTTGGCTGGAAAGTTACTGGTATCTATCTCGTCCAAAAGGTTAAATCTTCCCGTGTCCAGAGTACAAAAGAGCAATTAGCAAACACAGGATTATGTTGAAATGTCTGTTGTTGACATTGTTGTCAGCTAAATTATGGACACCAGATAAGTCAAACTGGGGTCCTGTTTCACAAATGTGTTGTTTGAATTTTAGAAACTTCTTATACCAGCTGACTAGCATTAGCCAACATATTTATGCTCTGACAGCCCAAAGAGGCCCTGCCTGAACTAAGATATACCTCACTTTTGCAAGTAAAACTGTAAATTGGAACCTATTTAATTCATTTCCCCACTGTTTTTGCCAGTTATGTACATTCGCCATCAATTAACTTTTCTATTCTCTATTTGGAAATGTCCTTACTAAGTAAAATTCTATCTGACCCTCTTTCTAACCAGACTATGAAGCACTATTATAATGACTAATGACATTAGTCATTTATGAAGGATTATTGCAAGAAACATGCAAATATTATAATTGATAGTTGATGAGAAATGAGGGATTCTTCCAAGGTAGGCTGTGTGATTTCCAGACAGTTACCTGGTTTACCTTTAATGTCACTTTGTTGTCATTTATCTCAGGATGAGAGGGTGTCCCAAGGCAGCCAAAGGGACAGCTTCAGAAAACAAAACAAAGCATAAGATTAGGAGAGCATCTTCCTTTTGGTTTGTATTTCGAAGTGCATTTGACTGCTGCAGTTACTGTTGTGGCGTCTTTGGTTCTGTCGATTCAAGCTGTATTCAAGTCTCTGTTGACAGATGAGATTTTCCTGGTCCTAATGAAAATCAGTCTCATTCCACATAACAGAAATGGTAGTAAGTAGTGAGCCACGTACATCACTAGCTTTTGTGGGTTGAATTTTGAACCCCCCAAAAGATATGTTCAAGTTCTAATCACTGGGACCTGTGAATGTGACCTTATTTGGAAATAGGGTCTTTGCAGATGTAGTAAGTTAAGATGAGGTAAGACTGGAGGACGGTGGGCCCCTCATCCAATATGACTGGTGTCCTTAGAAAAGTGCCATGTGAAGAGAGAGACACAGGGAGAGTGCCATGTGAGGACAGAGGCACAGATTGGAGGGATGCAGCTACCAGACAAGGAACACAAGGATTGCCGGCCACCCGCAGAAGCTGGAAAAGGCAGGAAGGATTCTACCAAGAGTCCCAGAGGGATCCCGGCCCTGCCAACACCTTGATTTTGGACTTCTGGCCTTCAGAACTGTGAGAATAAATTTTTGTAATTGTAAGCCACCCAGTTTGTGGTACATTATTACAGAAGCCCCAGGAAACTAATATACTGGCCAAATTTTAAGGCTACTCGCTTGATGAAAAAGTAATACTCCTCCAAGTCTGATTTTGCAATTCATTCTTTAGGTCAGGAAGTACAATCTGAAACCCCAAAATATGGAGCTTTCAAATCCAGAATCTAACAGACATTCACATGTAAATGATCAGATTCTCACCCTCTTCTGACCTCACTTGTCTGTGGGACAGTTCCATTGTATTTTCTTTTTTTTTGTTTTGATTTTTATTTATTTATTTTTTTATACAGCAGGTTCTTATTAGTTACCTATTTTATACATATTAGTGTATATATGTCGACCCCAATCTCCCAATTCATCCCACCACCACCACATAGTATTTTCCTAAAGAAAATATCTTTTTGCAAAATAGTCCTAGGCCCCCAATTCTAAATCCAGACTGTGTCTGAGAAGGACGGTCGGCCTTGCCCTTACCCTCCTCCACCTGGCGGGTCAGCAAGTCCTGAGGCCTCCTCAGTTATGAGATGAGAGTGCCCATCCCTGAGATGGATACGGCCCTGCCCTGGTACCTGTCTCCGCCCCCTCCACCCTTTGCAGGATGGGGATGGCCCTGAGGTCGGTTGTTTCTTCGTTGCTTGCAGTTGGGCTGGTCCTGGCTTCTGGTCCCACCTAAGCCAACAGCAGGCAGGGAAGGAGTCTCCGCCACCAAGATGGTCCTGCCCCAGATAAGGCCATCATCAACGCCAGGACCCCAAAAGGTCCCAAGCCCCCAAACCAGCACCTTAGCAACCTGGTGCCCACCACAGCCCTCTCCACAAAGGGATGACGAAACTGTCTTTCGGCGATCCCTGTGCTGGACAAGGTGCTGTCCATCAACTCATTCAGCCACATCCTCACCAAACCTGAGCTCATGTTCTTTCAACCAAAGATGGGGGCTTCCTTTCCAAGGCTGACCTGTGCTCCCCAATTGCCCATAAGTAGAGAAGAATCCCCCTGTCCTTCACCGGGTGGCTACAAAGAGATCTCAGAAGGGGCAGCTGCCTTGCGCTTTGCTCTCTGGACCTCACTGGACGCAGACCCTGTGACCCCAGACAGAAGAAGGTTGGGAACAGTCCCAGGCCCAGCCGGGCAGTTCCTACGAAGGCAGATCCATGGTTTGATAGCGAGCGACGCCACCCTGCTCACGATGCAGCCTGAAGGTTATGACATGCAAAGCCGGCAAGGGACTCAGCTTCCCTGCGGGCCCCCTGAACCCAGCTGAGATGGAGGCAGAGCCGAGTCAGAAACAACTCCGCCTGTCCGTGCAGACGGGTGGGTGAAGCTGAGCTGCGCAGGCTGTAGCAGGGGTTCGAGGAGAGCTTGCAGCTGCCAGCTAACCTTCAGCATGGCACACACACACCGCTGTCCCTTGGCATCTGCAGGGAACTGTTCCAGCTTCCCCCCCAAACCAAAATCTGAGGATGCTCAGTGTAGAATTTGCATATATAACCTACGCACATATACTCCCGTATACTTTATTTATTTATTTTTTGGCCACACTGCGTAGCTTGTGGGATCTTAGTTCCCTGGGCCCCTGGGCAGCGAGAGCTCAGAGTCCTAACCACTGAACCGCCAGGGAATTCCCATCTCCCGTATACTTTAAGTCATCTCTAGATTCCTTATACTACCTAATACAACGTAAATACTATGTAAATAGTTGCCAGCACATGGCAAATTCAAGTTTTGCATTTTGGAACTTTGTGGAAAATTTTTTTTCGAATATTTTTGATCCATGGTGGATTGAATCTGCTGATACAGAACCCACAGATAGTGAGGGCCGACTCTGTAGTGATATGAGCCCAGATGCTGAGGTCAATCTGCCTGCGTTCAAATCCGACCTCCACCACTTAGTATGACCTTGAGCAGGTTACCTAACCTCTCAGAGCCTCCATGTCCCCATCCATAAAACTGGTGGGCAGGTGTTAATAGTAGTACCTAAAGCAAAGGGCTGTTTTTAGGATAAAATTAGTAAACATATGCGATGTGCTTAAAATGAAAACTAGCCCACGATGAGTTCAGTACAATTGTAATCGTTGCTATTATTAATACCAGGAATCCTCTGAAAGTCGGACCTCTGCAAGTTAACATGAAACCACACAGAAAGGATTCCATGGAAGTCTTGTGTGTCTGACAGGTTATGCTGTCGATAAATTGAGCAAGGTCAAGTTTTACAGTGGCCTCCATCCCAGCAAGATATCTGAATCCACTCACTCAGACTCAAGTTGCTGGTGTGTGTCTCAAATCAAAGGGGACCCAAAATAGTAACCGAAAATTATAACATTCCTTTTACTAATTCATTATTCTACAAACTTCTACCAACTTCCTAATGTGTGTCAGACCCTAGCCTGGCTCTGTGAGGAATGAAAAAAATGAACCAAGCTTCAAAGGCCAGTTGAGATAGAATAAAGATGATCTATTCATGCATCATCTATCCAACCATCATCTATCTGTCCATCCATCTATCCATCATCCATCCATCCGTCCAGCCATTTAATTTGAAATATCTACTGGCTTCCACTGTATCCATAAGGACAGAGGTTGCCCTAACTCAGTGAAATGACTGGGGGGTGTTAGGAAAATGCTCGCCACCCTCCTTCCCCAAATCCTCCTTTACACCCTGATTGGTGCTTGAAATTTCACTATTAAATCTTTATCCCTTAGACTCAAAAATACCTCCTGGGAGGGACAAAATGTTAAACCATTATTAGTCATTTAAACCTTAGAGTTAAAAAAAGATCTAAGGGCGGACTTTGATGGCAGGTGGGAGGAGCAAGGATGAGGGTCCTGGGTGGGAGGGGAGGGCTGGAGCGCCAAGCCTAGCCTCCCTGCCTAATTGTCACTAGTGCGGTGACTCCACGTGCCTGAAGAGGCAGGGCAGTGTCTGTCTTCTCACCAAGCACCCTGTTGCTCACAAGCGCTGGAGTTCAAGCAGTATTCAATGAATGAATATTTCCCTGGCGGTCCAGTGGTTAAGACTCCACGCTCCCAATGCAGGGGGCCGGGGTTCGATCCCTGGTCAGGGAACTAGATCCCACATGCTGCAACTAAGAGCCCGCATGCCACAACTAAAGATCATGCGTGCCGCAACCAAAAGATCCCACGTGCCGCAACTAAGACCTGGGGCAGCCAAAAAAATAAATAAATAAAATATTTTTTTAAAACATAAAAAATTTTAAAAATTGAATCGATACCTTTATACTTCAGTTGAGTCACTGAGTGTCCCTGTGACTTTGCCCTCTGGCCCAGGAAGGGCTCTTTTGTCCATCAGGAGCCACAGGCCAGGGCCACCGGCCTGGGAGCTTTCACACTTCAGCCCAGAATAGGAATGAATTGTTCCAGAGAAAATCAAGCTTTAGCAAAAGGGTACAACACATAACATTATGTCCACTTCATTGTTAAATGCAGTATTCCTAAAAATATCATGATATTTTACCAGAATTGGGGGTTTACATTTTCTCTCTCTGCAAGACTGCCCAAGAATACACGATCAATATCAAGAAATCAAAGGCAGTTGTGAATTAAATGTATGACTTGTAGCCAAATCATCCCCAAAGCAAAATTATAAAAATAATTTCAAAAACTCCCAGCATAAAATTATAGGTAATGTGGGTGCATTTTAGTATATAAGATATAGTGGGAAACCTCTAAATAGAAGAGGATCAGGGCCTATGAATGACCCTGAACTAAAGAGGATCTTGTTTAAGACAGTTATTTCCAGAGAAGAGACTAAATAAATAAATAAATAAAACTGTGGATTTGGGTTGTCAATCCTCAATCAGTGATATTTAAGAGAGACTTCTGAACCCCTGCTCCAAACGCCCAGCCACAAAATGCTCCCATCTCTGTCATCCCACGCCTGTTGCCAGGGACACAGGGACAGGCTCGGGTCCACACCCAGGGCCATTCGCCCACACCTGAGTTCCTTCGCTGTGTCTTTTTCTAAGCACCAACCGGAGCCACACAGATTGAGGAGCTGCGGAAGGAACTCAGGAGCCGAGTTGCTGCCCTTAGAGCATCCGTGAGGGAACTGATGAGGAAGGGACAGATGTGTGTGACAAGTTAGTTGTGGTTCTCAGCCATTCTGGATCCCAGCACGGTCCGCAGCACACTGGAGGTAGCTGGAGGCGTCCCAGCATGGCGCAGTTCCCTCGGCCAGCCTTGTGCGCAGTCCTAACTTTCAGAATAACAATCCCAGCCCCACTGGGTTCTCAAGTCATACTTGAACGTCCCCCCAAAGCCACCTTCTTCATGACGTCTCTCATCTCAAACTAATAGCAACCGGTTCCTTTTTCCACCTGTGCCCAGGACCCACCCAGCTCACACTCCCCACGACAGGCATCACCCAACCACCCATATCTGCAACTGTAGCCAAAAAACAGTTACACGTTGATCAAAACTCACTGGCCTGCGCCCAGAGCCCCCAGCAGCCTGCAGGGTGAGAAACTCCGCGTTGCTCAATAGAACAAAAGTGCAAAGCCGCGTGGAGACAACGGCTGGGTGGCCGGCTCAGAGCAGGCTGGCGGCCGGCAGGGCAGCGGGAGGGGATCCGTGGGGGTCATCAGCAGGAATCGGGCGGTCTGCTGGGGGGTCACGAACAAGGACGTGGAGAAACGAGGACGCAGAGAGTGGGCCGGCGGGCCGGGCTGGACCGTAGATGGCCTTCAACCCCCGGCTGGGCAGTCCAGGCTTTGTCCTGTCAGTCCGGGAGAGTCACCAGAGGGTGTTTCAGGGGGGAGATGACGATGCTCACATATATCAGGCATGTTTCCAAAGTGCAGAGATGACATTTCCGGTTGGTCCTGAATGTCTGCCTTGGCCCAGCGGCCTTATCCTGTGCATGGGGCAGTTGGATGGTTAACTCCTCCAACCAAATGACACGTGTGCCCACGCAGGCCCTTCCCAAAGGACCCAGTAACTGTCTAGTCACTATCTTCTCAAGGGCCGTGGCCTTGAAGCTTCCAGTCGGTGGAAGAGGGAAGACCGGAGGGCGGCAGCATCCCTGGGGAGTCCGTGGGTCACGCCGCCCGGCGCCCAGCCAGTTCCCAGAGCAGCCGGGGACCTGGTGAGGCGGCTGGGTGGCCAGGACCTCTGCATGTGAGTGAGAGGCGAGGTGACAAGTTGGGAGGGTTTGAGGTTGGCCGTCGTTTGTCCGGGCTCTGCGTGCGGGCGGGGGTTCTCCAGGTGGGTGGTATCACCCCCTGCAGGAGGGCACCTGGGCCTCGGGGGCCCTGGGGACCCAGCACCAGGTATGGGGACAGCCAGGCTCCTAACGAGCCAGGAGGGACAGAGTCCAGTTCCTGAGCATTTGGGCCGAACTCTTTCATCGCTGGCGGGGCCTTGGGCTGGGAGGACTGGATCTGTGGGTGTCAGGAGACGGTCAGCTTCGGGCGCTTGCTGTCACCGCCCCTCTGTGCGCTGTGAAGGTCCAGAGCCTCCAGACATGGGAGCCTGGACCCTCCCCCGTATCCTGCCCCCAGCCCTCCCCCTCCCCCCAGCGCACACAGACACTGGAGAAGGGGAGGGGAAGTGATAGATCTCTCTTAGTGAGGGTAAAAAATGGTACCGAAGAGGGGAAATCCCATGCAATCCGATCCGTGAGCTGATCCTTCAACTACCTTGAATCCCACGTCCCCAGCGGCTGCTGCGGGCTTCCCAGGATGAGCGGGAGGGCCTTTGGCTGCACGTTCCCGCCGAGAGATTTAATTCCTGCTGCTTTCAAGGCCAAAAATCTCTTTGATTTTTTTTTTTTTTTTTGATGCGGACCATTTTTTTTAAAGTCTTTATTGAATTTGTTACAATACTGCTTCTGTTTTATGTTTTCTGGGTTTTTTGGCCGCGAGGCATGTGGGACCTCAGCTCCCCGACCGGGGATCAAACCCGCACTCCCTGCATTGGAAGGTGAAGTCTCAACCACTGGACCGTCAGGGAAGTCCCAAGGCCAAAAATCTCTTAATCACTAAGTTTAAAGTCTTGGGAAACCAGAGCACAGCCCTGTCATCAAGTTCTCCCAGCATCTCAGCTGCTGGTCTCCTGCCGGGTTGGCTTCAGTGGAGTCGGAACAGATTTATCTCTAATAATGATAAAACTTCAATAGCACACACCTTGCCTTACTGGGTGCCCTTCCTTACAGGGCTTACAGGTTTATACATATATTATCTTAGCATCTTCTAAACAGCTCTGGGAAGCAGCTGTTACGATGTAGATGGCCAAGTGAGTCACAGACGGCTAAGCTGTTTGCCCAAAAATCAGTCTGACCGGAAGCCAGCCTCCATTCTTATCTGGCTCCATCTGCTTTGCAAATCTCTAAAGCTTACCGTGCTTCACTTATCCATCTATATAATAGGACCAATGCCTCTTGAGCAGCTGCAGAGAAATCTGTAAAAAGGAAGAGACAGTTTCTTCCTTCAGTGCCATGAAAATGTTACTATAAATATTTCCTGCTTTCCAGTTAGTCTTTTTTTAAAGGTCAACAAAATCAAATATATCAAATTTTTTGGTTTTAAAAAATCATTTTCTTGCTCATATCAGAGGATATCTTGCATGACATAGAACAAGAAGTCTAAAAGCCTATTTTCAAGGCTTCTCCTGACGTCTTTGTTAAAACTTCAGACAGTCAATCTTGCCAGTTCAGGAGTGATTCTTGGCACTTTTCAACTCCAACATTCCTCCCTCCAGCTGATCTTCATAATCTTCACTCCGGGGCGAGTCCTTACACTGCAGGACAAGCGGCTGCCAGAGTCATAGGCTTTTTGCTGGGAAGCCGACGGCAGCCGTGCCCAGGAACTTTCCACTGGGGGCTATTTGCTGGGAGGGCGCCCCGAGCTTGCCCTAAGAGACCCTCCCCCCGTGGGGTGAAGGCAAGAAGGGAGCAGATGGGACTCCCATACCTCATCCTCTTCTCTGTCTGGGGCTGGGGGCCCCCGCCAGGGTGCAGGGGGGGGCCTATGAGCAGAGTCTCTGGGGTGAAGAGCCAAGCCACCCAGAGGCAGCGGTTCACCCCGGACTTGGAGGTACACACACACACACACACACACACACACACACACCTACAGCTTCCCCGGAGCAAGAGAGAAATGGAAGCTGAGATTGAGAACACCAGGTCTGTTTCTGTTGGCCGCCTCTCTTGGGCACAGGAGACCAGCAATAGCTTTGTTTTCCAAAGGCTGCTCCTTGGCAGATATTTACAGAGGCATCTGGGCTACACTTAAATGAAGGAAAAACAAACATATGAAACCATATTTTTCTTTCTGCAGAACACTGCAGAAGTGTCTCTTATCCCTCTCAACGTTCAAATTAGATGTACTCTTTGGTTTAAGGGAGGAAAGTCTCAGCGTCCAGGCTGCATGGGCCTGCCACCTGCGCGGCCGCGTGGGACCCTGGGCTGGCGAAGGCACCTGCTTGGTTTGATGCTCTGCAGTCGCCATCTTGAAATTCCTAATAATTTTTGAACAAGGGGCCCCATGTTTTCATCTGGCACTGTTTCATCTTCAAGGCTCTCATGAGGGCTTCTGCAAGCTGAAATCTCAGACCTGACCCAATTCATTCTAAACTTCTTAAACGTTTTCAAAACACATACATCAAAGCAGCACTGGCCTCCCTCCAGGACTGACCCCTCCCGTGTTCTTGCCACTGCGAGAACACACTCTTTGGAGCCAGCGAGAGTTTTGTTTTCGAGGGCCAGCCAGGAAAATAGAAATGCCCCGTAGGGTAGCTTCTTGGCCGATATTAACACATGAGGTGGGCCGAGTGCCCGAGAGGGACTGAAAGAGGACCCAGCTGGTAAGAACAGGTTCGGGTGGATTGTGAAGCGCTGGGAGGGCAGGAGCCAGATGGCAGAGGGGTGAACAGGGGAACTGCCTCTTTCTAGATGCTTGGCTGTCGAGGAAGAAGTATGGGGGTAGATGGAGGTGCAGGGTCAAGGATGGGTGTGGGACTCGAGCACAGGTACGACGGGTGGATGGAGACGAGGTTCTGACACAGAGGCAGTGTGAGGGCAAAGGCTTGTGAGCAGATGAGCCCAACCATCCCCATCTTGGGAGACCCCGGAGAAGGCCCATAGTCAACCAGCAGAGCCAGCCAGCAGAGCAGACGTTGGTACTGTGACTCTTGGCTAAACAGTTTCAAACCTTTTTTTGGGGGGGGGGGGATTTTGATAAATTTAACTTTGTATTTCTTTTTTTTTTCTTATACATTTATTTATTTATTTATTTACTTATTTTTGGCTGTGTTGGGTCTTCGCTGCTGCACGCGGGCTTTCTCTAGTTTTGGCGAGCGGGGGCTATGCTTTGTTGCAGTGTGCGGGCTTCTCATTGCAGTGGCTTCTCTTTGTTGCGGAGCATGGGCCCTAGAGCGCATGGGCTTCAGTAGTTGTGGCACATGGGCTCAGTATTTATGGCTCGCGGGCTCTAGACTGCAGGCTCAGTAGTTGTGGCGCACGGCCTTAGTTGCTCCGCGGCATGTGGGATCTTCCCGGACCAGGGCTCAAACCCGTGTCCCCTGCATTGGCAGGCGGATTCTTAACCACTGCGCCACCAGGGAAGTCCCTGTATTTCTTTTTTTTTTTTTTTTTTTTTTGTCCATTAACAATGTTGTGTTAGTTTCAGGCGTACAGCAAAGTGATTCAGTTATGCATATACATGTATCTATTCTTTTTCAAATTCTTTTCCTATTTAGATTATTACAGAGTGTTGAGCAGAGTTCCCTGTGCTAGACAGTAGGTCCTTGTTAGTTATCTATTTTAAATATAGCAGAAACTCTCTTAAAGCTCCTGATAGGACCTTTACAAGTCACGTCAATTAAGACAGCGGTTCTCAGACCTGGCTGTACATCCAAGTCACCCGGGGGTGTGGGCGGGGCTCCAGAGTCCCCATATGCGGACCCCACCCCAATCAGCGAATCGTGCTCTCTGCGGTGGCTGGGGCATCGGGGTCTTTTTAAAGGTCTCCAAGGGATGCTGACGCATTAGGGGAGTGGACAGCTGCTGAATTCGGGTTCCTTGGCTGGAATACGCAGAGCTGGGGCACCAGGAGGGCGAAATCAGAGCAGAGCTGCCTCCCACCTGGCTGAGGTCCAGCCACGTCTCACACACACCAGGAAGCTCCCCTCCTGCAGAGACCTGCCCCACAATTTATTTGTCCAGTTATCTGGGGTCCCGCATACCAGCACGCACTGTGTGCGTTTCCCAGCTAGGTTCTGGTATGATTCCTCTCCCCTGTGTCTCAGAGTCTATCCTCAAAAGTGCAAAGCTACCATCTTGCATTTCTCTCCTGCTCGACAGAGAAGAACAGGGTGTCGGGGGACAAGGAAAGAGGGTGGCTTTATGAAAAAAACGATGTTGAAGACTGAATTCCGGGAACAATATGTGTATCACACGGCAGTCCTGTGGGTGAAAGACATAAAGGGCAGAATTGAGAGCTAGGCCAAGATTGACTTGACCGTGACTGAGAGGGTACTTAGCAGACATTCAACTTGTGTGCCGTTCCTCTTCTCACCTTCACGGGCGGAAAATAAGTCAGTAATCAGGGCAGTAATCAGGGAGATGTAACCTCTCAAACAATAGTGAAACAATCAGATTACGGACTGTTCTAAGTAATTCATGGTGGTTCCATATCCACGGTGGTCCTTTTCTTCCACCCTCCCCGGTGGTCCCATCCTTTCCCACTGTCTTACTCTACTGCTCACCATTGCCCACCATGGTCACAGTGACACGTGTCCCAGTCTCCGGCCACCATCTGCTGTCCTTACAGCTCATTCCTTCCTGTCCTCCCTGCCCTCCTCCCCAGCGTCAGCCACCATTACACTCACTCCTCTGTGTACACCCCAATCTCCCTTCCGCCCCCCTTCACCATTTCTCCTAGAAAAATCCCCACTGAGTTGAGTCCAGCCCTTTGCCCACTCCGGGGCCATGTGGTCCCGCTGACTGTGCTGGAGAAGGCTGTCCAGCGGCTTGTGGTCACTGAAGCCTCATGACCACTGGCCTCACACGGGCATCTCCTGCTGACCTTGTCTTAGTCCACTGAGCTCCCGTTCTCCGAGGCGACCACAGCATCCTTTCTCTCTCCACTCAAACCTTCAACACCTTCTCCCCCATCTTCCTTCTCAACACATCAGACTGCTTCCTCTTTCCCTGAGAAAATTGGGACAATCCGAGAACATCGCCGAGTGCTCCCTGCCCCGTCCCCCAGGCTCCCCGCGTTGGCCTCCTTCCTGCTCCGGTCTGAACTGGCCTCTCCAGGTGTGTGCACGGGTCCCTCCTGTGCTCTGCTCAAGGACATCTCCTCAACATCGTCAATGTTTCCCTTCCTACCAGATCATTTCCAAAGGCAGGCAAACGTGCTTCGGGTTCTCTCATCTTCAAATCAGCAACAGAACAAAACAAAGATCCTCTCTTGACCACACATCCCATTGGCAGAGGTGCTTAACTATTTTGTTTTTGTTCTTTTGTTGTTGAGGTTGCTGTTGTTTACTGGGCTGTTGTTTGTTTTGCCTTGGATCCCTTTGGCAATCTAGTGAAGCCTATGTATCTCTTCTCCAAACAATGCTTTTATTTATTTATTTTAGTATTTATTTATTTATTTGGCTGCATCGGGTCTTAGTTGCAGCACGCGGGATCTTTGTTGTGGAGTGCGGGCTTCTCTCTAGTTGTGGCTCGCGGGCTCTAGAGCGCCCGGGCTCAGTAGTTGTGGCGCACGGGCTTAGTTGCCCTGCGACATGTGGGACCTTAGTTCCCTGACCAGGGATCGAACCCGCGTCCCCTGCATTGGAAGGTGGATTCTTTACCACTGGACCACCAGGCAAGTCCCTGAACAATACTTCTAAATGTATAAAATAATATGCAGGGTTATAAAGGAAGCCAATTATATTGAAATACAGTTATCGAAATATTTTTTTTTTTTTTTTAGATTTTTAGAAATTTCATGTAATGTCTGAAACATTTATATTAACATGTTTCCATACAAATAACCCAATGAAAGTTTAGTATTAGTTGTTTTGTTTGTTTTTTTATACTGCAGGTTCTTATTAGGCATCAGTTTTATACACATCAGTGTATACATGTCAATCCCAATCGCCCAATTCAGCCCACCACCATCCCCACCCCACCGCAGTTTTCCCCCCTTGGTGTCCATATGTCCATTCTCTACATCTGTGTCTCAACTTCTGCCCTGCAAACTGGCTCATCTGTACCATTTTTCTAGGTTCCGCATACATGCATTAATATACGATATTTGTTTTTCTCTTTCTGACTTACTTCACTCTGTATGACAGTCTCTAGATCCATCCACGTCTCAACAAATGACTCAATTTCGTTCCTTTTTATGGCTGAGTAATATTCCATTGTATATATGTACCACATCTTCTTTATCCATTCGTCTGTTGATGGGCATTTAGGTTGCTTCCATGACCTGGCTATTGTAAATAGTGCTGCAATGAACATTCGGGTGCATGTGTCTTTTTGAATTACGGTTTTCTCTGGGTATATGCCCAGTAGTGGGATTGCTGGGTCATATGGTAATTCTATTTTTAGTTTTTTAAGGAACCTCCATATTGTTCTCCATAGTGGCTGTATCAATTTACATTCCCACCAACAGTGCAAGAGGGTTGCCTTTTCTCCACACCCTCTCCAGCATTTGTTGTTTGTAGATTTTCTGATGATGCCCATTCTAACAGGAGTGAGGTGATACCTCATTGTAGTTTTGATTTGCATTTCTCTAATAATTAGTGATGTTGAGCATCTTTTCATGTGCTTCGTGGCCGTCTGTATGTCTTCTTTGGAGAAATGTCTATTTAGGTCTTCTGCCCATTTTTGGATTGGGGTGTTTGTTTCTTTGATATTGAGCTGAATGAGCTGTTTATATATTTTGGAGATTAATCCTTTGTCCGTTGATTCATTTGCAAATATTTTCTCCCATTCTGAGGGTTGTCTTTTCGTCTTGTTTATGGTTTCCTTTGCTGTGCAAAAGCTTTGAAGTTTCATTAGGTCCCATTTGTTTATTTTTGTTTTTATTTCCATTACTCTAGGAGGTGGATCAAAAAAGATCTTGCTGTGATTTATGTCAAAGAGTGTTCTTCCTATGTTTTCCTCTAAGAGTTTTATAGTGTCCACTCTTATATTTAGGTCTCTAATCCATTTTGAGTTTATTTTTGTGTATGGTGTTAGGGAGTATTCTAATTTCATTCTTTTACATGTAGCTGTCCAGTTTTCCCAGCACCACTTATTGAAGAGACTGTCTTTTCTCCATTGTATATCTTTGCCTCCTTTGTCATAGATTAGTTGACCATAGGTGCGTGGGTTAATCTCTGGGCTTTCTATCTTGTTCCATTGATCTATGTTTCTGTTTTTGTGCCAGTACCATATTGTCTTGATTACTGTAGCTTTGTAGTATAGTCTGAAGTCAGGGAGTCTGATTCCTCCAGCTCCATTTTTTTGCCTCAAGACTGCTTTGCCTATTCGGGGTCTTTTGTGTCTCCATACAAATTTTAAGATGATTTGTTCTAGCTCCGTAAAAAATGCCATTGGTAATTTGATAGGGATTGCATTGAATCTGTAGATTGCTTTGGGTAGTATACTCATTTTCACAATGTTGATTCTTCCAATCCAAGAACATGGTATATCTCTCCATCTGTTGGTATCATCTTTAATTTCTTTCATCAGTGTCTTATAGTTTTCTGCATACAGGTCTTTTGTCTCCCTAGGTAGGTTTATTCCTAGGTATTTTATTCTTTTTGTTGCAATGGTAAATGGGAGTGTTTCCATAATTTCTCTTTCAGATTTTTCATCATTAGTGTATAGGAATGCAAGAGATTTCTGTGCATTCATTTTGTATCCTGCAACTTTACCATATTCATTAATTAGCTCTAGCAGTTTTCTGGTGGCAGTTTTAGGATTCTCTATGTATAGTATCATGTCATCCGCAAACAGTGAAAGTTTTACTTCTTCTTTTCCAATTTGTATTCCTTTTATTTCTTTTTCTTCTCTGATTGCCGTGGCTAGGACTTCCAAAACTATGTTGAATAATAGTGGTGAGAGTGGACATCCTTGTCTCGTTCCTGATCTTAGAGGAAATGCTTTCAGTTTTTCACCATTGAGAATGATGTTTGCTGTGGGTTTGTCATATATGGCCTTTATTATGTTGAGGTAGGTTCCCTCTATGCCCACTTTCTGGAGAGTTTTTATCAGAAATGGGTGTTGAATTTTGTCAAAAGCTTTTTCTGCATCTATTGAGATGATCATATGGTTTTTATTCTTCAATTTGTTAATATGGTGTATCACATTGATTGATTTGCGTATATTGAAGAATCCTTGCATCCCTGGGATAAATCCCACTTGATCGTGGTGTATGATCCTTTTAATGTGTTGTTGGATTCTGTTTGCTAGTATTTTGTTGAGGATTTTTGCATCTATATTCATCAGTGATATTGGTCTGTAATTTTCTTTTTTTGTAGTGTCTTTGTCTGGTTTTGGTATCAGGGTGATGGTGGCCTCATAGAATGAGTTTGGGAGTGTTCCTTCCTCTGCAATTTTTTGGAAGAGTTTGAGAAGGATGGGTGTTAGCTCTTCTCTAAATGTTTGATAGAATTCACCTGTGAGGCCATCTGGTCCTGGACTTTTGTTTGTTGGAAGATTTTTAATCACAGTTTCAATTTCATTACTTGTGATTGGTCTGTTCATATTTTCTATTTCTTCCTGGTTCAGTCTTGGAAGGTTATACCTTTCTAAGAATTTGTCCATTTCTTCCAGGTTGTCCATTTTATTGGCATAAAGTTGCTTGTAGTAGTCTCTTAGGATGCTTTGTATTTCTGCAGTGTCTGTTGTAACTTCTCCTTTTTCATTTCTGATTTTATTGATTTGAGTCCTCTCCCTCTTTTTCTTGATGAGTCTGGCTAATGGTTTATCAATTTTGTTTATCTTCTCAAAGAACCAACTTTTAGTTTTATTGATCTTTGCTATTGTTTTCTTTGTTTCTATTTCATTTATTTCTGCTCTGATCTTTATGATTTCTTTCCTTCTGCTAACTTTGGGTTTTGTTTGTTCTTCTTTCTCTAGTTTCTTTAAGTGTAAGGTTAGATTGTTTACTTGAGCTTTTTCTTGTTTCTTTAGGTAGGCTTGTATAGCTATAAACTTCCCTCTTAGAACTGCTTTTGCTGCATCCCATAAGTTTTGGGTCGTCGTGTTTTCATTGTCATTTGTCTCTAGGTATTTTTTGATTTCCTCTTTGATTTCTTCAGTGATCTCTTGGTTATTTAGTAACGTATTGTTTAGCCTCCATGTGTTTGTCCTTTTTACGTTTTTTTCCCTGTAATTCATTTCTAATCTCATAGCGTTGTGGTCAGAAAAGATGCTTGATATGATTTCAATTTTCTTAAATTTACTGAGGCTTGATTTGTGACCCAAGATGTGATCTATCTTGGAGAATGTTCCGTGCGCACTTGAGAAGAACGTGTAATCTGCTGTTTTTGGATGGAATGTCCGATATATATCAATTAAATCTATCTGGTCTATTGTGTCATTTAAAGCTTCTGTTTCCTTATTTATTTTCATTTTGGATGATCTGTCCATTGGTGTAAGTGAGGTGTTAAAGTCCCCCACTATTATTGTGTTACTGTCGATTTCCTCTTTTATAGCTGTTAGCAGTTGCCTTATGTATTGAGGTGCTCCTATGTTGGGTGCATATATATTTATAATTGTTATATCTTCTTCTTGGATTGATCCCTGGATCATTATGTAGTGTCCTTCCTTGTCTCTTGTAACATTCTTTAATTTAAAGTCTGTTTTATCTGATATGAGTATAGCTACTCCAGCTTTCTTTTGATTTCCATTTGCATGGAATATCTTTTTCCATCCCATCACTTTCAGTCTGTATGTGTCCCTAGGTCTAAAGTGGGTCTCTTGTAGACAGCATATATATGGGTCTTGTTTTTGTATCCATTCAGCCAGTCTATGTCTTTTGGTTGGGGCATTTAATCCATTCACGTTTAAGGTAATTATCGATATGTATGTTCCTATGACCATTTTCTTAATTGTTTTGTGTTTGTTTTTGTAGGTCCTTTTCTTCTCTTGTGTTTCCCACTTAGAGAAGTTCCTTTAGCATTTGTTGTAGAGCTGGTTTGGTGGTGCTGAATTCTCTTAGCTTTTGCTTGTCTGTAAAGCTTTTGATTTCTCCATCAAATCTAAATGAGATCCTTGCCGGGTAGAGTAATCTTGGTTGTAGGTTCTTCCCTTTCATCACTTTAAGTATATCATGCCACTCCCTTCTGGCTTGCAGAGTTTCTGCTGAGAAATCAGCTGTTAACCTTATGGGAGTTCCCTTGTATGTTATTTGTCGTTTTTCCCTTGCTGCTTTCAATAACTTTTCTTTGTCTTTAATTTTTGCCACTTTGATTACTATGTGTCTCGGCGTGTTTCTCCTTGGGTTTATCCTGTATGGGACTCTCTGCGCTTCCTGGACTTGGGTGGCTATTTCCTTTCCCATGTTAGGGAAGTTTTCGACTATAATCTCTTCAAATATTTTCTCTGGTCCTTTCTCTCTCTCTTCTCCTTCTGGGACCCCTATAATGCGAATGTTGTTGCGTTTAATGTTATCCCAGAGGTCTCTTAGGCTGTCTTCATTTCTTTTCATTCTTTTTTCTTTAGTCTGTTCCACAGCAGTGAATTCCATCATTCTGTCTTCCAGGTCACTTATCCGTTCTTCTGCCTCAGTTATTCTGCTATTGATTCCTTCTAGTGTAGTTTTCATTTCAGTTATTGTATTGGTCATCTCTGTTTGTTTGTTCTTTAATTCTTCTAGGTCTTTGTTAATCATTTCTTGCATCTTCTCAATCTTTGCCTCCATTCTTATTCCAAGGTCCTGGATCATCTTCACTATCATTATTCTGAATTCTTTTTCTGGAAGGTTGCCTATCTCCACTTCATTTAGTTGTTTTTCTGGGGTTTTTTCTTGTTCCTTCATCTGGTACATAGCCCTCTGCCTTTTCATCTTCTCTATCTTTCTGTAACTGTGGTTTTTGGTCCACAGGCTGCAGGATTATAGTTTTTCTTGCTTCTGTTGTCTGCCCTCTGGTGGTTGAGGCTATCTAAGAGGCTTGATGGGAGGCTCTGGTGGTGGGTAGAGCTGACTGTTGCTGTGGCGGTCAGAGCTCAGTAAAACCTTAATCCACTTGACTGTTGATGGGTGGGGCTGGGTTCCCTCCCTGTTGCTGTGGCGGTCAGAGCTCAGTAAAACCTTAATCCACTTGACTGTTGATGGGTGGGGCTGGGTTCCCTCCCTGTTGGCTGTTTTGCCTGAGGCAACCCAACACTGGAGCCTACCCGTGCTCTTTGGTGGGGTTAATGGCAGACTCTGGGAGGGCTCACGCCAAGGAGAACTTCCCAGAACCTCTGCTGCCAGTGTCCTTATCCCCACGGTGAAACAGAGCCACCACTCGCCTCTGCAGGAGACCCCCCAACACCAGCAGGTAGGTCTGGTTCAGTCTCCCCCAGGCTCACTGCTCCTTCCCCTG
Organism: Balaenoptera ricei; assembly: GCF_028023285.1. Classification (NCBI taxonomy): domain Eukaryota; kingdom Metazoa; phylum Chordata; class Mammalia; order Artiodactyla; family Balaenopteridae; genus Balaenoptera; species Balaenoptera ricei. Next base: position 152,810,673 of record NC_082642.1, on the reverse strand, counting down.
GGTCCTGATGCACACATTACTTTGTGTGTGCCCTCCAAGAGTGGGGTCTCTGTTTCCCCCAGTCCCGTCAAAGTCCTGCAATCCAACTCCCACTAGGCTTCAAAGTCTGATTCTCTAGGAATTCCTCCTCCCGTTGCCTGACCCCCAGGTTGGGAAGCCTGACGTGGGGCTCAGAACCTTTACTCCAGTGGGTGGACTTCTGTGGTATAAGTGTTCGCCAGTCTGTGAGTCACCCACCCAGCAGTTACGGGGTTTGATTTTACTCTGCTTGCGCCCCTCCTACCGTCTCACTGTGGCTTCTCCTCTGTCCTTGGACGTGGGGTATCCTCCTTGGTGAAGTCCAGGGTCTTCCTGTCAATGATGGTCCAGCAGTCAGTTGTGATTCTGGTGCTCTCGCAAGAGGGAGTGACAGCACGTCCTTCTACTCCGCCATCTTGGTTAATCGTCCAGTCTTTTCTCTTCGAAATATTTTTAAATCATTTTGTTCATAGTAACTTATGTGCTTCTCTATCAATGCATTACATTACCAGACCTAGCAGGGGTCTTATAACTACCATAGTTTTGAAATAGCAACGATGGTAAATGATTTTTCCAGGTATCTGCAACACCTGTAAAGCAATGCAAACTATGAGTGATTCCTATCGGTGATCAACTCACAGGCACCGTTAAGATCGCTGTAGGTGGCTGCCTTTATTCATAACACAAGGACAGGCTTTTCAGGGAGAAGCTGATGAAATAAATCATGCAACTTTTTTTTCTATCCAAGTTGACAGGTACCCTGAATTCTATGGGCCCTGGGCCCCAGATTAAGAGCCCCCACCCTACAAACTGCTGCCTCATCTCCTGGTTCCCCTTGATGGTCCAAGTCTTTGAAGGAATTCTCTGGGCTCATTATGTCCTGTGTCCCTATCCCGACTCTCTGTTGAAGCCACTCCCATCATTCTGCTGAAACTGAGCTGGTCAAGGTCTCCGATGTCCTTCATGTTGCTAACCATCATTTCCATGCTCAGATGACGTGATTTATCTGATGATTTGACACTCCCTCCAACTTGGATCTCTGTCCTCGCTCACCGCTCTCCCTCTGGGTTGTCTCCTCCCTCCCAGCCACTCCCTGTGGCCCATGGCTGGTTCCTCCTCATCACCCCCATCTCTGATGTTGGAGGGTTCCTGGATCAGTCGTCAGGCACCTGTTCCTCTACAGAGGAGTCTACACTCACTCCCTAGGGGCTCTTGCCCAGTCTCACAGCTTTCAATCCTGTCTCTTTCTCTTTTTTTTGTTTTGTTTTGTGGGATCTTAGTTCCCCAACCAGGGATTGAACCTGGGCCACGGCAGTGAAAACACCAAGTCCTAACCACTGGACTGCCAGGGAATTCCCTCGATCCTGTCTCTATGTTGTTGAGTCCCAAGTGGACTTCTCCACTTCTGTGCCCTCCCCAAACTCTGCACTTATACATCCAACCACAGTATCCCCCTACCCTACTGGGTGGGGACAGCCATCTCAACCCAGCATGTCTAAAACAAGACTCCTCTTGTCTGCCCTCACCCTCCAAACCCAGATCCTCCCACTTCCCACTGTCTTCACCCTCGATAAATGGCAACTCCATTCTTCCAGTTGCCCAAGACCTTGGAGCCATGATTGACCCCTGTCTCTCACACCCCATAGCTAAGCCATCAGCAAACCCTACCTGTCTCACCTCCAAATGTATCTAGAAACCAAGCTCTTCTCAGCATCTACCTTTGTCACTGCCAACATCTCTTACCTGGGTGATCACAGGACTCTCCTATTAGGATCCCTGATTCAGCCCAGGTGTGACCTTGGACAAGTTACTTAACCTCTCTAAGCCTCAGTTTCTCCGTCTGTAAACAGGGACAATGACATGCACATCACAGATTTGTTGAAGGATTAAATAAGTTAGTGCCAGTGGAAACACTTAGCACAGGTCTGGCATATCACAAACACTCAGGACATTTAGCTGTGATTGTTTTTATTCTTATCATTAATAACTCACAGCTTCTATGCACCTGGGCTTGAAAGGCTAAATTTACAGAGAATGAGCATTAAACATCATTTTTTAGCTGTATTTTATTTAGCATTTGTAAATCTCAGTCTTATGTTTTCATTTGACACATTTTTAGTCACTGCTATATAATCCCAGTTCAGTGCTCAAATAAATCATTTTCACAGGCTTACAAAATCCATCCAATAGTTATCTTATTCATGGAGGTTTCCAGCCCAGCTGAGACAATGTCCTGTTACTTACTTCATTTCTGTTTTGATGTAAGTCCTAAAGGGAGGTCCCACTGAGCTCTACTGGATTTCCAAGGGAAAGCCTGGGCAACCATCTGAGCTGCCTTATCCAAACCTGCCGGCACCCCAAATTTGGGTTTTTATGGTCTGTGAAACCAAAACGTGTTGATTTAAGAAAACCAGACATCCAGGCTGAAAAGGTCTGCCATGTCTCTGGATGCAGCCCAGCCAATTACATACAAAGTGGAGAACTGAGCCCCTCAAACTCTGTGGGGGATCAGTGGATTCATACACTTTTCCAATCTGGAGAAGCTGAGTCATCTGACCACCGTATGGGTTACTTACTGTAGTTGGCACTCGCTCTTGAGTTTTTACAGCTACAGAAGGCCTTCCAAATTCCTCTTTCCCTGTGTTCTCTCCCTCTCCCTGGATTCTATCCTCCACGCTTTCAGACATGAAGCTGACCAATGCCTTGCTGTTTTCTGTGGCAGACGTGAAGTCATCAGACCATGCTCAGTGCCTGCTCTGGAAGCGAACCCACTTCTCATGTTCAGACATGAGTGTTTTTTTTTTCTGTACTCCCCTAGGCCACCATTCAGTGATCCCCTGCATTGGTTTACTAGGGCTGCCATAGCAAAGCACCACAGAGTAGGTGGCTTAAAACAGTAGAAATGTATTCTCTCACAGTTCTAGGGGCCAGAAGTCCAAAGTCAAGGGGTCAGCAGGGTTGGTTCCTTCTGAGGGGCGTGAGGAAGGATCTGTTCCAGGCTCCTCTCCTGGCTTCTGGTGGCTGCTGGCCCTCCTTGGCACTCCTTGGCCTGTAGCAGCATCACTCCAATCTCTGCCTCCATCTTCATATGGTGCCTTCCCTATGTCTTTGTCTTCACATAACCATCTTCTCATAAACACACCAGTCTTATCGGTTTAGTGATATACCCTACTCCAGTATGCCCTCATCTTAACTAAAAATTACCTCTGCAGTGACCCTATTTCCAAATAATAAGGTCACTTTCTGAGGCATTAGGGGTTATGATCTCAACACACATTTTTGGAGAGACACAATTCAACCCATTGCATCTCTTATATAAAGCCTTCCTAGAGAACACTTTAACTATTCGTCATCTAATCATCATTTAACACTTTTGAAAAAAACCTTACAACCTATGGGGTGTTTTTTGCTTTTCTAATATTTTTCTTGCACAGCAGCAGATTTTTAGTCACCTGTCCCCTGAAAAATGAAAACAACATAGCAAAGCTACACAACTATCTTGTCAGAAAAAACACGTATGCAAAGGCACCAGGGCTTTTTATTCAATGAAATTCAATCATTTCATTTTAACATGTTGATCTACTGCATTTTTAATGGATTCTAATGAAATTCTGGTGAGTTGAAATTAGAGAGATAATGCCTCCTGGGAAATGGTTTAGAATTTTTATGGTCGTGGTAACTTAAGCTTGTAGTTTTCACTAAATCAATAGTTTGTTCAATCTCGTTGAGTTGAAAATGGCCTCTGCAAGCACTTAACCACATACCATGATTTTCATACAGTATTAACACAGGCTTTTTCCCCAAACCAGCTCTTGTTATGAAAAGTAGATTTTTCTTTACTCATCCAAAATAGAGGGGAAGTTTTAACCTATAAATTGTCATTTCTATATGATTTGTACAAGATATCTCACATTGGTTTTCCTGAATAATATTAGCAAGCCCCAACTATCATGGCAGTAATAAGTTAATTATATAGTTATTCTGTCTCTGCCTCTTATGGAAAGACTGCGGTTCTTCCAAACCATGTGTAGATGGCATAGAGGTCCTCATAAATTTAAAATACAGATGCCTGCCAGTCTGAAAAATAACCCAAGGAAAGTTACAGAAAGCTTGGAGTAATAATGAAGGAAACTTCATTTTTAGAGCCAAAAAAACCCACAGTCCAGCCCATCCTAAATGAATATGAAATGGTTTTTCCAAGGTATTACTTGATCACTTTGTCATAATTCTTATATATTTGTATAAAAAGATGTACTAAAATAGCACCTCTGGAGTATACCTAAGCTTCTAGGAAAGAGATCCACTCGCTTTGTACACTATGAAGAAAACAAGCATCCAACATGTCATTTAGGAATTACTGGTTGGAGTTATTTTATACTGATAGACCATAAAAGTCCTTTTTTCTTTTCTCCTGTTGGGTAGTGTTGCTAATGTAGCTCATTTAGATGAATCCAAATCTCCCTTGAGTTTATCCCTAGTTCCCAAGGTCTAGCATTTATGAAATATCTGAACTACTGATATAATGAGGTGACAAGGAGGACATTACAGGTTTTGGTTAAATTTTTTATTTTATATTGGAGTATAGTTGATTAATAATATTGTGTTAGTTTCAGGTGTACAGCAAAGTGATTCAGTTATACATATACATGTATCTATTCTTTTTCAAATTCTTTTCCCATTTAGATTATTACAGAGTATTGAGCAGAGTTCCCAGTGCTATACAGTAGACCCTTGTTGGTCATCTTTTTAAAATATAGCAGTGTATACATGTCAATCCCAAACTCCCAATCTATCCCTCTCAGCATTACAATTTTTTGAACCAGACATTTTCTTCAACTGCTGAACATCAAAGTTGAGGCAACTCTGCATTCTTTCAAAGTCCAATGACCACCTTCCTTAAAAGGCAGCTCTTCATTTTTCCGACAAAGCTCTAGGAAACAAAGTCCAAGCTGTCTCCACAGTTGATCCAACATGTGTCAGGAGGCCGTGGGGCAGCCATACATGGGATGGCCCATTCCCAACCGGCTCTAAATCCACTCCGACTGCAGGCTGGTCAGAAGCTGAAATGAGGTTCGGGAGGCCAAATCATCCAACTCTTCTGCCCAGGTGGTTGTGGGTATAGAACCTTCCACACACCTGGCTGGGGCCCTGTCTCTCAGGGTACAACCTGCTCCTGCCCCGGGGCTGACATTCCCTTCAGCAGTGCGTGTGGAAAAGACAAAGGACACACGTGTCCGTAGCAGAGCTCTTCATAGTAGGGGCCGAGGGACACGGGGCAGTAGAGAAGTAGGAGTAGGGGCCGGGCAAACAGCCCATCTGTCCCTCATCCCGGTGAGGCACTCCCCACCGGTCACTGCTGTTGAAATGATGCCTAATTCAGAGGCAAAGCTCCAAAGTTGACACAGCTGGGGTCCAGGCAGGCTGGGAGAAAATCCACCATGTGCTCTGGGTTCCTGCCTCGTGTTCTTTGTTTTGTTTTGTTTGTTTTGAATTCCTTCCTTTAAAAAAATGTAGCTCATGGACAACAGAGGAAGGAGACAACATAAAAGTTTATATGGAAAAAAAAAAACCCTCGCCTTTCAGATCTGGTGCTCATAAAACCAGATCCAGTGTAAGGGGCGACAGCAGCCCTGGTGCTTTTCACAGCTGCCCTTCACAGATTTTCACATTAGTTTACAGCCCTGGGGTTTGCTGAGACTCTACTGGGGGCACATCAGAGCATCTTGCTGGCCGTCCTATTTGTGCTCATTCAACCCTCCCCAAAATCAAAATTATCTTTTTTTTTTTTAATCAACCCTATCTCATCACTGCTCCATTAAACTTGCAACAGACTTCCATCCTCTAAGTCCACTTGCCTAAGTGATTTGACTTTAAGCTGTCCTTTGGCAGAGTCGGGGGAGGATGTCTCCAGTCAAATAAGCTTAGGAGATGCCACACGCGAGACTTTTCTGGGAGATTCCCAGTTATGTTTGCATATTACCAGCGATGAGAAGTCCTACAGTTAGTTACCAGATCTTCTCCAACCTAGCTGGCATTTCTGTCTTCCACGAGACTTCCTGCCAGCACGGCATCCTGAGAAGCAGCCACTGGGAAGGACTGCCCTAAATCCTGCTCACAGGTGTGACAGCCACATACTGCCCACCCAGGAGCGTGCTTTGGGGGCTCTGTGAACCCAAACGCTAGGCCCGATGTCTGTTCCTGCAATGCGTCGTCTTGTTACACACAGCCCCACCCACCCCGCCTGTCGAGGTCTTTTTGGAACCTGATTCTTAGAACCATATTTGTCTTGGACGCACATCTCTCTAGCAAATGTTTCCACGAGCACACGCACGTCTGCAGGAAAAGGGCAACCCGTGGACGAAGCCAACTGCAGGCCAGCTGGACCCTCCACACGCTGCCCCTCCTGGAGGCCATGCTTGGGCAAGTTCCTTCCGAAGCATCAGCGATGAGTTTTATGTGGTTTCCAAGGAGATTCGCTGGCTTGAGGTTGTTTTTGCATCGAATGGCCCCAAAGTGAAAAGTGGTTGCTGGGAAGTTGAATTATGACCTAACACCAGTAGCAGCTGCTGGTAACTAGGGGGAAAGGGGTGGGGGGCTGGGGTCTGGGAGTTGGGGGCTCATTAACACTCACTTCTTAAATTAGCAAATCCTTCAAGCACAAGTTTAAATATAGCAACCTAATGGTTTCTAAAATTAGCAGTCGTTGCTCTCCATAAATATTTAGACATCCAATAAACTTCTGGTCCACTTCCCTAGACTAATGGGGTCAGCAGGCTTAGCTTTTATGCCGCATTCTTTAGGCTCAGTGGGCTTAATGATTGACCTTGACAAGCAAGAGCTGTGAGGAGCCTCAGAAGGCCCTGGCCAGGGACAGACAGCGGGGCCACCAGGCTGGAGGTGGCCTTCAGGCGTTACTGAAAGGATCTCAGAGGCCACCTGGAGAAATCCACAGCTCCAGGCTCCCTGGAGGAACCGACCGTCCTGGTTTGCCTGGGACTGTCCCAATTTCAGCACTGAAAGTCCGTCACCCTGGCCACCTGAACCACTGTAAAAGGACATCTTCGGGGGGGGAGAGTCAACTCCCCCAGGATACACCAAGGACACCACCCCTAGGCCCTCACGCTAACTTCAGTCCTACTGCGTTCAGAAAGGAAGACTTAAACCGGGGAAAATACTAGCCAGGCCAGAAAAAGAACTTTCACCCCTGCACCCAGTTTCCCCACGTGGAAAGCAGAGGAGGTAACAGCTGCTGCTTCACTGGGTAACTGTGGGGAATAAACTGGGAGGCGTGTGTGAGCGCTCAGCCCAGGGCCGAGCACCATTCAGGCCCAGTAAATCGGCGCTTTTGGTGTCAGCTCTGCTCGGGTGCCCAGTGCATCCAGGAGGTGGGTGGCGGCAGCTCTGGCGCCGCACATCAGAGCGGCACCCTCTGTGGGCCCCGCCGCCTGCCCGGCGGTGACCACAGGACAGTTGCCCCTCCCTGGGCAGCAGGGACTGTGGGGTCTCCCCCCGCTGCCCCGCCCCACAAGCCCAGCACCTGCACTGAGTGCTTGCTGAATGGAGGGAAGAAGGCTTCCTAAGCAAAGCCAGCTTCGCAAGACGCCTGTGGCCGATCAGCTCGAGGTGTGAGTGAAGAACACAGGGTCCTGAGCAAACAGTCATTTTTAACATCAGCAAAACCCCCGACCTCGTCCCCCCCCAGACCACTGATGTCCTGTCCAGCACCACGCTGTCTCACCGTTATCTCGTTTGTCTGTTAAGCAGGACAGATCTAAAGATCATCTCCAACAATGCTAAGACATGCAGGTGTAGATTTTTAAATCCAGCAAGATGATCGTAGAGGCCTCCAAAGGGAGCATCACCTGTTACTAACCAAATCCTTCGTCGTGATTTAGTGAGAGATTTCTTTACAGCGGACCCAGGATTAAAGCCAAGAGGGCCTGGGGCACCCCAAAAACAGCTCGCAAGAGAATCTGCATTGGGCGACGCCCTCCTGGCCCACTTTGGCTCCCCGCAGCCTTCCTGCGCTTAACTGCAGAACACTGCTCTGAGAAAGAAGGAAGAAGCGGGTTTTGCCTTCCGAACTCTCACCAGTTTGGGTCGCTGAAGTGACTTGGCACCAGCAGAGAAGCTTCCCTTTTCCTCCCTTCAGAATCAGAAGACACTCTGCGGCCATGAAGTCCAGCTCCCTTGTTTTAAAGACAGAGATGCCCCGAGTCAGGCAGAGGGTGGGATTCTCTTCTTTTGCCCCTTACTCTGCTCCCGGCAGGAGAGAGGAGCTGGTGGTTTCCACTCGGGCAGTTCTGGTCTCCCTCCCTTTTTCCCTTCCTTCCTCTCCCCCTTCCATCCTCCTTTCCTCCCTCCCCCACTCCCTGCCTCTCTCCTCCCTCCCTCCCAATATTTCCCGAGCATCCCCGATACGCCTGGCACTACATACCACATACGTGCTGGGTCCTTTTCCCCAAGAAGTGTGTGAGGTTTTGCCACGGTTACAGTGTTCAGTAGCAGCCTGTCCTGTAATAAGCCCACCCCTCTTCAGAGCGGTGTGAGAGGAGGCACCCTGCCCGCACAGGAGGGTCACTGGTTTGTGGTCCTGGCTGCAGCGCCTAAGAAGCTGATGACCTTGGCCATTCCTCTCCCCTGGCGTCAGTGGATAATCTCTAAGGTCACATCTGGGATTCTGGGAGGCGGCGTCTGACCCGCCTATGGTGCCAAACCCCCTCCTATGAGCACATAGGGAAGTCTCCCACTTTCAGAAAATGTTTCCTCCTGACAGGCAGTCTGAGCTATTTTCTAAGTCATAAGCGGCACACGCCTTAAGACTTACCAGTCCATTTGTTGATTTAACAACCTTAGTGATCACTGATCAACAGAATGAAGTGAGATTCAAATGCAGCAGAGTTTGAGGGCAGACACAAGACAAAACTTCCCACGTGGGGTTGCTAAGTACTGAGAGAAGTGGGGTCTCTGGAGGGTCCTTCCCTGGGGTCCCGGGAAAGCACAGCCCAGCCAGATGTCGGCTGTCACCCCTTCTAGCTCTGGCCTTCCAGGGAAAGTGTCTTAGGCGAGCCGCTTATTCGTTCACCCAATCAAGGCTCAGAAACTATTTTTAAAAACATGTTAATCGTGGCACCAACCGCCTATGGAAATGGCCGTTTCGGTGGCAGAAATAGATGCATCGAGATAATCTTTAACCCGTTTCCTCTCCCCCCGCCCCGCCTCCCGGCTTCATTAGGACTCGTGCGGGCGCCTGAGCGAGCGGCAACCGCCAGCAAGGTCATGGGCAGCGCGGCCGTGCAGCTGCTGGCCTTCCTGCTCAGCTTCCTGGGCCTGGTCGGCACGCTCATCACCACCATCCTGCCGCACTGGCGCCGGACGGCGCACGTGGGCACCAACATCCTGACGGCCGTGTCCTACCTGAAGGGGCTGTGGATGGAGTGCGTGTGGCACAGCACGGGCATCTACCAGTGCCAGATCTACCGCTCGCTGCTGGCGCTGCCCCGCGACCTGCAGGCGGCCCGCGCGCTCATGGTCATCTCCTGCCTGCTGTCGGGCGTGGCCTGCGCCTGCGCCGTGGTCGGCATGAAGTGCACGCGCTGCGCCAAGGGCACGCCTGCCAAGCCCGCGTTCGCCGTGCTGGGCGGCGTGCTCTTCCTCCTGGCCGGCCTGCTCTGCATGGTGGCCGTGTCCTGGACCACCCACGACGTGGTGCAGAACTTCTACAACCCGCTGCTGCCCAGCGGCATGAAGTTCGAGATCGGGCAGGCCCTGTACCTCGGCTTCATCTCCTCGTCCCTGTCGCTCATCGGCGGCACGCTGCTCTGCCTGTCCTGCCAGGACGAGGCGCCCTCCAGGCCCTGCCAGGCTCAGCCCCGGGCCGGCACGGCCACCGCGCCCGCCTACCGGCCACCCGACGCCTACAAGGACAATCGGGCCCCCTCGGCCACCTCGGCCTCGCACAGCGGGTACAGGCTGAACGACTATGTGTGAGTCCCCACGGCCTGGCCCTCCCCAGGCCCCCGAGAGGCGCCCGGGACCCAGGCTGCCGACCGCTTCAAGGTCCGGGCACCAAGTTTACTTCTGGGCTGCTTTGGTGTCCAAAGGAATAATGTGAACCTGAGGAAAATGGGCTTAGGATGCAGGGAAGGCGGGGAAATAAGATGAGGAGAAAAGCTCTACCTACCAAAGGCTAAAAAAAAAAAATCCTGTTTTTGTATTTATTATATGTATTTATGTGGGTGATTTAACGACAGCTGAATAAAAAGCGACTTGGGAGTTTGGTCAGTGGGGTTTGTTTGCAAGCCAGGAATAAACCTTTTGGATGCGGTTGTCCCTGAAACTGACAATAGCCGTGTCTGTTTGCAGACCCTGATTCTGTCTGCGAAGATGCTGGTAGCCGTAGCCGGCAGGCCTCCGGGCTCTGCCCACACGGGACAGGAGAATCACAGGAGGGCTGGGCTGATGTTCATCCAAAAGGCGCCTGAGCGGCATCACCAGAAACGGTCGCCCTGCCCTGGCTCGATCTCAGAGGCAAGGCAGGAGGTGCGGGGCTTCCTTGAAAAAAAGATAATTGCCATCAACCACAAAAGAAGGACAATGTCATTTTCTACCGGGAAGCAGTCGGCCCGCACTAGTAAGGCAGCGAAAGTCAGAAGGAAAAAAAAAGGCAAAGTGAAACACGCCTGTTCACTTGGCTTTCCAGGCATTGGCAAGAGGCCCAGTTAGGAAGGCTGCTCACCCCAAGCACAGAATGTCACTGGCGTCTTTCCTGGGAACAGAAGTATGATGGCAGCTGACATCAGAGCAGGTACAAGGGCTGCTGACTGCTCTTTTAGCTGGAAAGAACTGCTGCGAGGGCCAGGTGAGGCCTGACCTCTTTAAGGACACTGAATTTGCTTTCGGGGCTGTGATCTAAATCACACACACACACACGCACACACACACACACACACACACACACACGCTGCTCCCCCGTTAGCCCAGGGAGACTGCTCATGCCTCTGCCCCAGCCTCAAGCTGTGAACACGGAAGGAAATAGCCTGCCGCGTGGAAGGGCTGAGTCTGAGGTCTGTTACGTGAAGCCCCACCATCCTCAAGGGGTCTTAGAATAGGGCCACCAGGGCTCCATCCGTCACTGTCCGCAGGGAAGCGAGCCACAGAGGGTCAGCCACACGTGGCTGGGCTTACTGGCGTGGCGTGGCGTGGCCTGGTGAGACTCTGGCCCCAGGATCAGGGAGGTAGAAGGGGAGGCTCCCGGGCAAGGATTAGGAGGCCAGACGGACCTCAGCCCTGCGACTCTGGATCCAGCAAGGCTGGAAGTTGCTTGATGCTCCCCTGACTTCATGCCTCCTCCTGACAGGGTCCTCCGGGCCACCGAGATGGTGACAAGAAGCCCAGCTGCCACGTGCTTCCCACGTAGGCAGAGGCTCTCACCAGTAATGTCCATACACCCCACGATCCTCTTCTGATTCCTTTAAGCCTCACCAGTTACACCTAATAAACTGCACCATTGATGAGATCCAGCAACAGGAGAATCTTCTAGCAACATTGAAAAGTCAGGGTTTAAGGAACAATCCTACACATACATATTTCTTTTCTATTTTGTGCTGACCTCTAGACCCCAAGCAACAGGGGCCGCTTCTGTTTGGAAGGAGGGGGTACCACACATTTTAGCCTCTATCTAGCCCCGCAGAAGCTAAGAGGGCTGGTATGTGCCATCCTATTTAGGTCAGGGATTTAGATCAGAAAGGTCATCATTTATTTATGATGGAACAAGCAATTTTAACCTACTCTTTAAATTATAAAAACAAATCTGAATCTATAAAGAAGAGAAACAAAATCTTCTTAAAACGAAATGATATTCTGTCAGTCCTTACTTGATGGTCACAATCTAGAATGTGTTTAGTGAAGTTATTCTAGTTAATAGACCGATTACAAATTTAAAGGTAAAATAGCTTTTTAAAATTCGAAGTATAGTTGATTTACAATATTTTATTAGTTTCAGGTGTCTAGCAAAGTGATTCAGTTATATTTTTTTCAGATTATTTTCCATTATAGGTTATTACAAGATATTGAACATAGTTCCCTGTGCTATACAGTAAATCCTTGTTGCTGATCTATTTTATGTATCGTAGTTTGTATCTGTTAACCCCAAACTCCTAATTTGTCTCCCCCCTTCCCTTTGATAACCATAAGTTTGTTTTCTATGTCTGTGAGTCTGTTTTGTATATAGATTTGTTTGTATTTTTTTTTAGATTCCACATATAAGTGACATTGTATAATATTTGTCTTTCTCTGTCTGACTTACTTCACTTAGTATGATAATCTCTAGGCCCATCCGTGTTGCTGCGAATGGCAATATTTCTTTCTAAAATAGCTCTTATCAAACTCTTTCTCTGAATTCTGTCACTACTAAAGTAAAATATGTTCCTCTCTCCTACTCAGGTGAAAGACTAATAATAATAGTGATTACAATTTATTAAGCACTTACCATGTTCCAGGAATACCTTTTACTTACTAATTTACCAATTTATCTCTTACCAAAGAGATACACAAGAACCCAATGAGATAAATACTCATTTTAACCCCATTTTACAAAGGAGGAAATCAAAGTGCATAGAGATTAAATTTTTTGCCCAGGGTCACAGAGCTAGTGAGCAAAAGACCCAGGATTTGAACCCAGACAGGTAAGCAGGGAGAAAATACATTCACTCAAGTAGAAGCATGACCTATAAGCTAATTAATTTCATGTCCAGACTATTTCCAAATAATTAAGTGAATTGTTTCATGACCATATTTAGTTCTTTCTAGAACCATCACTCTGTTAACTGGGTTCTGGCTGGATTACAGGAAATGTGATATCAGACCCATAGGTCCAAGTTTGAATCCCCATAGAAAGCAGAAAGTGACACACAGGAAGTGACACACGGATGGCTCTGACCTACAGCTGGCCCACCAACTGTAGGAAATAGATCCAAATAAGACCTTAATTCCCTCCTTCAAGATACAGGGTGTAAGATCGCTGTTCCCAGTTTCCTCTGGCTCTTTTGCTCTCATTCACTCCTAAGACAAGAGCTCAGGTCCTGTGATCCCCTTTTTCATCACATTACAATCTCCTCCCCTTTTTCATCACATTACAATCTCCAGGGCCATCAAGTAGATGCCTGCCTCTGCCCATCTCTTTGGGACTAGGCAGTCATAACCAAGGTTGTTTTGAACAAAGTATGGTCTCCTTTCGAGGTACAACATGTAATCCCAAATTTCAAAATAAAAAGGAAACATGAGTCAGATTCTGATGTTTTCCAGGAAACTGTTGTTATGAATGTAAATTACAATATGACCCTCATGGGATAAAGAATGCTATATTTCTTTGCTTCCCTAAATCAAATCAAATTTGGCTCTGATTCAGAGGTCTAAAGCCAGCCACGTTTCCTTGTTCCCTCCCCAGCATTTAGGAGGGCTCAGGGCCCCAGCACTACTGGAGGCCCTGGACTTGGGGAAGGGGTGAGGCCCAGCCTTTAGGCCTTGGGGTCGCTCTGGTTACCTGCTGACTGCCAGGTGCTGGTTCCTTCACAGCCTGGAGCCTCCTGATGCTGCTCCCAGGCCACAGCCCATCCATCCTCACGGTCACCCATGTCATGCCCCAGCCCCTCCCAGGCCATATGTGTGAATGCGCACTGGAATCTTCTACCCTGAGGAACCCTTAGTCCCAGGCTCAGTCTCCGGGAAGCCACTTCCTGAAACGGATCCACGCCTCTCCTATACCCAAAGCACCAGAACGTTCCCCCTTCTTGGATAAGACACCCTAATTGCTTTCCCGGGTTAAGTCTTTTGAAATCAAAAGGCTCTGAAATCCCCCAGAGAATCCTACTTTCGTAGCAGCCACTGTTGCCCTACGTGGAAATAATTTGAAAACTACGGCACCTTCACAATTTGTATAACAGTCCATTACTTGATAGTTATAAACCAAAGGTGGGGCCAGGATCTGCACCCTAGATGCCCGGCCCCAAAGCCCCAAAGCGTGGCCACATGCCTCCCTGCTTCCCCCTGCCTTGGACCCTCTGTGCTTTCTTGCTTCCAGGTGGAGGGAACAGCGTGGCTGTTGACAGTCGGGCATGAGATGGGGATCTGGACGAGGGGGCAGCCGTGGAGGTGGGAGGAGGTTGGGATGTGCCTGAAGGTAGAGCTGATAAAATGTACCGATGGCTTGGTTGTGGGGTGCGAAAAGAAAGGGGCTTAAATGTGGATGCCAAGATTTGGGACTGGATCAACTGGAAGAATGGGTTCACTGTGTTCTGAAAGAAGGAGATTCTGGAAAGAAAAGGTTCTGGTAAGGTAGATTTTGTTTGTTTTCCATGTGTTTGGTCTGAGCCGCCTCAAGTGGAGCTGGCGATCAGGGCCCTTAGATGTGTGAAGCTGGAGTTGAGGGACAGATCAACGTGGGAACCTCAGCCCAGGACACAATGAGCCACGCAGCTAGAAAGGGTCTCATGGGAGCTGAACACACATGAGCAACCAAAGAAGCCAAGGGCTGCTGAGGGTTTCACATTCGGAGGCTGGGAGGACGGGAGCGTCCAGCAAGGCAACCAGAAGAGGAACACCCCCCCGTGAGCAAGGAGGACCAAACTGGGAGGTTCTGGAAGCCGAGGAGAAGGGAGCGGTGTTCAGTCACCTCTTTCTTTTTTTTTTTTTTTTTTTTTTTTTTTTTTTTTTTTTTTTCACTGTTGCTGGGACTTTTAATTTATTTATTTATTTTTGGCTGTGCTGGGTCCTCGGTTCGTGCGAGGGCTCTCTCCAGTCGCGGCAAGTGGGGGCCACTCTTCATCGCGGTGCGGGGACCGCTCTTCATCGCGATGCGCGGGCCCTTCACTATCGCGGCCCCTCCCGCTGCGGGGCACAGGCTCCAGACGCGCAGGCTCAGCAGCTGTGGCTCACGGGCCCAGCCACTCCGTGGCATGTGGGATCTTCCCAGACCAGGGCTCGAACCCGTGTCCCCTGCATTAGCAGGCAGACTCTCAACCACCGCGCCACCAGGGAAGCCCCAGTCACCTCTTTCTATCTTCACACTAACTTAGGCACCATGAGCAGCTGCATTTAACAGATGAGGAAACGGGGCTTCGAACAGAAAGGCACTTGCTGAGGACTGCTGCAAGGAAGGAGTAAATTGCCGGGTAGGGAAACTTAGGCACAGATTAGAAAATTCTCATTTCCAGTCTGTAAGGTCGCGATAACCCTTACAGAAGAATATGCATGTTCCTGCTCTTTCTGCATAAACATTAAGACATCCCTAGTTACAGATTTCTCCCTGGATAATAGAACAGGGCCTTCTCGCCGAGGTTTATACTACGCACCCTTAGAAAGGTGTGGTGATTATGGACTCAGCTCAGATTAATTATTTTCATATAAAGGGAAAAAGGTAAATATGTAAGATTTCAAGAGGAAACCATTATATTGAAATGTGTTATCGAAATATTTTAAAACGATGGCATAGTAATATTTGTCCTCCTTTACTAATGCACAAAATGACATTATCCAGCAGGGGAAGTCTAATAAATACTGCAATTTCAAAGCAATAATAAGCATAAAGGATATTTTAAGAAATTTGCAACAATTGTAATTTGATGTGAAAATATCTGTAATTTTCAAAGTTACAAGGGTTGAAATACCAAAAAAAAAAAAAAAAAAGTAAAGCAACTTGCTCAGGTGACTTGAAGACACTTAAAGCCCCCTGAGCATGAGAAGACATTCATGCAACCGGAAGTTCAATTTTCCTTCTGCATGTAAGCGATAGTTCATTAAAATAATCCCTAATTGCTCCCCGGGGACCCAGAGGGTGTTAAGTGTGTACATCTGGGGTGGGGACTGCAGGACAGCAGGGTGAAACTGAGCACCGTTCCTGAAGACAGCAGAAGCCTGGGTCCTCCATTAACTCTCAGAACACCCCTTCCTCTGTTTGTCCAATGAACACAGTGATAAACCTGGAACTTCTGGCATTTGCGCAGGAAGCGCCATCTCAGTGCCCTGAGGGGATGAATTGTACCACTCGTGTCAAAAACCAGAATCCAGCCGAGTGAATTTGAAAGATCTAATTGGTTTTATTAGGCGATTCATGAGTTAGGCATCATCCCAGCTAGCAGCTAGAAGCACGCTCACAGGGATTGTACATAATGGAAGGTTTTTGTAGGAAGAAGGATGGGGTGAGGGAGCTATTAGCAAGAGAAAAGAAAGGATTCTTTTTAAGTCAGTATATCTTTGGTGGGGGGGGCGATGACAAGGGTTTGTGGGGTTTTTAAAAAATTTTTATTGGAGTGTAGTTGCTTTACAATGTTGTTAGTTTCTACTGTACAGCAAAGTGCATCAGCTATACATATACATATATCCCCTCTTTTTTGGATTTCCTTCCCATTTAGGTCACCACAGAGCATTGGATGACAAGGGTTTGATCACACAGATTGCCCCTTCTTCCTCTGGGGAGGGTTGGAGGGGAATGAAGAGGGCCCACCTGATGGTGCTGACCAGGTTTGGTATCATGGGCTTTTAGCACAAGTAATGCTATCTGGGGCCTGTGGCTTTCCTTTTAACACCCCAAAGGCACTGTTCCCATCGGTGATAAACCGGCCAGGGAGCTCCTCCCGGTGGCCGGAGAAGCACCAGGCACCTGATACCCAAGTTGTGGGTTTCAGGCCAGGGACCACTGGCTGCGGTTTGCTTGGTCCTCTCACAGGAGGGATGGAGAGGCAGCTTGCTAAACCGAAGTAGGCCAACAGCAAAGGCAAACCCATCACACATTTCTTATTCAGGAAACGTCCGTTTCAGGCAAATGAACATTAGAACCGGCCATGCTCTGAAGCCGAACAGTCACGGTGGGGAGAGGCAGGAGCAAGCTGCGGAGGTCCCGGGGGGCAGGGCTTGGAGCGGGGGGGACAAGTGAGTGAAACAGGCTTAACTAAGCCTTCGAGGATTAAAGAAACAAGCCACCTCGCTTCTCCTGTAGTATCCTCACTCTCGCCCAAGAGACACAGGAGTGTGTGTGTGTGTGTGTGTGTGTGTGTGTGTCTGTGTCTGTGAGAGAGAGGGAGAGATTGAAATCTGAGGTCCTGTAATATATGAAGCCTTTTCTTGAATCAAAAAGCACAAAGCCATTTTCTGGGCAAATATCCAAAGGAAAACACAGAAATTTCATTCTAGTAAATTATTTTAAAATACCACCAACTGGCTTTCACAGGTGTGTGTGGCAGGGGAAAGGCATTAGCAAACAGCCCATTTCCTGCCTGAGAAAGGCCAGTGGAGGTCACCCCATCAATCTGGGAGGGCCCAGCCCCTGGGGGCGGATCACCTGTACCCTCCTCACACCTCTTGCTCTGCCAGCTGTGCCCCAGGAAAGCTCGGCACAACATACTCCTTAATTCTTTTCTCCTGAGGGACTTTCTGTTTAAAAGCTCGCCACCCTCCCATCCCTGCTGAGTAAATGATTGACAGGCTTGAGCTTTCCATCCCACCAGGGCTCCTGCAGGGAACGTCAGCTGCCTGCAGCTTGTGGTGGGGGGGCGGAGGTCTGGGGTTGTTTTAGTCATCCCAGGCATTTTTCCAAAATAAAGCATTTGCATAGGTTTCCTATCCAGCATAATAAATAGCAAGAAGGCAGGACTTAACAGCCAGGAAGTCACTGGAGAGTTTTGGTCTAGTGACTCCACCAGGTGTCTGGGGAAGCTGGTGCCTGCCTTGGGGAAGAGCTCATCGTGACCTTGCTGAACATGGGCAGTGGGGTCCCAGGACAGTGAAGAGGTTGTGGGGAGGGAGAGACCCAGTGCTGCACTCGGGAGTCCTTGAGCCCAGCCCTCTGCCCAGACAACCCTCTCAGCAGGAGGGATGGTCTCTTTCCCATCCATAGCTCCATAGATATTTCTGCTATGAAATTCATCATTCACCTTTGTAGGCATTATGAATCGCTCCATAATACCCAAGCATAAGAATAACACCTGCCTTTGCTTTTTTTAAAAATCAAATCTGGTTCTGTTTAAACCACAATGAGATACCACTACCTGTGAACAGCTAAAATGTAAAGGATTGACGATATCAAGTGTGATGGTGGTGGTGGACACAGCTGAGAATACAGGTGGAGAGTCTACAGTTAAGAAGAAGGGCCCCAGGGGTTTGAGCGCAGGGCCCCACGGTCCGGAAAGCTGGAACTGAGGGTGGGGAACATGTCGGATTCAGAGCTCAGCAGGAAGTGGGACCAGAACTTGGCAGATGCCGTCGGGAAGATAGGTACTGGTTTTGGATTAGGACTTGTTTTCTCACTTACCTTCTTTAAAAGAAGAATGTGGCCATTAGCCTTTGGTTCTGGAATGGGATTGGGAATGGCCTACTCCAACTGTCAGCATGATTTTCAGGCTTCGTATCTTCTTCTTCTTTTTTTTTTTTTTTCAGTTGAACACATTTTAATATGTTTAAGTGGCATTTTAACCTTTTTTTAATTTATTTTTTTATACAGCAGGTTCTTATTAGTCATCCATTTTAAACACATCAGTGTATACATGTCAATCCCAATCTCCCAATTCATCACACCACCACCCCACCTGCCGCTGCAGGCTCCATATCTTCTATATGGAAAATATGTCAAAGAGCAGAAACAGTGACTTAACATCTGAGAACATCCCAGTGGGAGGGAAAGAGAAATCATGTTTATTCCTCAGGAATACTGAAGTGCCCTGGAGTAAGCTGACACTCTTTTGTAACAATGTTATCAGTAATGCTTTAAACTCCAGCACACTGTTTATGTATTTGAAACCAAGTCTGTTTCTTGTTTTATATTTTCTCTCTGGAAATTGCAAGGAGGTGGTCTTAAAAGAAATAAATTAAACAAAAATAGGCAAAAAAAAAAAACAAAAACAGATGGACCTGACCTAGGGCAGACCCTAGGGATATTCAACATGAAGGCTGACAAAGAGCAGAAGAGGAGGCAGAGGAGAGTGGAGGTGAAAATGCAAAATGCAGGGGGTTACTTGTTTATTGACTCCCCCCAGCCCTACCACACACATACAGAAGGTTCTCCTAAAGCAAGTGGACAAACTGTCTGGGGAGAGAATGATTACCTGGGAAGAGGCAGGTAGTGTAGGTGTCAGCTTCTACTTCAGGCATTTGAGAAGTCCTTGGGATAAAACCAGCTTCCTACTCCCTCTGGGTAAAGGGAAGCTTTCCTTTTGAGAAGCCCGGCTTATGTAAACAGCACTCCCTGCCAGTTTCTGTATTGCCTTAAACCTCAGAGAAGCATCAGACATTTGAGGAAAGCCTGCAGCATGAAAGAGAGAGAAAAGATAAACAAGGAGAAAAAACTGACACCCGAGGAAACTGATAGTTCAGGGTAGAGAAGAAAAGGTTTTAAAATCTGTATTCTCTATTCTCAGAGAATTCAGGATCTTATTTCATCCGTCACAACAGAATGCCATGGGAAAGATGAGAAAATGGAAAAGGCTCTCAAGTTAAAATTTTTCTAATATTACATTAGAAAGTAGAGGGATTGGAACATATAGTAGAGAAAATGTTCCAGAGCGTAGCAAAGATTAAAATACAAATAAAAAGGCACCATGAACTAGAAAACATCATATAAAACATATGAAAGACACAAAACATCATTGTAGGAGGTCAAACATCTGACAAATGGGAGTTCCTGAAAGCAATAAAGAAAATGGATGAGTGGGAAGAAATGAAAAAAATTTCCTGGAACTGAAGGGAGACATGAATTTCCAAATTTGAAAGGGCTTAACAAGTGTCACATGGAATGAATAAACGAAAATTTACACTATTAAATGAGATACATCCCCATGAAATTTCAGAACATCAAAGTAAAAGAAGCAAAGACCTTAAAAAAAACTCCCAGAGAGAAAAAACAATCCAGATCATATAGAAAGAATAACTGGCTCCTTCTCATCCAAAGCAGCCCTCTATCCTTGTTAGTCTCTGTCTCAGCACACTGTGAACTCCTCTCATAGGCCTCCTCAGAATGTGTGATTTTTTTCTTAATTTGCACATGCATTTTTTCCTGACTCCTCTGTTAGATTCCAGGTCCTTCAGGGCAGAGATTTTGCCCATCTTATTCACTGTCATGTGTGTGAGACCTGGCACAGCCCTAGGCTGAAAATATGTCTGTGTTTTAACTGGAGGGGAGCAGGGAAGGCAGGAGGCATGAGTCCCTCCCTGGAAAGTCAGCAAACCAGCATTGATTCATACTACCATGTAAATGACTGCTACCTCAGCAACTTCAAGTACCTGAGGGTGGAGGGAAAAGGGCACCAAGAGTTACTTGGGTCCTACACCACTTGGCAGCCTACCCAACTGAAGAACATTCTTGGGAGAGGCCTCAGCCCAGAAGCTGTCTTTGGAGCTTGAGTTAAATTCAGTCTCTTGTCTGCCCTTCCATGTTGGCCAGGCCACATTGGCATGGCAATCCTCCTCTTTTATGTGCTTTTTCCATTTCAGCCATCTACTTTTTCCACTCCTGAAATACGACACTGCAAAGCCAAAGCAGTGTGTGAGGGCTCAGGTCTTATAGGATTAAGAAACTCTACCAGCACACACCTTAGAGTCCATGGGTTCTATGAGAGCATTTCAAGTAGGTGAGACTGGAGAATTGAGAAAGTGTGAAATGATGGATGGGAATCCTACAGGAAGCCACAGAAAATTGTAACCAACACATTTTGAAGAGAAGAGAATCCTTCTAATTAAAATGTAATAATGACCCAGCAATTTCACTCCTAGGTATATACCCAAAATAACTGAAAATAGATACTCAAAAAAAAAAAAAGAAAGAAAGCAGATAAACAAATCTTTGTACATGAATGTTCATAGCAGCATTGCTCACAGTGGCCAAAATGTGGAAACAATCCAAATGTCCATTAACAGATGAATAGATAAACAAAATATGGTATGTTTGTACAGTGGAGTATTACTCAGACACAAAAAGGAATAAGGTAGGAATACATGCTTCAATGTGGTTGAACCTCAAAGAAAACATGCTAAGTGAAAGAAGCCAGACACAAAAGGTCACATATTGTATGATTGCATTTATATGAAATTGCGTGATGTCTTCAAGATTCATCCACATTGGGCATGTATCAGAACTTCATTCCTTTTTATGGCCAAATAATATTCCATTGTATAGATAGACCACATGTGCTGTGTGTGTTCCCTGCTGGACCAGCCCATTCAGATTGGAGGTTCCCAGGGATTGTGGGGGAGAAGAACAGGGAGTGACTGCTTAGAATGTTCTACCATTGCAAATCAGCATCAAGGCTTAAAGGAAAGGCTCTCAACTAAAGCAGCACCAAGCTTTTTCACAGCTCTGGACTTCTTTATCTGCTGTTTCTTCTACCTGGAATGCTCTCTCCCTAAATCTTCAAATGGCTTATTCCTTTCCTTCATTCATGCACCTACTCAAATGTCAACTCCTCAAAGATGCCCTCCTTTCCTCACTAGGAAGATCTGGAAGCTGCAGACAAGTGGCAACTGTTGGATAAAATAAGTGCTAATAGGCAGAAGAAAAATCTTACAAACCAGCCTACAAGGCATCACTCCAACTCAACTTCTCAAACCAATGCAGAGGAACAAACTGAAATCCAAGGGTAACCCCACATGCACAGAGCAAGATAAGACATCAACCCAGTTTCCAATAGAGTCAACAAGTTCAGAGAGAAACCACAGGGCCAGAGTTTCCAGAATGCAGCTGTACATAACCTTGGCCCTCCTTCCAAATCCTCAAGCAGCTGAAGATCTAAACAGAGAATAGAAATTATTAGCATCTCACATTCCAAAATAAATGCTAAGGGGAAGGTTCAAATAGTGCTCAGGAACACAGGAAGGAGAAATTCCACCAATATTATTTTTGAACAATCAAGATAATAAACATCTCAAAAAATTTAGTCATGCCTCTTTGCAATCTATCCCTCTCTCCACCCTCATCCCCAAATAACTACTATATGGTTCCCTTTATAGAAAACTCTAGACAGATCTTAATGTTCTCACCACACACACAAAAAATATAATTATGTGGTATGAGCTAGAGCTATGGTGGTAATCATATTGCAATATATAAATGTATCAAATCAACATGATGTACACCTTAAACTTATACAGTGTTGTATGTTATACATATACACTGTATATGTATTGTTATATGGTATACATATACATTGTATATTGTTATACATATACATATACAATGTTATATGAAAATACAAACAGGAATAATTATACTTTGTCACTTCTTATCATTATGCCTTCATGTCCTTTTCTTGCTTTATTGCAATGTGTGTAACCTCCAGAACAATGTTGAATAGAATTGTTGAAAGTGAGAATCCTTGCTTTATTCCCAATCTCAGAGAAATCAACTGTCTTTCACCATTTGATATGATGTTAGCTTCAGTCAAGTATATTTTAGAGAAGACTATATGAATGATACAGTTCATGAATTCTTGACCATTTGGTAACATATTTCTGTTGCCTTGTCATAGGAATGATAACTTGACTGGGTATGGAAAATTGGGTCATACACAACCCCTCAAACAAAACACTCATTAGACAGTGCTCCAGTTTCTTCTTTCATTTAAAATTGCTAAGGAGAAATCTGAAGTTAGACTAATTTTCTTTTAGTATATAACTTTATTTTTGCCATATTCCCTTTAACCTTGCCCTTTCAATAACTTCACTCAGACTTTACAGTTCTTTATTATTTTTGTCCTAAATAATGAAGGACTCTATTGATGTACAAATGTATGTTTTCCTTCATTTCAGGAAATTCTGGTTTTTATTATACCTTTTAGTTTTTTATCTACTCATTTTGTTCTACTATATTTTTCAGGTCTACAAAATTAACTGTATATTGGATATTTGGGTTGTCAGTCCTCCGTACTGAGGATTGCTTTTTTTCGGATGGAAAGGGTCGTCATCTTGATCACAGTGGTAGTTTCACAGAAGTGTGTATGTGCATGTGTGTGTGTACATAGACTGATCTTGTATACTTTATATATGTGCAGTTTGGTGTACTTCAATTATACCTCAATAAAATTGCAAAAACTTTTACTTGAAAATGTAATCTGAGAGTTAAAATAAAAATAAATAACTCAGAAGTGGGGAAGTCATAGATGAAATATCAGCTTTGAGTCTTGAATCTATTAAATATAAATTACATCTAAATAAGCAGACATTCTAATTACAAGAATTCTAATTCCTGGAAAAGAGGAAACTAATTATTTTTAATTGACAATGGTATAAAGTAGGACAAAAACTCCAGAACAAGCAAATAAAATTGGGGAAGAAGAGAATAGGTGGTCCAAAAGTGCTAATTTTCTCATCTTTCATATGAGAAAATAAAGAGGGACGATCGTGCTACTGAAATTGATATATTGTGAAAAATAGGCTTAAGTATACTTTATAACTTTAAAGTTATTTAAAGTTATAAAGGTAAATACTGGAACCCAAACAGACTATATGCCTTCTAAATTCAAAGGAGAAAAAAAGTTAACATAGCAAATGTTTAGAAACAGGAAAAATAGAAAGGAAATATTAAAAATACACTCATATATGTTTTCAGTTAAATGTAATCATTTATAATATAAACAGATAACCTTACTAAAAGGTGAGACTTCTCATATTGGATTTGAAAAAATCCGGACTTCCCTGATGGCACAGTTGTTAAGAATCTGCCTGCCAATGCAGGGGACACGGGTTTGAGCCCTGGTCCGGGAAGATCCCACATGCCACGGAGCAACTAAGCCCGTGTGGCACAACTACTGAGCCTGCGCTCTAGAACCCGCGAGCCACAACTACTGGAGCCCACATGCCACAACTCCTGAAGCCCGCATGCCTAGAGCCCATGCTCGGCAACAAGAGAAGCCACTGCAATGAGAAGCCCGCGCACCACCACAAAGAGTAGCCACCACTAGCCGCAACTAGTGAAAGCCCATGCGCAGCAACAAAGACCCAACGCAGCCAAAAATAAATAAATAAATATTTTAAAAATCTAAGTATATGCCCATGTATTAAAACAAAATGACTTAGAGAAGCTGAAAATAAAATTACAAACAAAATGATAGGTAAATGGTGAGTAAAATGGTGACAAAAAGAAAGCAAGGGAAGGTGTATAATATTAAAACCAAAGAAATTTGAATTCAAGGAAAACTCACTAAGTTATACATAAGGGTCACTTCGTCATGATGAATTTTATAATCCACAATGAAAAGATCTTTCTCATGAACAGGAAAAAACTGGCAGAAACACATTAATGGCACAATATTTTAACTCACTATCATCAAGTAAGACCAAACAAAATAAAACAAAAAAAACAAAAAAACCCCCAAAAAAACCAAAAAACAAAAACCAGATATAAATGGTCTGAATAATAGGATGAACAAGGTTGATCTTATACATGTATGTCTAATACTTCGTCCTGAAACAAAAGAGAAAATATAGCACACTGTCTTTTCAAAAACAATAGCAAACGTGTACAATTTTACAATATATTAGATCACAAAGAAAACCTCAATAATTTCCAAGAAGTGAAATAGGAACCACATTCTAAAGCTATAATAAAACTAAAAATAATAAAGTTGAAGTAAAAAAAATATTAATACCCAAGCTATCGGAAATGTTAAAAAAAAAAAAAAGTCTGTTTTTCCTTGTTTCAAAAAGGAAATCAAAGTAGAACTGCAGACTATCTAGGAAATTACAATAATGAGGATATTATATATCAAACCCCAGGGGATAGGGTCAAAGTTGAAGGCAAAGTAATAATCATATCCTTAAACACTTCATGCAAAAATGAATCGAGCATTTGGGTGGGGGAGGGACTAGAAAAATTAATACAAAACTTAATGAAAACATAAGGGGAAAAAAACAGAAGAGTTGATAATGAATTCAAGATTTAGGGTTTTTGAAAAGCAAAGTAAAAAGACCACAAACTAGCTTGATCACTTTTTTAAAAAAAGGCAGGGATGGGAGAGCACAAATACGTAAAATCGGGATCAAGTAAGGGAAGCAATTATAAAACAATACTTTTAGCAACTCTTGCCAGTTAATGGTCTTCTGGGAAAGTGCATCTTACTGAAATTGGACTGAAGAAAAGATGGGAAGGCTAACTCAGTAATTTGGGTAAAAATTGTAAAAGCTGTCAGTGAACTGTTCCCCCACAAAAACCTCATGCTCAGATGGTTTGATGGCAATTCTTTCAAACTTTGAAATAACAGGCAGTTTTGAGGCTATTTAAACTCTTCAAAGGCATGAATATATGGTGGTACCTTCCACTAAAGTAGATTGTGTGTGTGGAGGATAAAGAGAGGTAGAGTTTCTGTTGAAACTCACCAGCATGTTTGAATTTGGAAATGCTTTCTCAGCTATAGGTTCTGATCTCAGAAGACCCATATGAGCCAGAGACAGAGCTTGGGAGATGTGAGCATACAAGCTGAAGGTGACGCCTTAGGTAGGTGATCACCATTGAGAAATGCACAGAGGAAAAAGGGAAGGGAAACATCAACACAGAAGGGTGGGTGGAAGAAAAATAGCCCAAGAAAGAAATTAAGGAGGACTAGCCAGAGATTTAGATACATGTCAGTGAAAGACAGACCCAGGGAAAGTGACCAACCCTCAAATGCTGATGTGGGCCATTCAGTAGAGAGGTCAGGGCGATGGTGAGAACACAGCCAGTGAGCCAAAAATCGGAAGTATTCATTTCACAAATAGTTACTGAACATCTACTAGAGACTAGGCACAGAGGAAAAAGAAAAGGATGTAAATTTTATGTCCCTTAACATTAATAAACAGGAACAATTCAAATTATTCATTACTTTAAAAAAACAATTCAAGGGCATGGAGAAAGAGAGAAAGGCTCCAGACTCTCTCAGGTGCTAACTATTCACCTACCATTTCTCAGGTCTAAAGCTACCCTTCTGTGTTCGGCTAGATAGAGGGCCTGGGACCACCTTGCCCTTCGGACTCCAGCAGGAGGCGCTAGAGGGAGGTGAGCGTCCGTAGCTGCCCATGGTTCTGACTCCAGGTCCCTTGGCTCACCCTGTACAAGCCTCATTGCACCTCCTCAGAGTGACACGGCAGACAGGTAGTGCCCCTCCTCAGAGGTCTAATCTCTGGCTCCAAGGGGGCCCCTCGTGTGCCCTTTCATCTCCAGCCCTAGGGGTGGAAGCTGCCCCCTGAACTCTGGATTTACCATGATGAACCCTCTTTGTTTTTTTCAGCCCATCAGTACCTGTGTAACAACCCCCTGTATTAAATCCCTCTGTTTGACACACCTAGTATGGTTTCTGTTTTGCTGGCTGAACCCTGACTAATACAAACACTGATAGCAAAGCCAGTGAAAAATTTCACACAGACACACACACATGTACACACCAGGCCAAGCTCAGTATCTCAGTTATAAATATTGATACAGATGCTTAATAAAATATTAGCAAACAGATTCCATAAGATAAATATACACCATAAATAAAATGCATTTATTCTAAGTGGATCTCAGAGACCTCAGTAGGTCAAAGAAGAAAGAAAGTATAATATGACCATCACAAGAAGAGCCATTAACACATTTGATAGACTTTCACAGCCTTTTCTTTTCTTTCAGTGTAGTTATTTTTTTTTATTGAAGTGTAGTTGGTTTACAATGTTGTGTTAGTTTCAAGTGTACAGAAAAATGATTCAGATATATATATATGTATACACTTTTTTTTGGATTCTTTTCCATTGTAGGTTATTACAAGATATTGAATATAGTTCCCTGTGCTGTACAAAAGGATGTTGTTGTTTATTTTATATGTAGTAGTAGTATCTGTTAATCCCAAACTCCTAATTTATCCCTCCCACACCTTTCCACAGCCTTTTCTAATTACAAGAAGAAGAAGAAGAAAACAAAGTCAGAAAAAAAGCACATTTTTAGGTATAAAACAAGGGGACCTGCCTCTGGTGTTGAACATTGTTCTGAAAGTGTTGAACTATACTACTTATCTAGAGAGTCAAGAAGAGAAATAAATGATTGAAAATGGAGGGAAAGTTATATTTATTCCCTGATAATATGGTTGAAAGCCTAGAAAATCTATTTCAATAAGATGGCTGGTTAAAGAGCAAATAAATAGGGACTTCTCTGGTGGCACAGCGGTTAAGAATCCGCCTGCCAATGCAGGGAACACAGGTTTGATCCCTAGTCCGGGAAGATCCCACAAGCTGTGGAGCAACTAAGCCTGTGCACCACAACTACTGAGCCCACGTGCCACAGCTACTGAAGCCCGCGCGCCTAGAGCCCGTGCTCCACAACAAGAGAAGCCACTGCAATGAGAAGCCCGTGCACCACAACAGAGAAAGCCCACGTGCAGGAACGAAGACCCAATGCAGCCAAAAATAAAATAAATAAATTTATTTAAAAAAAAAACAACAAACAGATAGATGATAGGTAGGTAGTTAGACAGGGATAGATTTAAAACTTTCATATAACAAGCAATAACCATTGTATTAAGATCAGGCAGGATCTAGTTAAGAATACGGAAACTGTGCCAGTTATTGTAAGAGAGTAGTTAATATAAGGAATTAGTTAAACAGGTATTAGAGAACGGAAGAAGTGAAAAGGGAACTGTGGTAAGCAAAAGAAACTCCCCCCATAGATGTCCACTTCGTAATACCCAGAACCTGTAAACGTGGAGGGTTACAGGGCAAGGGGGAACTGGGGTTGCAGGTGGAGTTAAGGTTGTTAATTAGCTGACCTAAAGCAGGGAGAGTAGCCTGGATTATCCAGGTGGGCCCAATGAATTCACCAGGGCCTTTAAAAGTGGGCGGGGAGGGGGAGGGCGCAGAAGAGGCACCACCAGAGAGATGGCAGCGTGAGACAGACTTAGCCCAGCGTTGCTGCTGGCTTTGAAGATGGACAAGGGGCCGTGAGCCCAGGAATGCAGGCAGCCCCTGGAAGCTGGGAAAGGCAAGGAAATGGATTCTCCTCCCCTAGAGCCTCCGGGAGGAACCAGCTCTGCCTACACCTTGGTTTCAGCCCAGGGAGAGTGGCACTGGACTCCTAACCTCCAGAGCTGTAAGATAATCACTTTGTTTTAAGCCGCTGTGTTTGTGATGATTTGTTATAGCAGCCACAGGAAATCAATATGGGGACCCTGAATGAATACAGAGAAAGTAATTGCAGGAAGCAGCTGTCTCCGGTAGGGCTGGGAAGCACGGGAAGAGCTGAGAGGTTTGGAAGCTCAGAGGACAGGTCTGCAGAGCTGGGGCCCAGAACTCTGGGGTCTGAGCTGCTACTCTGGGACCTCTAAGGGAAGGGGGCTGGACCAGGGAGTACAGACTGGCGCCAACCACCCTGTGAGGGTGAGGGCCCTGCTAGGCGATGCCAACAGGACAGCAAGCAAAGGAAGGTGCAAGTTGGCCCCCCTCTAGCCTGGCAGTCTCCTCTGCGCTGCTGGTCACAGAACCTAGTGCACAGTCAGCTTTCAAAGGAGAAACGTAAGAGGGGGTCATCCTTGCCTCGTTCCTAATCACAGACGAAAAGCTTTCCATTTTTCTCCATTGAGTAAATGTTCCTTGTGGGTTTGTTGTGTACAGCCTTTATTATGTTAATGTATCTTCCTTCTATACCCAATCTGTTGAGGGTTTTTATAGGAAAGGGTGTTGTATTTTATCAAATGCTTTTTCGGCATCTACTGAGATGATCGTGAGATTTTTATCTTTCATTGTATTAATGTGATGTATTACATTTGTTGATTTGCATATGTTGCATCCCAGGGATGAATCCCATTGGGTCATGGTGTATAATCCTTTCTATGATGTCCTTGAATTCGGTTTGCTAATATTTTGTTGATAATTTTGGCCTCTGTATTCATCAGGGATATTGGTCTATAGTTTTTTTTTTCTTGTGATGTCCTTATCTGGCTTTGGTATCAGGGTAATGCTGGCCTCGTGGAATGAGTTTGGAGGTATTCCCTCCTCCTCACTTTTATGGAAGAGTTTGAGAAGGATCGGCGTTAATTCTTGTTTGACGTTTGGTAGAATGTGCCCGTGAAGCCGTCTGGTCCTGAGGTTCTCTGTGTTGGGAGGTTTTTGATTTCTGGTTTAATCTCTCTGCTCTTTTGGTCTCACCACTCTTATTTGATACGGTGTTGGAAGTCCTAGCTAGATCAATTAGGCAAGACAAAGAAAACAAAAAGCCATCCAAATCGGGAAGGAAGAAGTAAAACTGTTATTTGCAGATGGTATGATTCTGTATATAGAAGTCCCAAGACTCAGTGAAAAAAACTGTTGGAACAATGTAGAGAACAAACGTATGGACATCAAGGGGGGAAAGTGCGGGAGCGGGGGTGGTGTGATGAGTTGGGAGACTGGGATTGACATGTATACACTAATATGTATAACATAGATAACTAATAAGAACCTGCTGTATAAAAAAATTAATTTAACTAAATTTTTAAAAAATTGTTGGAACTAATCGATGATTTCAGTAAAGTTGCAGGATACAAAATCAACATGCGGAAATCAGTTTGAGGTGGATTTTTCCATTACTGGCAACAGAAACATACCCTAACTGATACATAAAACTGCAGTTATTAAAACAGTAACTGGCTCCACAGTAGACAAATTCATGGATAGATTTATAGGACAAAAGAGAATAGAGAAAGAGATTCATCAACATATGGAAATGTATTAACTAATAAAAGTGACTTCAGGGACTTCCCTGGCAGCACAGTGGTTAAGGCTCTGTGCTTCCAATACGGGGGGTGCAGGTTCAATCCCAGGTCAGGGAGCTAAGATCCCACATACCCCAAGGCGCGGCCAAAAAAAAAAGTGACTTCAGATTAATTGGGGAAAAATAAATTACTCAGGAAAAGGTGTTGACGTGGCTGGCCAGCTATTTGGAAAATGAAGCTTGACTTTCAACCTCACTTCTGACACCAAAATAAAATAAGTCTCATAGAGCTCAAAGATTCACTCTTAAAGAAACTATAAAACCTAGAAGAAAAGGAGTGAATATTTTTATAGTCTTGGAGTGACAAAGGCCTTTCTAAGCAGAAAGCAAAAAAACAAGAAATTTAACTATATATAATGTAGAATTTAAAGTTAGCAAAAATAACACTTAAAAAATCAAAACAAACTAGAAAAAATTGTAATACATATATAAAGGAGCTCTGATCAATTGATAAGAAAAAAACTGAAAAGAAAAATGGGGAAAAGATAGGCATACAAATGGCCAATTAAAAAAAAAAAAGAAATTAATGGAGATTCCGAATGAAAACAAGATATTTTTCAACTACCAGCTTACCAAAGATTTCACTTTATGTTAAACTGACACATACACTGTTGGTGGGAGTGTAAATCAGTATAATCATTTAGTAGACATTTGACAATACGGATTACACTTTGACATATGCATATCTTTTGACTCAATGGTTTCTAGGCCTTATCCAAAAGGAATACTTTCACATGGTAGCAAAAATAGTTGCACAAGATATACCTTGTAGCATTGTCTTCATTAGCAAAAAAGAAAAGGAAAAAAGTGAACAAACCACTCAGGGGTGAATGACTGGGGGAATGATTAAGGAAATATGCTAAGTCCACTAGGCACGTAATAAAACCTCTTCCCAGGGTCGCAAATGGCCTCTGCTTTGCCAAAACCACTGGTCATCTTACCTCTCGACAGCCATGTCACACGCGGACCACCCCCTCCTCCTGGAAGCCTCTTCCTTAGGCCCGAGGACACGTGGTCACCTGGCCCTCCTCCCGCCCACCGCTTTCCCTCCTGCAATGTCTTTGCTCTTCTTCCCTCCCAGACCCAGACCTCTGTCCTTGACCTTTTTTCTCTTCCTTGACTGGTGAGATCGTTCAGTCCATGATTTTAAAATCTCATTCGTATGCTGCTCTTTCTTAAATCTGTATCTCTCCAGAGCACCAGGTATGACTATTCCACACATCCTCCATTTCTCTACTCACAAGTCCCCTAGCATCTCCAGCAACATGGCTAAAAGAGAAACCAATGTTTCCTCCCAAACCCCAAGGTCCCCCTATCTCAGCCCATGGTATCGTTGGCCTCTCAGTCCTAGAACCTAGTGTCATTCTTGTTTCCATCTTTGTACAACAATTAGGCAGTAAGACACTGGGAAAATGCTACTAGCTGTGGACCTGTTATCCATTCTACCGTTTTTTCTTACTAAGAGAACTCCAGTTTTCTTTGGGGGTAGCAATGTACTCAGATAAACACATTTATATTTCCTAGCCTCCCTTACATCTAGATTTGGGCCAATTAAATATAAGCGGAGTTGCTAAGGCTTCCAGGAAGTCATTTTAGCAGCTTTTTGTCAATGCCTGGAACACAGATGTGACACTGGAGCTTTGCAGCTGCTTTATGACCACAAGGCAGCATACATGAAGTACTTGATTTTTATGTTTAAATCCTTGTGGCCTACACTCCAGGTCTGGCTTCTCTCGCCACCTAAATCGGAAATTAGGGAATTCCCTGGCAGTCCAGTGGTTAGGACTCCGCACTTCCACTACAGGGGGCCTAGGTTCAATCCCTGGTCAGAAAACAAACAAACAAGCAAACAAAAAATTGGAAATTAGCTGCAAACAGACTTATCAATGTCCCCAAGGCTCAGCAAACCATAGGATCCTCTCCTGTTCCCTTAAACTTCCTGAATGTTTTTCTGCTGCAGAGTGATTTTTTTTAAGGGAAAAAAAGAAAATTCATAAATCTGAGAGCTGTCTGACCATCTAACGGTTGACACCATCTCTGATCCCCAGGTTGGAAAACGGGGATCCAATAACAGACATATACAGGAGAAACCGCCACTGTAACTGGTTATGAAGCTCGTAAATACACCCAGCCAGGCACCTGGTGAAAATGTCATTGCAAATGGGGCCCACTTGGAAAAACGCTTTTTCCACTGAGCATTAGCACCACCGAGAGGGGGATCAATCCCTTGGACTTGTTACAAAGGAACAAAAAAACGGACCTTTCAACTAGGCATTTTATTGACTTTTAACACATACCGGTCACTGCCTTTTGGTTTTTTGCATTTCCACAGTAATTTCCTCTCTCTACCCCACTTTTTAATCTCTAAAGGTACATTTTTTTTCTAAATGGACTAAATAAATAAGTGTGAAAGGGTTGAATTCGTAGCAGGATATGGGGGACATGTTGGCCGCGGGGCAGGAAATGTACTTACCAGAGAATTGATAAAGCAATCTCTCTTTTGAGGGTATGCTTTTGAATTTGGGAAACAGCCTGCGTTTGTCTGGCAAGAGGAATAACATTCAGCAGCCCCAGCCTTCTGCAGGATGGTTCGATGCAGACGCAAGTCTCAGCAGGACAGCCTAGAAGGTGCTAGTGATACGCTGAGAGCCTGGGGAGAGGTAGAGCCCCCGTTAACAACTCCCGATTACTGGGACTTGTTGCACCCTTCCACCACCTGGCTAATTCTTGGAAACCTCTCTCTCCTGAACTAGGACTTTGGCTTCTGTTTGATCTGGACCCTTCCAGAAGGGGCTATCTAGGGATAAGCCAGTGCAAATTAAAACCCCAGATGGCATCAATTGACTTATTCAACAGTTGTCCTCCTTGTGTTTAAGGCACGAAGAAAATAACCCTCTTTGCTCCCAGCGGTCAGGGCACGTATGCAGGTGCTGTCTCTAGTCTGGGTGTCATATAAAGGAAAGGGAAGTCCTGCAGGTAGCAGAATCGTGTCCCCTCTGAGGCGGGGCCCCCCCGAGCCTCCGGCTGGATGCTGGTAACAGTAGCTCATGGCTCAGCTGAGATGCTGGGGCTCGGGTTTCCTCCTCTGTAACTGAGGGAGCCAACTGAGCAACTCTGCAGTCCCAGCCAACTCTCTTCGTTCTATGGCTGCAAACACTTCTTATTTCATCCTAGGGGTCAAGGAGAAAAGTAAGAGTGGTGGGGTGCAGGGAGCAGCTGCAAGGGCCCATTAAGATGCCCTGCATCTCTCTCTGTGGGTGGGAGATTGTCAAGCACAGAATCACCGGGTCCAGACAGACAGATCCGCAGGTTGACCTTTGGAATAACCAAACCTGCAGCTGGGCCTCAGGCTGCCTACATTCCCGAGCTGGCGAGGTCTGGAAGGAAACCTCAGAAGTCTCCTCATTGTTTTGAATGCAGGTAACCTTCCTCTTAGGATGCCTTTAATGGGAACTGACCTAAGCAAACTACTGCTCCCACTGGAGTAGTTTGTTCAGAGCCAATAGGGGCCACATGACCCAAGCACCAGGAACGAGAACATGGGTAGGTTGGTAGTAAGGGAATGGGTGATGCAAGGTGAGAGGTAGACGAATAGGTGGGGGAGAGGGGATAGTTATACGGCAGGTAGATGGTGCGCAGATGGATGGATGGATTGGTTGGAATGGTGGCTGGGTCATGGTAGGTGGATAGGCGGGCGGATGAGTGAGTGGCTACAATAAAGAGGCAATTTTTGGGACTTCCCCGGTGGTCCAGTGGTTGAGAGTCCACCTTCCAGTGCAGAGGACACGGGTTTGATCCCTGGTCAAGGAACTAAGATCCCACATGCCACGGGGCAACTAAGCCCGAGCACCGCAACTACTGAGCCCACTAGCTCCAACTAGAGAGAAGCCCGTGGGCCACAAGGAAGAGCCTGCCCGGTGCAACTAAGACTCTATGCAGGCTTCCCTGGTGGCGCAGTGGTTGAGAATCTGCCTGCCAATGCAGGGGACACGGGTTCGAGCCCTGGTCTGGGAGAATCCCACATGCCACGGAGCAACTAGGCCCGTGAGCCACAACTACTGAGCCTGCGCATCTGGAGCCTGTGCTCCACAACAAGAGAGGCCGCGATAGTGAGAGGCCCGCGCACCGTGATGAAGAGTGGCCCCCACTTGCCGCAACTAGAGAAAGCCCTCGCACAGAAACGAAGACCCAACACAGCCAAAAATAAAAAATAAATAAATAAAAGATTACTATTAAAAAAAAAAAATCACTGTCCAAAGTAATGACATAGTAATATGTCTTCAGGGCAGAAAAACATTTAAGACTCTATGCAGCCAAAAATAAAAAATAAAATTAAAAAAAAAGAGACCATTTTCGTAATAGCTTTTAGAGAGAAATGATCAGTGTTTACAGTGATTCCAGAAAATCCTCCGGCTAAAGAGCAGGCTGAGAGACAAGTGTTTCTCTTTGGTTTAATGTTTCCCAGCTTGTGAGCTCACTTTTCACAGAACCTGGCTCTTTCAGCCAAGTTTTTATTATTTCCCAGCTGTCTTTTATAGAGTCACACCACAATGCCTTTCTTATCTTAATGGATCATTCATTCATTCAACAGCTATTTATTCATTGTCTAGCTTTTGTCGGGCACCATACAACATATTGTTTCTA
This sequence comes from Balaenoptera ricei, assembly GCF_028023285.1. Classification (NCBI taxonomy): domain Eukaryota; kingdom Metazoa; phylum Chordata; class Mammalia; order Artiodactyla; family Balaenopteridae; genus Balaenoptera; species Balaenoptera ricei. The sequence goes on along the minus strand of NC_082642.1, from coordinate 152,776,283 downwards.
TTTTTTTTCCAAATAAAAGGCAAATGCTGACATTCTAGAGTAAGCAGACAAAAAGCATACAAGAAATGAATTTATAATCATACACTATGATCAATGCTGTGAAGAAAATGAGCATGACGTCATGAGAGAATGACAGGTAGGTCTCAGCCAGAAAGAGGTCAGCAGGGACCTCCCCAGGAGAAGAGGTTGAAGCCAAGACCTGAGGGCCAGCAAAGAGCCAGGTGGGAGGAGAGCAGGGAAGGGGCCTCCAGGCACGGGACAGGGTGTGTGCAAAGGCCCCGCACAGGGAAAGAGCTGGGTGTTCAGGGGCAGATGGAAGGCCAGCATAGGCGCAGTGTGATGACCAGGCTGACCTCACGTCCTGGTGTGCTGGGACCATCCCAGGTCACACCTGTTATCCCAATGTATCTGCCCAAAGTGCCCTGGTTTGGGCAATCTATTTCACGGTCACCCTGATGATAAGGAAGAAGGAAACGATAAGAAACAAGTCAGAGAGGAGGGTGGGAACCAAGCACACAGGCTGTGCAAGGAATTCTGTCTATTCTATGCACACTGAGAAGCCACTGGATGCCGCTTCTGTAACCTTCCCCACACACACTTAACAAAGGCAGCTGGGAAGTTCGAGACCAGGAATTTCCATCCGTTCATAAATCAAAATATATTTATTGAGCATATCAGACACTGTCCTATGCACTGGAGATGAGGGACTTGCCTGGTGTTCCAGTGGTTAAGACTCCGTGCTCCCCATGCAGAGGGCACAGGTTCAATCCCTGGTCAGGGAACTAGATCCCGCATGCCGCAACTAAATATCCCGCATGCTGCAACTAAGACCCGGCGCAGCCAAATAAATAAATAAAATTTTTTTTAATTAAAAAAAAATAAAAATGAAAAAGAGAAGGGAGTTCCCTGGTGAGCTAGTGGCTAGGATTCCCCGCTTTCACTGCCATGGCATAGGTTCAATCCCTGGTTGGGGAACTGAGATCCCACAAGCCGCATGGCATGGCCAAATAAATAAATAAATAAATAAGAGAGGATATACCAATGGCCAATAAGCACGTGAAAAGATGCTCAATGTCATTAGTCCTTGGTGAAATGTAAATCAAGATAACAATGAGAATTACCACATGTATTCTTAGGGCTGCCATAACAAAGTACCACAAACTGGGTAGGTTAGACAACAGAAATGTATTGTCTCCTGGTTCTGGAGGCTGGAATTCCAAGATCATGGAGTGGGCAGGGTTGGTCTTGTCTGAGGGCTGTGAGGGAGCATGTGCTCCAGGCCTTTCTCCTGGGCTTCGCAATGGTCATCTTCTCCCTGTGTCTTCACCTTGTCTCCCCTCTGTGCATGTACGTCCCTGTGTCCAGATTGGATAAAGTCCCACATTAACGGCCTCATTTTAACTTGATTATCTCTGTAAAGATCCTATTTCTAAATAAAATTACATTCTGAGGTACTGGGGATTAGGACTTCAACATATCTTTTTGGGGGGACATAATTCAATCCATTATGTCATATGACCCAACAATTCCACTACTAGGTATATACCCGCAAAGAATTAATAACAGACTCAAATAGATACTTGTACACAGTGTTCATAGCAACATTATTCACGATAGCCAAAAAGTGGAAACAATTCAAGTGTTCATAAACAAATGAATGGATAAACACAATGTGGTATATCCATACAGTGGAATATTATTTGGTCATAAGAAGGCGTTAAGTTCTAATACATGCTGCAACATGGATGAACCTCAAAAATATCATGCTAAGTGAAATAAGTCAGTCACAAAAAGAACAGATAGTGTACAGTTCCACTTACATGAAATATATCAAATAGGCAAATTCATACAGACAGAGTAGAATAGAGGTTACCAGGGGCTGTGGGGTGAGTGGATAGGGAGTTGGTGTTTAATGGGTATGGAGTTTTTGTTTGGGGTGATGAAAAAGATCTGGAGATAGATGGTGGTGCTGGTAACAACATAATGAATGTAATTAATGTCACTGTGTTGTACACTTTAAAATGGCTAAAATGGGGCTTCCCTGGTGGCACAGTGGTTAAGACTCTGCTTGCCAGTGCAGGGGACACGGGTTCAAGCCCTGGTCCAGGAAGATCCCACATGCCGCGGAGCAACTAAGCCCATGCGCCACAACTACTGAGCCTGCGCTCTAGAGCTCGCGAGCCACAACTATGGAAGCCCGCGCACCTAGAACCTGTGCTCTGCTACAAGAGAAGCCACTGCAATGAGAAGCCCACACACCACAACGAAGAGTAGCCCCCGCTCGCCACAACTGGAGAAAGCCCGCACGCAGCAACGAAGACCCAATGCAGCCAAAAATAAATAAATAAATAAATAAATAGACAAATAAATAAATAAATAAAACTAAGCAAAAAAAAAATGGCTAAAATGGCTAATTTTATATTTTGTGTATGTTACCACAACTTTGAAAAAGAAGATCTAGTTCCTGCTTTCCATGAGCTCACAGATGGGTGGTGGGGTGGGAGTGGTAAACAGATGGAGCTGGAGAGAGAACTGCTTTCCCTCCTGAAATGCCCCTTGGCAGTGGGCTTGGTGACAGCATCCACCCTAGACAAGGGCTGGAAGGGGTGGCTCCCAGGCACCCTGAGACTCCGCTAGTGGTGACAGGTAAGAATCCCAGGCCAGGCAAGGGCTAGAGCCAGCTCCAAGAGAGACCAAGATGATTTCCTATCAATGGTTTTCAAATCTAAAAGCGAAACACTGCTGGGGACTTCCCTGGTGGCACAGTGGTTAAGAATCGCCTGCCAATGCAGGGGACACGGGTTCAAGCCCAGGTCCGGGAAGATCCCACATGCCACAGAACAACTAAGCCCGGGAGCCACAACTACGGAGCCCGCGTGCCACAACTACTGAAGCCCGCGCACCTAGAGCCCGTGCTCCGCAGCAAGAGAAGCCACTGCAATGAGAAGCCCGCACACTGCAATGAAGAGTAGCCCCCGCTCACCACAACTAGAGAAAGCCTGCATGCAGCAACAAAGACACAAAGCAGCCAAAAATATTTAAATAAATAAACTTATTTTAAAAAAATAAAATAAAATAAAAGCAAAACACTGTTGATGAAAAAAATTAATCGATCTAAGAAAGAAATGGAAAATTTTATTTGAACCAACCTGAAGATTATAACCTGGGAGAGAGTCTTTCAGAAAGCTCTGAGGACTGTTCTGCCTGTCATAGGTTAAAGCACAGTTACATAAGTTTTTAAGACAAAGGTTTATACATCAAACAGCATATTATTGACAGTTTACACAATCGAGATCTACACGTACAAAGTAAGTAGTGGGTCATGGGTCATTGTGGTCCCTTAAAGATTAAGAAGGAAGGTTATTTCTTAAGGAGTTGTGACCCTTTATGAGATTAAGAAGGAGTGTTATCTCCTAAGGAGGTCTTAATGCAGCATAATATCAATACATGCTAAAGGGGAGGGAGGAGGCCCAAATGGGCAGAGAAAATTTTTATGTTTAAATTTTCTTGTCTTGACATAAAATATGAATTTTATTTCATCAGTTTTCTCCTTTAGATCATTAATCTTTCAACAGAAAGCACTAGGTGATCAAATATTTGGTCCCTCGATATGCTAGAATGATTGCTTACCTGCCCTGGGTCCGTCTTGTCCCTTGATGTTGGTTCTTAATAACCTGGTTCTTTCTTTCCTTTTAGGGGGTTGTACTAATAAGATGTCTGGCAAGGGCTAACAGTCAATTGCAAGTTGTCCAATAGGACTTCTGCCAATTTTACCTTGCCTGTGCACTGTGCATGTTCATTAATTATATAGAGAACTATAGTTGTGATCAAAATTGACAATAGGAGTAACAAAGTAATTAGTAAAGTTTTCTTTTTTTATTGAAGTATAGTTCACTTACAGTATTGTGTTTCAGGTGTACAGCAGAGTGATTCAGTTATATATATATATTTTTTCAGGTTATTTTCCATTATAGTTTATTATAAGATATTGAATATATTTCCCTGTGTTATACAGTAAATCCTTGATGCTTATCTATTTTATGTATAGTAGTTGGTATCTGTTAATCCCACACTCCTAATTTATCCCTCCCCTGCTCCCTCTCCCCTTTGGTAACAGTAAGTTTCTTTTCTATGTTTGTGAGTCTGTTTCTGTTTTGTATATAGATTCATTTGTATTGTTTTTTAGAGTCTACATTTAAGTGATATAATATTTGTCTTTCTCTGTCTGACTTACTTCAATTAGTATGCTATTCTCTAGGTCCATCCATGTTGCTGCAAATGGCAGTATTTCATTCTTTTTTATGGTTGAGTAATAGTCCATTGTATATAGATACCACATCTTCTTAAGCCAATCATCTGTTGATGGGCACTTGGGTTACTTCCATGTCCTGGCTATGGTAAATAGTGCTGCTATGAACATTGGGGTGTATGTGTCTCCTTGAATTAGAATTTTCATTTTTTCCAGATATATATCCAGGAGTGGAACTGCTGCATCATATGATAGCTCTATTATTAGTTTTTAAGGAACCTCCATACTGTTCTCCTTAGTGGCTGCACCAATTTAAATACATCCTCACCAATAGCATACAAGGGTTTCCTTTTCTTCACATCCTCTTCAGCATTTATTGTTTGTAGACATTTTTATGATAGCCATTCTGACCAGTGTAAAGTAATACCTCATTGTGGTTTCAATTTGCATTTCTCTAATAATTAGCAATGCTGAGCATATTTTCATGTGCCTGTTGGCCATCCGTATGTCTTCTTTGGAAAAACGCCTGTTTAGGTCTTCTGCCCATTTTTTGATTGGGTTGTTTGGGGGTTTTGTGATATTGAGTTGTATGAGCTGTTTGTATATTTTGGATACTAACCCCTTGTTGGTTGCATCAAAACTAGAATTTAACCCTGGTGGTCCAGTGGCTAAGAATCCACGTTCCAGTGCAGGGGACGCAGGTTCAATCCCTGGTCTGGGAACTAAGACCCCACACGCCGCGGGGCAACTAAGCCTGCACTGCGCAACTACTGAGCATGCGAGCCCCAACTAGAGAGCCCGCGTGCTGCAAACTACTGAGCCCACACACTCTGGAGCCCACGCACCACAACTAGAGAGTAGCCTGTGCGCTGCAACGAACATCCAGTGTGCTGCAACTAAGACCCGTCGCAGCCAAATAAATAAATAAATAGAATTTAAGATTTTGGATATTAATCCCTTGTCAGTCACATCAAAACTAGAATTTAATATCCACTGAAACATAATCTTTTTTCTCTCTAAAATTACCCTAATTTCTACCAAATGTAGCCAAATTAAGACTAATTTGTTTGCAAAATAAGTCTGGTTAATGACCACATAGACTCTTTTAAATCGTCTGTGCTGGAACTTTTCATAAGGAATCTCAGATTGAATCTTTTTTTTTTTTTTTTTAATATTTCAGCTTACTTTTTTTTTTTTTTTTAACTTTTGGGTTTATTTATTTTATTTATTTATTTATTTATGGCTGTGTGTTGGGTCTTCATTTCTGTGCGAGGGCTTTCTCTAGTTGTGGCAAGCGGGGGCCACTCTTCATCGCGGTGCGCGGGCCTCTCACTATCGTGGCCTCTCTTGTTGCGGAGCACAGGCTCCAGACGCACAGGCTCAGTAGTTGTGGCTCACGGGCCTAGTTACTCCGCGGCATGTGGGATCTTCCCAGACCAGGGCTCGAACCCGTGTCCCCTGCATTGGCAAGCAGATTCTCAACCACTGCGCCACCAGGGAAGCCCTCGGATTGAATCTTTAAAAGGCCAGGAAAGCCACGCCAAGGACTTGTCACAGATTCCACCTGCGATATCATGGATATGGATGAATTCCTCTTTTTTCAAGGTCCCCATAATACCTTGAGATTCTTGTATCTGTTAGGAGGTGGCCTTTCTTATTTACCTGATAAGACTGCTGGGAACCTAAGAGTTTCCAATTTCAGGAGGGATCAGGTAGAGAGAAAAGATAAATGTTTCAGTTTCACTTACAAAGATATAATTTATCAAATTGCCATTAAGTCATAATTAGCTTGAGGGGAAAGATTTCCTTATATCTGGAAAACACCGATTAAAAACCAGTCATATTTCAGACAAATAACCAAAGATTTATAACCATATTAATCAGTTCACTCAGTCTTATGTAACTAATTCTTTTTTTTTTTTCCATTGAAGTATAGTTGATTTACAATATTGTGTTAGTTTCAGGTGCACAGCAAAGTGATTCAGTTATATATATAATTTTTAGATTATTTTCCCTTATAGGTTATTACAAGATATTGAATATAATTCCCTGTGCTATATACTATGTGACTAATTCTTGATCTTAATCCTCTATTAACAGTTTTATGAAGCCATCAGTATTTCCATTAGAATTCTTTAGTTTCTTACCCAGTTCAGCAGTATGATCTGAGTTATCAGAAACTCATACTTGTCAAAAAGTCCTTTCTATGAATCTTTTTGAAGATGAAGCCTTTTTTTTGGAAAAGCATCAGGTGAAACAATAATTATCTACCTGATTATAATGCAATTGACAAAGAAACTTGGTTATTGCTCTGGCAAATATTTAAGATCATTGCTAGAATTATGACTGATAACATTTTACAAGGACATTTTCAACTTTTAGAAATTTCATATAATTTCTAGAACGTTTATATTAATGGCACTTACCCATACAATATATCCTAAGTTTTATCACCACTCATTTGACAATGCTTCCCGTGTAATTTAACATACCAAATAAGCCTAATTAGTTTAACATTCTTCTCTCTGAGATGCTTCAGGGGCCCTCTCTGAATATTTAGGACTATTAATGAATATGTTTGGTGCCACACTAAGACATTTTCTGTTTGGAAGAACAAACAAGTAAATGTTTTCTAGAAACCATAAATAGTATTTATAAGTTTTTAGTTTCTCTGTAAAAGGAAGCCTATGTTCAGTAACTAATGTTCCAGTATCTTATTTGAAAATGATCTGAATATTCAATGAATTCCCATTATTTAATTTAGAAAAACTCTAAAGTTTCGAGTTACCAAAATCTGGAGAGACTATTTTGGATAGACATTCCCAAAATATAATTATTTCTAAAGAGTTTACCTATAGGCTCTTATCTCATTTACCTCTATTTTATTTACCTAAAATTTTCATACCAAGTTATTTTTCTTGCTGACAAATCTTGAAACAGGAATAATAAGATCTTATTTGATTTCTAGTAAACATAGTTACAATAAAAGTATTATACTTAATGCTGATGACTCTAAAGACATGTTTATATTAATTAAACCAACAAACTTGTTTTCTTTCATTAAAATTAATCTTAGATCATGTGATTCTGAAATTCATTTGGGTTAATTTCTTTTATATTTCTGAGTATTTATATAAGCACTTAACTTCCTTTAAGCCAATTAAATAGAGCTCTTTTACAAATTAATTTTGGCAATACTACACATCTACAACACACATGCATAGATACATACAAACAGACACAGAGACCCCATAGTTCCCAGTCCAAACTTTCAGCCATGATTCAGGTACAGTAATACAAAACCCATCAGTTACAAGAGGCTGGATTCAAACTGGGTTTCTGGCAGATGGAACAAATCAAGGTCACCTGTTTAGATGGCTAAATTCTTTTTACTAATATTAATAGAGAAGACACTTAAGATTTGTATTTGTCCTTGTCAAGTTCCAAATAACCTATCCCACTTTTGTTTTTTCTTTCCATAAGAGTTTACCTTCCTGAAATTTGCATTTAAAAAGATGGCCTAGATAAGAGTACATTTGCATCTCAAAGGCATAGGAGGAAAAATTCAAGTTCTTAAGGCCAGAATTTTTTTTCAATACTTAAAATCCTCTTAAGATAAATAGGGGAGGGACTTCCCTGGTGGTCTAGAGGTTAAGAATCTGCCATCCAATGCAGGGAACAAGGGTTCGACCCCTGGTTGGGGAACTAAGATCCCACATGCCGCGGGGCAACTAAGTCCATGTGCTCTAGAGCCCAAGTGCCACAACTAGAGAGCCCGCAAGCAGCAACTACTGAGCCTGGGTGCTGCAACAAAAAACCCCACACGCCACAACAAAGATCCTGTGTGCTGCAACTAAGACCCAATGCAGCCAAATAAATAAATAAATATATATATATTTTTTAAAAAGATAAATAAGGGAGGGCTTGGGAGTGGTAAAAGAATAGGTGGGCCTTTGGTCCTGGAGCCACACCTCTGGTCCTGTAAAGATTAGATTTGTAAAACAAGGATAGCTGTTTTTAATTCCTCAAAGAGTTGGGCGGCCACCTCAGTGATATCAAAAGACTGACATATCTATTCATCTATGTTGAAATGTTTTACTTTCCCTCATTTACTTTAAGGGAGAAGGCAAAAAAAAAAAAAAAAAATTCCTATCCGGCTCTAGATATCAGCTTTGGTCAGTTTCCTCAGACCAGTGTCCTCCTTGGTAATGTAAGCAGATAGGGTAGGGGGTCACTGGAGAAAGAGAACCAGGCATGGATTTCTTTACAGGAAAGCCATTTCTGGCCTAAGCTATTTTGTGATCTAAGCCTGGCCACAGTGCTTGTCCTTGAACAGGTCTCAGTAACTAATGATCTTAAGGAAACAAAAAGAATGCAGAAACAAATGACCGCTATCAGGTTGTGAATGAAAAAAATGTTGCCTGCCATATCAGTAAACAAAGGATGTTGCAGCCATCAAGCCATCACATTACAGCCACCCCGATGGTGAGCCCTGAGGGAACTCAGGATAGAACCAGGATGATAAGCCTGAAGCTCAACCACCAGATCAACTGGAAGCTAAGGGAGGATGATGACGACCTTTTCTGACCCTCATGACTTCCATCAACTAAAGCTTGTACTCTGTCAACAGCCCAAGCCCCTTCATGAATATGCATGTACCCTTAGCTTAAAACTTCCCCAATTTTGCTGTTCAGACAGACACTGCTTTGGGAAATATCCCTGGTCTTCTCCTTACTTGCTGCAAGTAATATTAAATCCTTCCTTCTCCCATCTTTGGCTTGATTGTGTATTTTGGCTCAGCACCCACCAAGAGGCAAACCCAGTTTTCGGGTAACAGTAACCCATTTACAAAAGTTTTTGAGGACCCTCCCTGGGGTTAAGAAACTATGGCCCTCAGTTCCATCTCTGATCTGAAGAGGCTCACCTACAGCTTCAGGTGGTCCCATTTCTAAAGGTAACTAGTTAAATAATCTCTTCAGAGTGGATAAGGCAATTCAGACAGAGGATTACTAGAATGTGTACTTGAATAAAGGAGGATAGAGGGGAGAAGTAATTAAAGTTTAAGTACCTTTTGTATCAATCTTTCATCAGCTTTCTACAAGTCTTTCAATGAGGCTGTTTTGGAATTTTGAAAACTTTTGGGGCTGTAACTGAGCAGGGCCCTGTGGGGCTCCTGTGCACAAACCCTTTCTGTGTCCCCCATTTCTTTGATTATAGGAAACAGCCTTCATTCAGCCTCCATGACCTTCCCTGCGTTCCAACAGGCAGATTCAAGCAGTTGTTAATTAGGCAAGGGAGGGGATGTGAGACAAGAGAGAAACAAATAGTCAAGAGAAACAATAGTGCAGCTTTGGGGCAGGGTCCTGGTTCCCCATCAAGGGATACACACAACAATATCTTTGAGCTGTTTTGCAGCTAAACCCCCCCCCCCCGCAGGTGGAAGAAGTTAATGGTTAACGATGGTATGCTGCCCGCAAGCACTAGACCCCAGACCAGCTGGAACCAGAAGGTTGGTGATGCTGGCTCCCACTTACCTCACCACCAACCAATCAGAAGAATGTCCACAAGCTGATCACGCCCTCTTTGCAACATTAGTATAAAATTTCTCACTACCCTCTCCAAGTTGGGACACACAGTTTTTTTGGGTTTTTTTTGTTTTGGTTTTTTTTTTTAATTTATTTATTTATTTATTTATTTTTGGCTGTGTTGGGTCTTCGTTTCTGTGCGAGGGCTTTCTCCAGTTCCGGCGAGTGGGGGCCACTCTTCATCGCGGTGCGCGGGCCTCTCATTATCACGGCCTCTCTTGTTGCGGAGCACAGGCTCCAGACGCGCAGGCTCAGTAGTTGTGGCTCACGGGCTCAGTTGCTCCGCGGCATGTGGGATCCTCCCAGACCAGGGCTTGAACCCGTGTCCCCTGCATTGGCAGGCAAACTCTCAACCACTGTGCCACCAGGGAAGCCCGGACACACAGTTTTGAGGGCATCAGCCCACTGTGGCCCCCTTTGCCTGGCAAAGCAATAAAGCTATTCTTTTCTACTTCACCAAAACTCTGTCTCCGAGATTGAATTCAGTGTGGGGGTACAGAGGCTAGATTTGGCTTCAGGGCTTCTGCATACCAATTAAAATAGGTACAATGTTTTAAGATGAGAGGCTTCTAAAATTTTAACAATTTTAGAATTCTTTCCAATTCAAAGAATCCTAGAAGCTAGCCCTATAAATATTCTCTCCTGCTAATCTAATTTTAGAAATTTACCACTCTAGTTTCCAGTAGACTCTGCAGGCAGGGATCCAGGAGATGGACATCCCCATCTTGGCCATTTCAGGGCAGAATTTCCTTTAATTCCCAACTAAGTACTTGTGACATACATAAACCCAGCTGGTATCCCCATAGGTGGCTGTCTGTCCACAAACTGTATGGACTTTGAGGCACAATTTCCCATTATCAATTTGGCAGCCTAATTCAGATATGAGATACGATCTGAACAACTTTCTGAGGACAGCGTGGTGGATGTGGGCTGCTTCTGAGTCCAGCTTCCTAAGCAGTTACTTTTGGGTCAGTTTGACTCTCTTTTTTTTTGGCTGAGCCAAATGACTTGCAGGATCTTAGCTCCCCGACCAGGGATTGAACCCGCACCCTTGACGGTGAAAGCACGTGGTCCTAACCACTGGACTGCCAGGGCATTCCCCAGTTTGACTCTCTTATGTGACTTGGTTTCTTCCTCCGATGGTCTAAAGCTGCTGTGGTCTTTATATTCTATGTCCCTGAAAGAGCAGTATTTACCTAATGGTTGTAGTGGGGTTTGCCTGTAGGACCCCAATGCATCACAAGGATTGATCCTTAGAGACTTCCACTAGGTTCTCAACCACCTGAGAACACCTTGTGCCCAGAAGGAGCACATGTCTCTTATTCTTCAGAGCTGAATTAATTCAGTTTCTCATTTTATTAGCAAAAGTTTTGTTCAGACCATATGTCAACTTTTTTTTTTTTTCAATTTAAGCCAAATTTAACAAAAACCCAGCCGCCTATGTTTCCCTGGGCCTCCTACCCAATCCCCCTAGGTCCCAGCCAAGGAAATGCACTGCTACCCCTCAAGACTCCAAGTCTTAAGTAAAAGGAGCTGGAATAAAATTTGGGGGATTATCACTTAAAAGCAATGAGATGCGGATATCAGGAGAACTCACCAGAACACCTGAGGAGTACCGAGAAGCCAGTGGGGCCCATGCTGGTACCAAGTGCCAATTCAGGGTAGACTCCAGGTGTCCTCTGATGGGTGTCTCTAATATCCTGCATATGCCATGCACATGTCAATGAAAAAAATTAATCAGTATTCAATCTAAGAAAGAAATGGAAAATTTTATTCATGTCAACCTGAGGTTTATAACCTGGGAGACAGTCTTTCAGAAGGTACCGAGGACTGTTCCACCCATTAGGGGTCAAAGCACAGTTGTATTAAGTTTTTGAGACAAAGGTTTCTACATCAAACCATGTATTACTGACAGTGTACACAATCCAGATCTACCCGTACAAAGCAAGTAGTGGGTCATCGTGACCCCATACGAGATTAAAAAGGAAGGTTATCTCCTGAAGAGATCTGGTTAATGCAGCATAATACACGCTAAAGAGGAGGAGGCCCAAATGGGCAGAGAAAATTTTTATGTTTAAGTTTTCTTGTCTTGCCATAAAATATGAATTTTATTTCACCAACACGGATGCTCAGTGAGCACCTACTACACAGAAAGCCCTGCACTGTCTCATTTCCTCCTTATGGAACCGAGGAGATAAGAGCTGTCTGCAACCCCATCTTTCCTGAGGGAAACCAAGGTGCAGTGAGGCCACGTAACTTGTCCACGGCCACCGTTGTTCCGTGGTGGGGCTGGGACTCGGGGCCGGTTCTCTGGGCCCAGGGCCGCCCCCTTTCTGCCAAGGAGAGCCCAGCAGATCCATCCTCGCAGGCGGGAAGGGGTCTCTGGCCAGGCCAGGCAGGGGGTCGCGAGCTCCATCTCCCCCCCTTGTGATCCCACCAAGTGTCTTCACAGCCCTCACAGAGCATTCTGGGCTCTGCAGAGCTCACCTCAGGAACTCCAGCACATTCCGCCAGCGCTAAGGTCTGCAGTGGGCACGGCCAGGGACAGAAAAGAGACCCCGCGTAGAATGACCGGTCCCAACTCCTCCAGCATCGCAGAGCCGAGCCCTGAATGGTTCGTGCCCAGAGAAACCGACTTCCCTCCCAAAGGCGCCTGGGGCGCGTCTCCACCGAGGCCCTACTTTGAATTCTCTCTCGTTTAGTTAAGTGCAGTATGACACCCCCACGCTGCACTGGAAAAGAGAGCTCTGGTTGCACAATTCCCCACGCTGCTGAGCAGACAGGCACTAGAAACCAACCAGAAGATGAAGGTAAAGGCCACCCAGTGCCCCAGACCACGAGAGCGCAGAGGTGGTGTCCGCCCGCCCCGCTGAGCTCGCCGCCAGCACCCCCCCAACGCCCAGGCCTCTGGATGGCCAGATCCTGTTTCTTCCATCTGCTTCATCAGCCAGGAAACAGGAGCCCCCGATTAAGCCAAAGCTCTGGACCTAGAAGTAAAAATAGCCAGCGACTCACGGCTGGCGCTGAGATCAGACAGACCCGGTTCTGTCACTCGGGCCAGGCTGCTCCACGAAGCTGTCATTTCTTCCACGGCTGCCACAGTTTCCACCACCCAGGGCAGGGCAGTGGGTTGGCAACCCGCACGATGGAGGTCCTGCTCTTTCTGAAGCGTGTTTAGCCTGGAAAAGAGAGCCCCGAACGAGAAGGTGGCGTTCTGTGAAATACTGGAAAGAGGGTGCCGGCTGCTCTGTGTGGACATGACCAGGGCCGGGTTTGAGTCCGTAGATGGGAGACCTGTCTACCTAGGCTGAGCGGAAATGGAACAGGCATCCTCACAAGGTCGAGGGCTGAGCTCCCCGTCACTGGAAGGGTCCAAGCTGAGGCTGAGGGAGATGAAGCAGCAGCAATGCACGGTACCCCCAATTGGGAGGAGGGGGAATTACAGGAGCAGAGCTGTCAGTGGTGGTCAGGGGCCTGGCCCCGGGGCTCTGTTTTCCTGGAAGCCAGTTTGGCATCTGCCCCTCATACAGCCCAGCGTGGGCACCTACCCTCCCGGGCTTCGGTCCCTCCTTTTCCTGTAAGAAGGGAAATTGGACAGACACGAGGGATCTCACCAGAACGGCTGCTTCCGGCTCTGAAACTCAAAATCTCTAAGGCCCACCCGAGAGCGCAGTCTTAGAAGTTCACGTCATCAGTAAATAACTACAGTAATGAGAGTCCGAGTCACTGCCGTTGTCATCTTGATCTCCAAAATGCTCCTCAATTGTGGCCCCCTGACCGCACGCCAACCTTCTGGCCCAGGCCCATCACCCCTGCCTGGACCATTGCAGCAGCCACCTGACTATGGTACCCTGCACAACCCATTTTCTGCACGGCGGGCAGAGGGCTCTTTCTGAAACACAGGGGAGAGCAGGTCCCTGCAAGGGGTTCTCCTTTGCACTTTGAGTATATTCAGGCTCCTCTCCACAGCCCCTGCCCTGTGTCTAACCTCGTCACACACAATCTACTGGCTAGTTTGCAAAGCTCCAGCCACATGGGTGTCTGTCTGTCCCTCCATTCCTGAAATAGGCCAGGCCTTCCCACCTTGGGGCCTTTCTGGCTGTTTCCTCTGCCCACCACTCCTCATATTTCAAATCTTGGCTTAAATATCATCCCTCAAGTCAGACTATGTGAACACACTTTGAAAAACAGGTCCTCTCTCCCCTGCCCCTGCCCCTGCCCTTCCCCACTGCAAAGCCCTGTAGTACGTGCTCCCGTAGAGGAGGGGTCACGCTCAGTGGTGAAGGTGTCAGAGATCTGGAAAGGAGCAGTAATGGCTGATGTGTTTTTTTGTTTGTTTGTTTTTAATTTATTTATTTTATTTATTGATTTTGGGCTGCATTGGGTCTTCGTTGCCGCACATGGGCTTTCTCTAGTTGTAGCGAGCGGGGGCTACTCTTCGTTGCGGTGCGCAGGGTTCTCATTGCGGTGGCTTCTCTTGCTGCGGAGCACGGGCTCTAGGCATGCGGGCTTCAGTAGTTGTAGCACTCGGGCTCAGTAGTTGTGGCTCGCGAGCTCTAGAGCACAGGCTCAGTAGTTGTGGCGCATGGGCTTAGTTGCTCCGTGGCATGGGGGATCTTCCCAGACCAGGGTTCGAACCCGTGTCCCCTGCATTGGCAGGCGGATTCTTAACCACTGAGCCACCAGGGACGCCGGCTGATGTGTTTTGAGGCTCAATGGGGGGCACCCTGCACCGTGCGGCCCACCCACGGCTTCTCATTAAATCCATGTTGAAAGTCCATGAGGCAGGGGCTCTCTGTGATCTCATGTTACAGGGGAGAAAGAGACAGGCAAGGCTCAGCAAGGCTAAGCAACAAACCCTTGGCCACACAGCAAGTGGCAGAGCCAGGGTTCAAGCCCAGGCAGGCTGACCGGCTGGCCCCAGAGCCTGTGACATTCAAGCCCTGCAATTGCTGAGAACCTCTGTTCTGCTGGGTTCAGCTATCACAGGTTAACTCACTGGTGCTTCTGGTTGTACCTTCTCATAGGAACCACTCCCATGCTATTTCCAAAGTTCCTGTATTGTTATTTTAGGAGTTCTCAGAGTATCGTGTATTCTCATTTTGTAGACTAGGATATTTGAGTGAAGAGAAGGCATTCTATACTAAACGTTTTCGAGACCAAATTAACCATGAATTAGGGATCTGGACCCACTGCTGTTCAGAGGCCAGTCTGCTGGTCAGCTCACCAGGCCGTGGGCATTCTCAGTTCCCAAGGTTGGCTCGAATTGGTGGTTGTGATGCCTAATTTTTTTATGTGAATTAATTTATTTTTTATTGAAGTATAGTTGATTTCCAATGTTGCGTTAGCTTCAGGTGTACAGCAAAGTGATTCAGTTATACATATACATATTCTTTTCCATTATACGGTTGTTACAAGATATTAAATATAGCTCCCTGTGCTATACAGTAGGTCCTTGTTGTTTATGTGATGGTTAATTTTAAGTGTCCATTTAGAGAGTGTTTTGGGGTGAGGTTAACATTTAAATCCGTGGACTTTGAGTAAACAGATTGGATGAGGCCCACCCAGTTTAGGGAGAGCAATCAGTTGAAGGGCTGAATAGAACAAAAAGTCCAGCCTCACCAAACAAGAGGGAGCCCTCCTGGGTTTCCACTTGCCAGCCTCTGGACCGGAACTGCAGCATTGGCTTTCCTGGATCTCCAGGCTGCAGGCCCACACTGCAGATTTTGGACTTGCCAGCCTCCATAATCGTGTGAGCCAATTTCTTGTAACACACCTCTCTCCCTCTCCCTCTCATTTGTGTATTTATATATGTATATAAATACACATATATATGTATATTTATACACATATGTGTGTATATTTATATACATATATAAATATATATGTATATTTATATATACGCACACATACTATTGGTTCTGCTTCTCTGGAGAACCCTAATATAGTGGTTAAATATCTCCCCAGAAATCACTAAATTTCTCCCCTGAGAAAATGGAACTCTCAGCTTAAGAGGAAGGTACATGTCTCACTCAATCCTTTCAACGACCGTATGAGGCACTGAAATGCTGGATTCCTATTTCACAGATGGGAAGATTGAGGCCTAGGGAGGTGACATAAAACGTACCAGGTCACACAGCAGCTTAGCAGCTGAGACAGAATTAAAACCCCACACTTTCTAGCTCCAAAGTCCATACCCTTCCCACTGTCCTGGTCATGTATCCCACACCCCCTTCACACCATCCCACACACTCCGGCAGCCACATTTGTGGGGAGAACCGCACAATCACTTGGCCTCCTGGCCTAAGTTCCCCTGCCAACATCAAGGACAACTCCCTCGCCAGTCTTTCACGCACGAGCGTGTTGAATGAGGGCTAAAATTGTTATGTGCTGGCTTGAAATCTAAAGCTGGAAGGGCCTTGACTATCCTAAGCAGGAGTCCCCCTCCTGCTCTGCTCCCGAGGATAAGGTCCAGAGACAAACACTCCTCCGATCCCAGCACGGTGCCTGCTTTCCCTGAGTCTCAGGGGCCAGGCCTCTCTCAGCTCTCAGGGAATGTGACAAATCAGACTTCACCTTGGTTTTTGCACTTAACATCTTTCCACAGCAGTGCACGTGGTCCAGCTAACAACTGCATTACATGCCACCGTATAGCTGTAATTTAATTAATTTAATTAATTTAATTAATTTAATTTAATTAATTTAATTAATCTCCCTTTGGTAGACAGTTGGATGATTTTCAGCCCTGTTTTGCATTTCAAAATATTGCAACAAATCTTTGTGCATATATCTTTGTATAGTTGTGAGGCATGGTGGATATTACATTTGTTGCTAACGTAGAGAAATGTCATTAAGACTGTATTTTTTTGGTTCAAAAATTTAAAAACCTTTTTGAGGTTACTGTCTTCCAACGCATTATACCTTTGACTACACTGAATATAAATACCTTCTAAATTTAGCTTATATGTATGTGAAACGCTCCTGGAGTGCTCTGCCAGCATATGACTTGGATTTATAGAACTCTTTGGAACAACAAAATAGCGTTTAACTACCTAGAAAGTAATAAACATGAAAAATGTATCGTAATAGATAACACACTACTTCCATAACAACGGGATTAAAAATCCTTTTTTAAAAATGCATGAAATTAGTTAATAAATTTGACAGTGGAGCGAAGGCCTAGCAGTACCGCCCTCTAGTGGCTTGTTGGAGTACTCGTTCCATCAGGCATCGAAATTCATCACTTCCGTAACCACATTCAGGAGGCGGGAGACCACTGTGCAGGGCTGGCTTTGGGGGAGGCTCCAGTAACACAGCATCTCCTCATTCCTGTAACTGCTGGGCTAGAAGCAGAGTGACACTGGACCTGGGGGGCAAAGTTTTCTTCAAGATTCACCCTCTTCTTGAGTAGCTGAATATGGAGGTTCTTTATGAAATCAATGAGCTCAAAGAATTTTAACTGCCCGTCACTGGTGTATCTATCTTCAGATTTCACAACTCCTACCAGTTCTCAATGCTGACTGCCCGCTGAATCTCTCGGGTTTTTACAATGCACGTGCCCGGCTGGGTGTCTCCCTCACCTTTAGAAGCTGATTCCGGGGTCACGAGCCTAGACTTGAGTTGGTTTTATTTTGTTTTGTCTGTAAAGCCCCGCTGGAGATGTGGAGCAGGACCAGGCTGGGAAGCACGGGTGCTGCCAGCTCCGCGTACTTGGTGGGCAGGAGGAGATGGGGGGAGAAGCGGGAAAGAGGGCCTGGAGGGCTGACACCCAGCACTGCACTCCTCCCAAGCAGGCACTTCTCAGACCTGCCAAGGGTGCCGACCAAAGGCAGAGAGCCCTGGAGTTATTACAAAGGCTTGTTATTACACTGGAAAATGCCTTTCCAGGTAACCTATGACAGAAGGCGACACAAGTCATTTGGAGTGTTAAGAGGCTGGAGTGTGGACCCCGGACAATCACCACTAAGCATTTGTTCTTAAAACAGCTTTTTTTTTGGCTGCGCCATGCAGCAGGTGCGGGATCTTAGTTCCCCAACCTGGGATCGAACCCGTGGCCCCTGCAGTGGAAGCGCGGACTCTTACCCACTGGACCGCCAGGGAAGTCATGCAAACAGCTTCTTAACAGAGGCCATACTTGTTGCTACAGCGTCTCTCAGAGCCGAAACCAGAGGGAAAATGTAGGACTTCTGTAAGGGATCCAGGCCAGCGAGTCCTTTCCTCTGCATGCTGACACTGTTTGTGCTGACGCGGGCAGGACTCGGCCGCAAACTGAAGAAAGCAGCCACCGCCTCTGGCGACTTAGCTGTTAAAGCCACCGTAGGTCTTGCTTAAAAGCAGGAAGTGGAAGGAAACAGCTGGGTGATGTACGGCTCGGCCTTTGATCTGGCATGCGAGCTGCACCAGCGATTCACAACTCAGAAGGATTTCACTCCCGCTGGAATATGACAGGGCGCCTTCCCGACCCCGATGATAATCAGAGCAACGGTCGGCCTCAGCCTGGTCTGGACCCCCCGACCAGCGCCCCCGGAGACGCGCACAGGCAGGTGTCGGGCCGACTCCCAGCGGTGAGCGTGAGGAGACAGGGAGGCCGAGTAGCTGGTGGGGCTCCACACCAGCAGGGGGCTGCAGGCTGCCCTCGCCCGCACCACCCAGGGAACCCCCAGACACCCAACCCGACCCACAGAATGCATCAGAGACGAGTAGAGAAGGATTCCTTGCCTCTGGGAAGTCCTAGAACACCTGACCTGCTTCCTTCCTTCCTCGTCCTCTCCTTTGTTGTTTCCGCCTTCCCGAGAGGTCCTCCCACTTTCTCAGCCACTCTCCACCCAGCTCTCCTAACACCCCTCACCTTTCTTTTTCCCATAGTCATCTTCTAATATATATTTACTAGCTTTATTGTTCGTCTCCCCCAGTCAGAATGTGAGCTGCAGGAGGGCAGAGAGCTTTGTCTGTTTTGTGCCCTGATGTATCCGCCGGTACCTAGAAGGTGTCAGATAAGCATTTCTTGAATGAACAGATGAACAAACAAGTGAACACGTGGACGCGTGGATTACTTCCGCAATCCTCTCCCACTACGATCTGTTGAATGATGCTTCCCTTCGTGTCTGGTCGCCAGGGGCTGAAGCCAGTGTCCAAGGCCACTTTGGCCAAGCCTGACATAGACGTGGACCCCTCAGGGGAGGTGGGGCTGAGTGGGCAGCAGTCTCCGAGCCAAGGCAGCCCTACCGCCAGGCAGATCCAGTGGGGACAGTGCCCTCCAGGGGCCACAGGAGTTCGTGTGAGCACAGGTGCCTCTTACCTCCGTAAGCAAGGATCTGGTTTACCCTCCAGCCCTTTAATTCTGTTTCTCATTTCCGCCCTCCTGCCTTTTCTCTGACCCCTCTCCCCTGCCAAAGGAGGCAGTTTTCAGAGCTGTGAAGGAACTTCCTCAGATGAAGCAATTTGTCCCTCAGAGAGAGAGAGAGAGAGAGACACACACACACACACCAGGTGAGAGGGAGCTGAGACTGAAATACAGCAAAATAACCCCAAAGGGAAGATGCAGGAGTACTGGGAGATTCCACCCCGTCTCCTCAAGGACTCACGACCTACTTAAAAGGACACCGGCAATATTTTGGTAAGAAGGGTCAACAGCACGGTTAAAATGCAGAAGTGAGTGCTCTCGGCAGGGACAACAGACGGGGCTGCAGGGGACAAAAACGGGCCGAGCACTGGCTGCGACCCACCCTCCCGCTCGCCCTCCTGCCTCTCTCCACAGGGGGGCCCTTGCCCTGGCGGGCACGCTGCTTGGGGACGCCCCCCTGCCGACAGCTGCAGCCTGGCCTGTGACGAGCCTTCACCTCTGCTGCCGGCGGCCCTCGCTCGCTGCCGGACTCCATCAAGTTCTCCCCGAGCCCTCCCGCGTCTCCTCACCTGGCAGCGGGATTCAGGCACGAGCCCCACCCAACTGCAGATGCAGGATGGCCCTCAGCGGGCATACAGCCCACCCAGCGGGCGAGGCTCCTGCCGCAGAAGGCCTCCCTTCCCCAGTCACTACCCAGACGGAAGCAGGTGGCTTTGGACGAGGACCCTGAGGTGACACCGCCTGGGCTTTTATTGCCGCGTCTGTAATTTACCGTCAAGGAGACAGCTGACAAACAGGCAGTGGTGCCTATCGACGTGCACTTCCGCTGAAGGGGCGCCGGCCCCCTCCCACCCATTCCCATCACCCCTCCACTGGGGGTGGCCGGGGAGCCGGCCGGTTCACTGCGACAAGGGACCCATGACGACTCCTGCTGGCACGGGGATCAACACCTGCAAAGCACACCGCGCTCCAGCCGCAGGCGATGGAAAAAGACCTTTTTCCTCTGAAGGGCTGACAGCATCTCACACATTATCCTTTCAGTTTGGCAGCCCGGGTAGAGAAGCTTTGCTGTCAATCAGTGATGAACCAGAGAGGAAGCCAGAAAGAGCTTTTGGTGCAAATGCACTTAACCAGCAGAGACCATCTCCGGGGAAAGCTTTCCTCTCACGATTTCCCGATCTCGGCTGCGCATCAAATCACCAGAGGAGCCTTAAAGAATCCTGACGCTCAGACCGTGCCCCAGACCAAGGAGGGCAGGACCTGGGTGTTGATGTCTGGCAGGTCTTTGGGTGACGTCAAGGTTGAGAACCACTGGTCAAAACAGCTGCTATTTGACATTTTTAAATGTCTTCATGTCGAACGTGACCCACACCTGCATTATTACAACTCTGCATGGATCCACCTGCCAGCTCTCCACGTGGTAAATCATCCCGCTTGCCACTTTCCCACGTAGAGAGAGGCAGAGTCTTTTTCTGGTTAACTGGGTTGTGGATTAGCAACAAGGTGACGCTTCTTTCCAGCTCTCTTCTTTGCTGCTGACCTGAGCTGACAAGAGTGTGTTCTTCCATCCTCAGCGGCTCCCTGCCAGAGCCTGGGCCTGCGGGTCCTGAACTTGCCCTCTGATTTGGTTCAGACAGGGAAGGGGTCCTGGGTGTAGCCTCACGTGCGGGACTCACCGAGTTCGTCGTGCCAGAAGGACAGCATCGAGGGCCACGAAACCATCTGTAAACTCCTCGATGTGAAGCAGCCGCACCAGCTTCTGGGCTCCACCCATCAGCACCTGTTGGTCACATCACCAGAGTCTCCTGCGCTAAGAGGAGACTCCAAACGCGGGAGGCCTCCTGCAGCGACAGCACGTCATACGTCTCAGCCCATGAGTCCGCTCTGCTCCCAAGAGGGAAAGGACCAGGCCAGCATCCCAGGGACCGAGAGCAGAGGCACAGACTGCTAAGGAAACGTACTTTTTTTGCTTTGAAAAATCAGTCTAAGAAGTTAACGTATTTGGATACCAAACTGTATCTAAAGTAAAATCTCAACTCTCCCCCCTCCCCAAAATAAAATAACATTAATAAAAACATAGAAATTTTAAGGAAATATGCCAAAACAGTAACAAGGGTTCCCTCTGGTGGTGAGATGGGTGATTTCCACCTCCAACCCGTTTTTTCTACTTCACTCTTTACTAACTTTCTAGAATGTGCATTACCACCTTTAAAATCAGAAAGCAAACATAACAAACTTCCAAAAGTTAATCAACTGTTTAAAAGCTAAGGTGATCTAATAATCAAACACTCTAAAATTCAACAGAATAAACCTTCTCAAATCACCTTCTCCTCTAATTAATTCTAGCTGTGGAAGGAGTCCACCCATAAAGTGTCCATACTTTCAGACAAGTATTCCAAGGTGGGGATTTACTGATTTTTCACACTAGGTAACACTGAACTGTTCCAGTCTCAGAAATTCATCAAAAAGAGAATTTAGTCTATTAAAATGTTCACATCTCTGAGGTAAAAATGTGTGCTAAATACAACAGCCAACATATTTCTGGAGAAAATCGGTCCACGTGTATCTTCTGTTACAGAAATCCATTTTCTAGTGTCCGTCAGGCTCCGTCTGATTCCACTGGTCTCAGGTGTGTTTGGTCTCGCCCCTCTCTGGGCACACTGGGGTCCCCAGACCTAGCAGCCTTCAGGCACATGACAGGTCTCATTAGGGGTCCAAACCTTGGGGACCTTCTCTGTGCTGAGTCTGGGCCGCTTAAGCTCCGGGGGACTGACCTGAAGGTCTCCAGGCATCTCTAAAATGTGAACACACACGGGGTGGACAAGTGAGTGAAGACGTCTCTAAGTCAAGAGCTGACGTTTACAAACTAAATTTCACGCGCAGACAAGGAACTGAACTGCCTGGCCAGGTCCTCTACGGATCTATGGGGAAGATCTACCCCAGTGGTTCTCAACCCGGGGCGACTGTGCCCCCCGAGGGACAGTGAGCAGTGTCTGATGACATTTTAGAGCATCACAAGTTGGGGCAGGGGATGGGTACCGGCATCCAGGGGTACTGCTAATCACCCTGCATCCACAGCGCAGCCCCACAGCGAGGAATGAATGACCTGCCCAGATGCCAGCAGTGCCGGGACCGAGAACCGGCTCGACGCCATCTCCCAAACCCACCGTCTGCCTGGCACGGAGCGCCCTGGCGGGAGGGTGGGCTCCCGGATGAGAATACACACGCAATCAGTGGGTTTAAACGACGGGCCTGGTGAGACGCATCCTTGCTTTCTCAGAACTGACTTCAAGCTAGGTGGTGTTCATTTCCAAAGAGATGGTATTCTATCTTTAATTATACTAAACCAGTAACAGTATCACTTACCTGGTTGAATTTCTTCTGTGGAAGGGCTGGAAATTACGCTGGTTGGTATAGAATTCGGTGGAGTATCTGTCTTTAAGGGTATTAAGTTTATTCTCCTTGATGAAAAAAAGAAGTAAAAGGCCATTAGTATCATAGGAATGGTTTGTATACAATACCAAATTTCAAAGGAAACATTTAAAACTTTCAGCTCATATCATGCAAGGCACTGAATATAATGTCAGTGTGCCCCCTTTAGTAACTAAGGATCATGTATTAAGTTAAACCATCACATAAATAATAGTCAACTTAAACCTTAACCAGTCATCTAAAAGTTTCAAAGCCCGAGTTTTGTGAACTACCAATGACATGCTAAACACTCTGCTGGATGTTTCCTACATAAGCCTATCAGACATGGCTTCCAGTGTGGAAAGCTCCAAAATATAGATGGTTCTTTTTCAAAATCTACAGTCTTAATTCTCAACAACTATTTTTTTTTTAAATTATAACTGCGAGAAGCTCGCAAGAAATTAAGAGGGGAAAAACTTTAATACCAAAAATATTTCTAAGAACACTTTCCCACTCCCTTCCCCCACCTAAAAATAAATTTAAAAAACATTGCTAAGGACTTCCGTGGTAGCACAGTGGTTAAGAATCCGCCTGCCAACGCCATCGACACAGGTTCGAGCCCTGGTCTGGGAAGATCCCACATGCCGTGAAGCAACTAAGCCCGTGCACCACAACTACTGAGCCTGCGCTCTAGAGCCCGCGAGCCACAACTACTGAGCCCACGTACCACATCTACTGAAGCCCACGCGCCTAGAGCCCATGCTCCGCAACAAGAGAAGCCACCGCAATGAGAAGCCCACGCACAGCAACGAAGAGCAGCCCCCGCTCGCCACAACTACAGAAAGCCTGCACGCAGCAATGAAGACCCAACGCGGGCAAAAATAAATTAATTAAAAAGAAAACACTGCTAGTCTGTAGAAAGAGATACAGAAAGAGCCCAGCATTACACCTAAGCCGCATTATGGATCCGCCAATGAAGTCGTGTGAACATGGCAGAGCACGTGGGAGGTGGGCAGTGCTCCCCTCACCCCCCCCGCCCCGCCCCTTCCCCAGGCCGCCTCCCGGTGTTGGGCGGTGGGCGGGGAGAAGGCCGTGTGCAGGATCAGAGGCGGCCAGGGAAGGAAGCCTGGAGGCCGGCTGCTGCCTGACGACGGGGGCCATGCTGGGCAGTTCTGTCCGCTCTGCAGTGCCAGCCGTGAGCTCGGGCACGTTCACCGGCCAGACGGGCATGAACAGGGGAGAAAACAACAGCAGCGTCCCCTGGAGGCTATTCAGACCAGAGGTACCGTTCCCCATGAGCCAGTCTGCTGGACACACCAAAACCACCTCAAGGAGATGCTCCTTTGACTTCCTACCTATTGTAAGTGCCTGTTACCGTCTGGGCAGGAGAACACGGGTAAAGAACGGGGACACGCGTCCTGTCCTGGGGGACTTGTACTCTAACTAGGGAAACAGAAGCATAAATCAAACACCTGCTATCGAATGTGACGTGTTGTGACAGAGAAAAGGGCTGAAGGGACATCCAAATGGGTCTTCTGGGAGGACTCTAATGTCACCCAGGGGAGCAGGTGTCCAGAGCGTCCCCAGAGGGTAAAGGCGCAGAGGCCTCCAAGGGCAGAGTGTGCCCCGGGGACCGGACGTGCAGAGTCGGGCTGGAGGGTAAGGCACGCAGGACGAAGGAGAGTGAGGGGTCACCGTGCTGGGTGGCAGGCTGTCACAGAGCCGCTGACGGGCCGGGCAATGAGCCGGGACCTCACCCGACAGGGAGGAAATGGAAGCAACAGAGGTGTGTAAGCAAGGAAGCGGCACTCTCAGGTGTGATGTTAGGAAACATCTCTCTGGCAGCTGTGTGGGATTTCACCTATCAGAGGGGCTTTCGGCTTAGCCTGTCTTTTGACAAGGCAAGGCGGTTTCTGTTTCCACCACAGCTCTCACCGCGGTGCTGACTTGCTCCAGGCCTGCAGTGTGTTCAGAGTGACCCTCCGGGATGGGTGGGCTTTCGCATTCTGACTGCCGGGCTGCAGGGTCTTCTCCTCTGAGGGCCCTGCCAGGAAGCCTCTGGCACCGGGAGCGGTCACAGGCGTGTCCTTGGCCGCCGTGGGGGCCGGAGACTGTTTCGCCTGAGGGGGCGTCGCGGAGGGGCTGCTGGGGTCCCGGACTCTGCTGCTGGGGGTTCCCTCTCCCAGCCTGGGTCCTGGCGAAGACCCTGGGTGTGTCTGACTCTTGGTTTTCTTCGCTGTATCGGGAGTTCTCACGCACAGAACTGGCTTCTCTTTCAAGCGAATTCCAAGCTCGTCCTTCTCGAACGTCACGAAGGAGCAGTAACCGTCCGTGGAGGAGATGGCCAGGAAGGCCCCGTCGCTGGACCTGCGTTCCCGAAACAGGAGAGGAAGCGAGAAGCTTTACCAAAGTCTACAGGCCACTCTTAGCGCCCTCATCACTGGCTAGGAAGTGGACGTTCAAGCAAACTCACAAGCTTTGTCTGAAGGCAAAGCCGTCAAGGGAAAAACACGACTGAGAAAGGATCTGTGTGGGCCCCTCCCTCACGCCCTTTCGCCTCCCAACCCACCTCTGCTTCGTCATCAAATTCACCGGAATGAAGGTGAGATGACCTTGTTTTTTTTCTTTTTTTTCTTTCCTCCAAGAGAAAAAGAAGATGAAAAGAAGATAAAGAGTGATAAAGAGCAAGAACTAGATGGCAGGTGGGCAGGCCCAGCCTGGGCCCGAGCAGACAGTGGAGACAGAACTGGGAGCCCAGGGGTGCTGAGAACCCCAGGCAGAAAGGCGAGGGCAAAGTGACCCCTCAGGACGGGCACAGTTCTGGGGCCCCTCCTTGTCTGCGCAGCAGGGGCCCGCGTGTGTGGGCTTCCTCCCGGAGGGCCTGGCGAGTCCCCACAACACCAGGGACCCCGGGCCTCCCCTTGGTTTATGACGATTAGATGAACCACACACAGTCTGCACGGCATCAACACCTACTGCAGTCACAACAGGAAGCAGTATTTTAGCAAGTTAGAAACAGCTTTCCTTTTTACGTTGATTCCTTTAAAAAAACTGGTAAATAAGGGCCAAAAAAGCCAACTGTAGGATGAAATGCTCCCTGACCCGAGGGGCAACTCCAGGGGAATGCACGCTGTGCCCCCCATCCACTCACCAGGAAATATCGCTCAGGGTGTGGTAATGTATGTTAGACACGTAACCAAACGGGAACAGCTGCTGGGTGTCGTACAAAAGCACAGAGTCTTCAGAAGCCACAGCAAACACCAAGCGGTACGGCAGGCTCACCAGCTCCACACCTGGCTCTGGTGACGGGCGAAATCAGGAACAGAGAAAGTCAAACAAGCAAAAGCGAAGTTCCCAAAGAAAACAAATTTCCCCCAAAAGCCCTCTCCCCAGGGATGTAAGTGATGTAATTTTACCAAATGCTTTACGGAAGAATTCAGTTTTTTGTATTATTTTATATAGGAATATAAAAATCAAGGAGAACCACGCAGGAACCAATGAGGACACTGTGTTATGATTCAACACTCATGGGCACCTGCGGTTCAAAAAGAAGAGAAGAAAAAGTTGTGTGAATGAGGCAAGTCACCCTGAGGGCTCACTGCCTGATAAGGAAAAATCAGGGTCACCTAGAAGCATTTCATGAAGTGATGTTTTAATGCTGTCAAGTTAATCATAGTCATTCACATAAAGGATTAGAAACTTAAAAACAGCTTCTGCGTCCAGCCATGGAGTAAGAGAGACCTGACTGACCCTTCACCTGAAACAATTAAAATACCAGGCAAAATACTGAAACAGGTTTTTTTAAGACACTGTCCATTAGGCCATGAAGGACAGCCATCCCTCAGAGACAGGAAGCGAGAGAGGTGAGCCCTACGATCACCTCCGCTTACTGCCTGGAGTTTCCAGGCCCAGCAAAGGTGGAGGGAACCCAGGCGGCGCCTGGCAGACGCCCTGAGCTGGGAGGCCAGGAGGCCAAGGCGACTGGAGCGCGTGGGTGGAGGAGCAGAGACAGAGCTACAGGGGCCTCGAGTCTTCAGCTGAGTGCTGACCAGCGCACACACGTGAGAAAACTAGCCAGGGCCAGAGTGAGAACCACGGGAAAGAAAGAGCCGTCCCTAAGGAAACCGTAAGCAAAATGAAAAGACAATCTACAGAATGGGAGAAAATATTTGTAAATGATGTGACCAACAAGGGATTAATTTCCAAAATATATAAACAGCTCATAACAACTCAACAACAAAAAAACAACCAACCCTATCCAAAAATGGGCAGAAGACCTAATAGACATTTCTCCAGGG
This sequence comes from Balaenoptera ricei, assembly GCF_028023285.1. Taxonomy (NCBI): domain Eukaryota; kingdom Metazoa; phylum Chordata; class Mammalia; order Artiodactyla; family Balaenopteridae; genus Balaenoptera; species Balaenoptera ricei. The sequence continues at coordinate 152,749,397 of NC_082642.1, read as the reverse complement.
AAGACATACAAACGGCCAATAGGCACATGAAAAGATGCTCAACATCTCTAATTATTAGAGAAATGCAAATCAACACTACAATGAGGTACCACCTAACACCAGTCAAAATGGCCATCATTAAAAAGTTTACAAATAACAAATGCTGGAGAGGTGTGGAGAAAAGGGAACCCTCCTACACTGTTGGTGGGAATGTAAGTTGGTACAGCCACTATGGAAAACAATACAGAGGTTCCTCAAAAAACTAAAAATAGAGCTACCATATGATCCAGCAATCCCACTCCTGGGCATATATCTAGACAAAACTATAATTCAAAAAGATGCATGCACCCCTATGTTCATAGCAGCACTATTCACAATAGCCAAGACATGGAAACCACCTACATGTCCACTGACAGATGAATGGATAAAGAAGATGTGCCATACACACACACACACACACACACACACACACACACAATGGAATACTACTCAACCGTAAAAAAGAACAAAATAATGCCATTTGCAGCAACATGGATGCAGCTAGAGATTATCATACTAAGTGAAGTCAGAAAGAGAAAGACAAATACCATATGATATCACTTATATGTGGAATCTAAAATATGACACAAATGAACCTATCTAGGAAACAGATAGAGAATCATGGACATAGAGAACGGACTGGTGGTTGCCAAGGGGGAGGGGGTCGGGGAGGGATGGAGTTGGAGGCTGGAGTTAGCAGATGTAAGCTTTTATATATAGAATGGATAAACAACAAGGTCCTACGTATAGCACAGAGAACTATATTCAATATCCTATGATAAACCATAACAGAAAAAAAAAAGAATGTATATATGTATAACTGAATCACTTTGCTGTACAGCAGTAATTAACATGACACTGTAAATCAACTATACTTCAGGGCTTCCCTGGTGGCGCAGTGGTTGAGAATCTGCCTGCCAAAGCAGGGGACACGGGTTCGAGCCCTGGTCTGGGAAGATCCCACATGCCACGGAGCAACTGGGCCCATGAGCCACAATTACTGAGCCTGCGCATCTGGAGCCTGTGCTCCTCAACAAGAGAGGCCACGATAGTGAGAGGCCCGCGCACCGCGATGAAGAGAGGCCCCCGCTTGCCACAACTAGAGAAAGCCCTCGCACATAAACGAAGACCCAACACAGCCATAAATAATAAATAAATAAATACATAAAAACAAAAAAAAAACTATACTTCAATAAAATTAATTAGTTAATTAATTTTTTTAAAAAAGAGCCACCCCTGAAGCTCACACAAGGCTAGAAACAGCACATGTTCCCACCAGCCAGAGTGGAAAACCGCCCACTTCATGGGCATCAATTAGAGCATCCAGGCGGCTCTGCCTCGGTAGTGGAGAGATTAGCCCTAGACTAAATGCCCCTGTGATCCCACCTGACAAAGCCTAACAGCAAGACCCCTAAGATGCAAAGTGTTTCCAAGCAACCTCACTGCATCCCAGAATAAAGCTCAAGGATATTTATAAGGATGAAAATATATCCGGCATCCACTAAGGTAAAATCCACAATGTCTAATAAAAAATTATCAGATGGACTTCCCTGGTGGCACAGTGGTTAGGAATCCACCTGCCAGTGCAGGGGACACAGGTTCAATCCCTGTTCCAGGAAGATCCCACATGCCGTGGAGCAACTAAGCCCGTGCACCACAACTACTGAAGCCCACGCGCCTAAACCCCGTGCTCCGCAAAAAGAGAAGCCACTGCAATGAGAAGCCCGCGCACAGCAACGAAGAGTAGCCCCTGCTCGACGCAACTAGAGAAAGCCCGCGCACAGCAATGAAGACCTAATGCAGCCAAAAATAAATTAATTAATTAATTAAAAAAAAATTATCAGGCATTCCAAGAAGCAGAAAAATATGACCCATAATGAGGAGGAAAAAATCAATCAAAACCAATCCTTTGTACACAAAGCCATTAAAAGAGTTATTGTAACAAGTGCATTCCACGTGTTCAAGAAGCAAGAGGGAAGGTGTAAAGCAGAGATACGTGAGGAAGACCCAAGTTGAACTCTAGAGATGAAGACTACACCGTCACAGATAGAAAATACACTGGATGGCACCAAGGGCAGGTGACACGGAAGATTAGTGAACTCAAAACAAGCTGTAGGGGGCTTCCCTGGTGGCGCAGTGGTTGAGAGTCCGCCTGCCGATGCAGGGGACACGGGTTCGAGCCCTGGTCCGGGAGGATCCCACATGCCACGGAGCAACTAGGCCCGTGAGCCACAACTACTGAGCCTGCGCGTCTGGAGCCCGTGCTCCGCAACAAGAGAGGCCGCGATAGTGAGAGGCCCGCGCACCGCGATGAAGAGTGGCCCCCGCTCGCCACAACTAGAGAAAGCCCTCGCACAGAAACGAAGACCCAACACACCCAAAAATCACTCAATTAATAAATAAATTTATTTAAAAAAAAAAAAAAAAAAACAAGCTGTAGAAACTATCCACAGAGAGGAAAGAAACAAGTAAACAGAGCATCAGTAAGCCATGGGTAACTTCAAACAGCCTAATACATGTGTAGCTGGAGCCCCTGAAGAAGAAGAGAGAGAGGGGGGATGACAGAAAAAGTATCTGAAGAAATAACTGGCAAAGTTCTCCAAATTTGATGAAAACTATAAACTCGTAAATCTAAGAAGTTCAATGAACCCCAAGCACAAGAAACATAAAGAAAACGGCAGCAGGCACACCGTAATCAGATTGCTGAAAGCCACTGTTAAAGAGAAAAATCTTAAAAGCAGCCAGTGGTGGAAAAACAGTTAAACAAAAATCCAATTCATATAATTTTTCCATAATTTTCCATAATTTTCACTGCATAGGAAATCAATAATAAATGACATTCAACCTGCTTCAGTAGAGAAACAAAGCTAGTATTCTTAGTCCTTTAAAGTTGCTTGCAGCAAAGAAAGTGTATCCTAGACAACGCAAAATCTGACACGTATTTTGATAACATCAGTCTTTGCTCTCAAGACTGACCAAACTGAACCAACCCACATACTCACCTCTCCCCACCCACCCTGGTGACCTGCCTCAGAGAACGTGACACACCCCTGTGGCTCTAAGGTACCTGCTTCCACCACTGGCCTCAGCTCAAAGTAGACGGGGCAGCAGCGAACAGCGAGCGTCGCCTTCCCAGGACACGGAAGATGGGCGATAGGCCTGCAAGATGAATCGCGGTTTTGCAAAAAGGCACCGTCACTCAACAAAAGCAAAAAGAAAGGGTAAACGTTTCAAAGATTTCTTCAATTGCATACCTTTTAAGATTTTTCCTGGAGAAAACATAAGTTGTATTTGTTACGTTTTCACCGGATTCCACACATCCAGCTGGGGAAGCAGTAGAGGAAGGCAAGGCCATGTGTTATTAAACTGTCCATCAGCAAAGACGCAAGAGCATCAGTTCTGGTTTGTAAAAGATTTTCCCCAAAACATTATTACCTGGACAATGTTTCTGTGACTGAGGACAAATGCAAACACCCTGTCCCTGCCTGGGCTCAGCCCTTTACTCCAGTTCTACCCACCTGTCACCTCCCCAAGGGGCTCAGCTGCCCCAGAGCCCCTTCTAGGTCTGGGTGGGAAGAACATAAAGCAGGGAGCCCTGACCACAGCAGACCTTTGCCTGGGAATCCAGCCAATTCCTGCTAGTGAAGTGCTATGATCAGACCCCCGGCTCTCTGTCCCCTGGATTCTGACCTCAGTTGCCACCCAAAACCTGAGACTCAGGCCTTTTCCCATCAGCCTGATGGAGCCCAAAGGCTGCCAGGAGACCAGCCCTCCGCTGACATCTCCAGCCCCTACAGAAGCTGCCTTTGCCCTGGGGAGCAGTCCACATCTGAGAGCCCTTCTACACTCACCTCAGGCTGTACTCAAAACCAGGTCAGATCCTGTTGGAGAATGACCGTCACACACAGTTACTCTTGGGAACATCTCCCTGTTTTACGTTAACATTTCCTGACACACACACACACATATATAATCTTCCATGTGACCATTTCATACCCGCTGGGGAGGGCAGCAGACACAGCCAGTAGTCTTTCTACTCTCTTCCCATCTCACCCCATCCTTCCATCCCCAAGTAATCCATTTTAACAAACCATCAGGTCATTCTATATTTCCTCCATGCTCACATAATTGTTCCAACCAGTTATAACTCAATCGCTTGTATATTCATATGGTGGGTTTTTAAAATCTATTTTACAAAATTGGATATTATTTATACTGCTGCTCATTTTGCTTTTCTCAGTCAATTACTCATGACAGTTAACCTGCGTGACACTAACGCATCCTTTCTTCAGTAGCTACCTACTATGCACTGGTCTGAAAATACCGTAATTTATTCACCCATTCTCTGTTAACGAGTATTGTTTTGTTTTTGTTTTTTTACGACTAAGAGCCATGCTTGGACTTCCCTGGTGGCGCAGTGGTTAGGAATCTGCCTGCCAATGCAGGGGACACGGGTTTGAGCCCTGGTCCAGGAAGATCCCACATGCTGCGGACCAACTAAGCCACAACTATTGAGCTTGTGCTCTAGAGCCCGCGAGCCACGGCTGCTGAGCCCATGCGCCACAACTACTGAAGCCTGCACTACTAGAGCCTGTGCTCCGCAACAGGAGAGGCCACCGCAATGAGAGGCCCACGCACCACAGCGAAGAGTAGCCCCCGCTCGCCACAGCTAGAGAAAGCCTGTGCGCAGCAACAAAGACCCAACACAGGCAAAAATAAATAAATAAAATAATTAATTTAAAAAAAAGTACCTGTCATTAAAAAAAAAAAGCCATGCCTGCAATAAACATCCTTGGACATATACTCTTACGTACTGTTTTCATTTCTTGCGGAAGTGAATGTCAGACAAGGGGCGGATTGGCTGAAGAGTACATGCATTAAATGGTTACCAGACTGCCTTCCCAGAAGGCTCTAACAATCCACTCTCTCCAGCAACAGCCATACACACGCCCATCAGCGACAGATATTTTCACTTTTTTCCAGCCTGAAATGAATAAAGGGATACCTACTGACGTCACATTAACTTGCGTTGCCTTGACTGTCGGGTTTCCGAACACCTCCCTGTGTGTGCCAATTTTGCACATAGATTTGCTCTTCTATGAGCCGCCTTTTTGTACCTTTCTCTCATTTTTCTCTTTTGGGTTTTTCTCCTTTTGTCTTTTTGTTCTTCTTGCCAATTTGGAAGAGCCATTGTATATGATATCTGTTAGCGCTCTCTTTTCTGTACCATAACCATTATTTTCCAGTCCCATCATATGACTACTGATTTTGCTTACTGCGTCTTGTGCCATACAAAAGCTCTACACTCAAATACAGCAAAGTAGGTCTATCATTTAAGAGCTTCTGGGTTTCCAGTCTTAGTTTGGTCTTCCCCAGTCCTAGAATGTCCTCCTAGATTTTCTTGCAAGAGTTTTACATTTTTACCATTTTTAAGTATTGAATTCACCTGCAGTTTATTTTATTTATTTATTTTTAAGATATATTTATTTATTTATTTTTGGCTGCACTGGGTCTTTGTTCCTGCGCGCGGGCTTTCTCTAGTTGCGGCAAGCGGGGGCTACTCTTCACTGTGGTGCACGGGTTTCTCCTTGCAGTGGCTTCTCTTGTTGTGGAGCATGGGCTCTAGGTGTGTGGGCTTCAGTAGTTGTGGCACGTGGGCTCAGTAGTTGTGGCACGCAGGCTCAGTAGTTGTGGTGCACGGGCTTAGTTGGTCCGCGGCATGTGGGATCTTCCCAGACCAGGGCTCAAACCCGTGTCCCCTGCGTTGGCAGGTGGATTCTTAACCACTGCACCACCAAGGAAGCCCACCTGCAGTTTATATATAAGCTAAGAGTCCAATTTAATTTTTTTCCAGACAGCTGGACACTCCAGAACCATTCACTCAATAATCCATTCTTCCCACTGAAATACCACTCAGGTCACCTATCAAATTCCCTTTTATCCCAGAATCTATTTCTGGATTCTCTGTTCTGATCCACTAAGCTATATGTTTATTCCTATACCAATACCATACTGATTTGATAACAATAGCACTACAGAGTCTCTGACATTTAGACAGGCAAATGCCTGCTCAAGTATTATTGTTATCTTTCATACTTTTTTACTATTCTTTGCATTTACTCTCCTAAACAAATCCGAGATGTCATCCAATTAATTAAAAAACCAAAAAGCCGAAACAAACCAACAACAAAAAAAACCTTAAATGGGATCCTAATTGGAAATCAATTATCATGTTAATTTTTAGAACACGAAATCTATTTGTTCAGAACTTGTTTTATAACCATCAATAAGACCTTCTAGTCTTCTTCATAAAGGCTCTATGCCCTATTAAATTTCTTCCTATGCATTTCCATGTCTTCTGGGGTTTGCACTGTTATGAATGGAACAATTATCCTTTTCACATTTCTAAGTACTTATTCTACTGTAGCAGATACAGATTTTATGTATTTTACAATATCTAGCCACCTTATCAAATTCTTTTTTTTATTCTGATAGTATTTTTTAAATCTCTTGGATTTTCTAGAAACACAATCCTATCACAAAGTTTTATCTCTTCCAATCTCTGTAATTTCATTTCCTGCATTTATTAACACCACCAAGAATAATAATGGTGGTGGCAGATACCCATCTGGTACCCGATTTTAAATGAAAATATTTTTGGAGCTGCCATTTAGGAAAGGACCTGCTACTGAGTTTAGTAAACAAGTTTCAATATACTTAAGCAACTACTTACTCTTGGTCCTGGGACCCCCCCTAGGCCAATGTCATTCTCACGTGTTCCCCAATGTCCTTTTACAGCCTAACCCACACATGTGTGTATGTTTCACACACTCTTGGGGTCTCCTCTGCCCAGCCTGGCGGGGACACTTAGTGGCAAACCTGACCTGTGCCCTCCCATTTGGCCCAGCCCTGGGTCATGTCATCGTATCATACTCAGGATGGTATCTGAGCCATGGAGAGCAGGGGACGGTCTCCTCTGAGACCATGTTGGCAATAGCACTGCCCTGGCCGATCCTGCTGGACTCAACCTCTCACCCTCCTGCCGACAATGACCCTGACGTGTCCTTGCTGATTCTGCTGACCTGTCAGACTTGACCACTACACTCCCACAAGTTATTCCAACCAGACTTGTCTGTGCCTAGACCCTGTCACAACAGGCTGCTTCATTATTGAGAATAAAAATGATAAAGGCACTTTATCATTAGCTTTAGAACGATGACCTCCATATACATGTCTAGGAAAAAGGCATTCATTAAAATTTTTTTAAAGTTGAATTTGCCTGCGGGAGTATGTTTATCACTCTAGTCTAGTGGCTCCCAAACTTGTCTGTACATTAAAATCACTGGAAATCTTTTTAAAATTCCAAAACCCAGACTACACACTCCAAACCAATTAAAACACAATCTCTGGGGGTGGGACCCAGATACCAGCACTTTGTGAAGTTCTCTGGAGGTTTCAGTGTGTGGACAAGTTGGGGACCACTGCTTTCATCAGAATTCCCTGAGCTGCATAAAGCATCACAAAATCAGGAGCACAGACACCACCACTGCTGCTCTCACGCCCTTAGATCAAAAACTTTGTTAAAACACACCTGGTGTGAGGAGCAAAGATCCATCAGGAGTGAAACTAAGTCTACGAAAGAATGATTTCATGCTGTCGTCATGGAACATCCGGTAACTTCTCGCCTGCGGCACACAGAGTCTAAACGTTATTCCAAACCTTCGCATTCACAATAAAGGCTTACCAATTCCTATTTTTTTCTTTGCATGTTGTCATTTCTTACTGACATAATAATAAGTGAAACTGAAATAAATTACATATCAAATAATCACACAAGTCTGCAAGGGCAATCACTCATGAACTGATCGCCCATTTTTGGTAAGGAAAGGTGTGTGTGTGTGTGTGTGTGTCTACGTGTTTGTGTGGTTCTATAATTATTATACAAATAACCCTCTGTAAGAGCACACACCACACTGTCAACAGTGGTTTGTCTGGGGAATGAGACCGGGAAAAGGCAGGAAGGTGACTAGGAGCCCTTTGCTTGTTATCTGTGTGTTTATATTTAGAATCTCCAACTGAATGAACCCTTTTTAAAAAGAAAATAGTAATCTTATCATCTTTTCAAACAACAGTTCCTGAACACCTGTGTGGAACAGTTTTCGCTACCATGCACTGACACTTTATGAACATTATGCATTTAATCCCCAACCAGCCATGACTCTCCTAACTACACAGGTGACCTCTCAGCGCCGGCCAGCTCACAGCCCACTCTGCCTTAACGCACTGTCCCAGGACTGGATTTGCACCTCATCTCTGCTTTGGTTTTTGTTGTTGTTGTTGTTGTTTGTTTGTTTTTAATTTTATTGAAGTATAGTTGATTTACAATGCTGTGTTAACTTCTACTGTACAGCAAAGTGACTCAGTTATACATGTATATATTCTTTTCCATATTCTTTTCCCTTCTGGCTTATCACAAGATACTGAATATAGTTCCCTGTGCTACACAGTAGGACCTTGTTGTTTATCTGCTTTGTTATAGTAACCAACTTGCTCCCTTTCACCTACTAGGATTAGAGTGCTATCTTCATTTGCCAGTTCTTTTAAAAATCAAAATCCTTTCCATTCCTGAGTACCAGCCCGATGGCCAGAGTCCCCCTCCACCTGCCAAGAAGGTGTATCGCCGCGGCTGGATCCACCTGCCTTCCTGTTGCCTAGTGCTGGGATCTTCCTAGTCAGTGGTTCCTGACCCTCGCTGCACCTCAGACCGCGGGGGCCCTGCCTGCCTCAAGCCAAGTGAATCACAGCTCTGGGGGTGGGGCCCAGGCACCCTTATTTTTACATGCTTCCCAGGTGACTCCATAGTTCAGCCAGGGTTGGAAACACCATCCTCCACCATCACCTCTCCCCTGGCCCCCAGACGTCCCCACCTCCGTACAGGCCAGCCCAGACCACCACGCTGAGACTTGGTGGTCTGAGAGGAAGCCATACTGCAGTTCAGGTGTCGGGTCCTGGAAACCAGGGGTTTAGCTACGAGCGATGGAGGAGCTCACGACTTCCTAAGTCCCAGCAACAGTACGGCTAAGATGGAAGGTCAAACGTTTTGTACCTCTCCTTCAGCCCCTACTCCAGATGGCATCTTTGAGACGTTAAAGGCCACTCGTTTCTTCTGTGCGCTGTACACCCTCAGGGTCCTAAGTAAAGAAGAAAAGTCTGATTTATCTCTTCCAGTAAATGAATTATGTTTCACAGAGAAACGATCTATTACCAGAACTGAAGATTGCTTCAACAACTTTTGGCCTGCAAAACCACTGACCAATGACTTTCACACTTAACTGAATGACAGAGGCAAATATTAACAACCAAAAGGATATCACTAACCAAGTGGGGAAATATGTCATAATTTCATTCTTTATTGGACGTTTCAACTTGTCAATGGACATAAACTTGTAAGCCTGGCCCTGTTTTTCAGGTCTTGGACATCCGGCTCAGTGGCCATCTGTATGACTGCAGTGAGATTTATTTTGTGTGGAACGGTCTCGCCCTCAGGGATTTGCAAGAGTAAGGAAAACAGCAGCAAGTAAATTGGTTGTTGGTAATTCATATTATGCCCTGAGCTAATCAAATTGTTTCACTCCTGACTGCCTGAATAAAACACATATACCAGGGGACTTCCCTGGCGGTCCAGTGGTTAGGACTCTGTGCTTCCACTGAAGGGGGCACAGGTTCGATCCCTGGTCAGGGAACTAAGATCCCACAAGCCACTCGGCATGGCCACACAAAAAAACAAAAAACAAAAAAAACCACGTATACCAGAAAATAAATGACATTTGGAATGTTACAGGAGATTCTATGAAAAATGAACACTTCCTTAGTGCTTTCATTCCAGGGCCATTTGAAATTCAGTTTGTTATAGTTAAAAGTAGTTGGATAAACATTATAAAGGACCATTATGACTGGTGAGTGATATGCTTGGCACCTCTGGGTTGTTTTTTTTTTTAAATTTTTTGTTGCAGGAACGCAATTAAATTATTGTGTTTAGGGCTTCCCTGGTGGCACAGTGGTTAAGAATCCGCCTGCCCATACAGGGAACGTGGGTTCGAGCCCTGGTCCGGGAAGATCCCACATGCCGCAGAGCAACTAAGCCCGTGCACCACAACTACTGAGCCTGCGCTCTAGAGCCCGCGAGCCACAGCGACTGTAGCCCGCATGTCTAGAGCCCGTGCTCCGCGACAAGAGAAGCCACCGCAATGAGAAGCCCGCGCACCGCAACGAAGAGCAGCCCCCGCTCGCCGCAACTAGAGGAAGCCCAAGTGCAACAACGGAGACCCAACGCAGCCAAAAATAAATAAATAAATTTTAAAAATATATATTGTGTTTAAATGTACCAGTAAACACAGCAACAAGACCTCCTTTCAGAGAAGACAAAATATCTTATTTTCATATTAATTTAAATGGAGTTGTTAAAATCACTATAGCAGTAAACTCTAATCAAAAAAATGAAATAACTATCCAACCCTACCACTAGTTATCTCTTCTTGCTTAAGTCATATTTATAAAAGACTTTTTCTTTAAAAGTTTCCCAAGAAGTTTAAATTTAATTCAAAGCTATTTCTGCATTCATTCACCCACTCAATAAAGATTTATTAAGTACTAACTTCGTGTAAGGCTCTTGTCCTAATTAGTTGCCAATTTCTTATTATGTTGTAAGAATAGCAGTAAAACAAAATGCTTTATATGAAAGCAAGGATGAAAGAATCAAAGCCAGACTGTGGTTTACATTGGTTAAGCTGTAATAAAATACCTCTGAAGAAAATTTCAAGCAAACAGAGATGAAAACAAGTTGCCAAATACTAACTTTACCTGTCACAGCTCAGGGTAGCAACATACTGACCCAAAGGATCCCAGGTTACTCCTTGTACATAACTTTTATGTTCATTAAAAATTGAGATCTTTTGTCCTACGAATAAAGCACACAACACACACATTACCAAAACCCACTAATGCACAAATGGTATAAACTACAGTTTAAGTGTTGTTCCTTTATGCCGTTCCATAATTCAGCAGTTGGTAACTGAGACTCTACCAAACTCCACGTCAGGCTCTGGGGACCAAAGATGACTTCACATGGCCCCTCCTCCCAGGGAGCTCACAGCTCATGGTGGGGACAGACCCACCACCAGGCATGCGCACTGTGACATGAGGCAGAGGAAGAGGGCAGCTAACAAAGCAGGGGGTGAGGTCGAGAAGGAGTGAGCTCAGAGTTCGGTTCTCCAGGTCAGGCACGATACAGGGTGCCGATGAGGGAAGAAGAAGGTATTCTGAGCAAATCCACGGGGTGAAAGTCAGTTTAGGCCTCTGGAGCAGTGACAAGTAGCCGAGACTGCTGGTGTGTGCAAGAGCCTCGTGTGCAAGGAAAACGGTTCTGGGGGTTCGTGGTGTGGCTCAGAGCAACGCTGCGCTGGGAAGTGACCTGCATTATAAAGATGAAACTGAGGGTCGAAGAGAGCACAGAAAGTGTCACTAGTTAGGAGGTGACAGCAGACCAGGTGAGAGATGAGGGCCTGAACCAGAGCATTGTGACTAGGGATGGGAAAAGGGCTTTGGGGGAAACATTTAGAAGATAAAACCAGTAGCACACAGAGATTACCCGGATAAAAAGAGGAGGGAGTTAGGAAGCCTTGGCCAGTCTTAAAAAAACAAAACCCAGGGACTTCCCTGGCAGTCCAGTGGTTAAGACTCCGCACTTCCACTGCAAGGGGCGTGGGTTCGATCCCTGGTTGGGGAACTAAAATCCTACATGCCGCATGATGAGGCCAAAAAAAAAAAAAACAAAAAACCCAAAACCTTCTTCTCTGGGGAGTGGTCTACACCCCGTCACTCACTCTCCCAACCTCCTCACCTCCCACTCACTCAACCCTCTGCCATGGGCTCCCGCTCCTCGCCTGCCCCACCCTGGCCCCGAAGTCGCCAGTGACCTGCCGGTGACTTTCGTGTGTAAAACACACTGCACAAATGTCAGGCTAACTTTCCTTCCCCCTCCCCTTCTTGAAGCCCTTTAGGGGAGTCTGCTGAGATTAAGGTGGCCAGGGGTGAAGAAGAAGGCTAAGGAGACCTACGGAGGTTTGCGGGAGCTGCCGGGGAGAACAGGAGTGGGATCGAACCTCGCAAGCAAAAGGGGTTGGGACCCCAGGACCCCATCTGAGGCTGGTGAGGATGAATTTGTAGCGGCCCAATCTGCAGGGTGGCCGGTTTGTGACCAGCTGTGCTTAGCCCGGGACCGGGAAACTGTCAGTATTGTAGCACCGATCCTGGGTTGGGGTTTTCTTGGTACGTCGGGTGGAAGAAAAGGGTCTATGTACGTAAATGATCCCTTTGGGGAGCAAACTGGATAGAGAAAATAAGAGGTCAGAGGGGCCGACAGAGCAGGAATCGAGAGGGCCTGGGGGACCTGAGGGCTCTAGGAAGGAAAGGAGCAGGTAGCAGAGGTGCTGAGGGGCCTGAAGGCGGCGGCTCTGGCAGGAGAGCAGGACGCCTGGCTAAGACGTCACTGTCAGAGCACTTAAGTGACAGGCCTTCAAAGAAGCCCAGCTACAGAATAGTGGGCTGACTGACAGGACAAGTGTGGACCAAGTGGGTGTTCTTTTTAAAGGGCCACCTTGAAGATTATGACTCAAACTTTGGAGGAACTAAGGTGATGGGCAGGAGAAGGAATCACAGCATGTGAACTTCCATACATAAAAATGTACTGACTTTAAACAATTTTGCCCACATTACACGTTAAGAAAAAAAAAATGACGGAGGCCTAGGATGTAGTCTTGATTTCCACGCTCCTCAAAACCGCTCCTTCCCCCCACACCCCCTGCTACCTGCTGTGTTGTCCTAGGAGAGTTTGCCACATGCCATCCAAAGACATCTTTTTAAAACATAAGTAGGGGACTTCCCTGGTGGCCCAGTGGGTAAGACTCTGTGCTCCCAAGGCAGGGGGCCCGGGTTCGATCCCTGGTCGGGGAACTAGATCCCACATGCATGCCGCAACTAAGACCCGGCAGCCAAAATAAATACATAAATAAATGAATAAATATTTTTTAAAAAATAAGTAAAATCACATCAGTCTACTGCTTAAAACCCTTCAGTAGCATGTGGTCACACTTTGGTTACAATCTGAGACCCGACCCCTGTGGCCTGGACCCGCCACGCTCCAGCCTCAGGTCCTCCCTCCCTCCTGCTGCTGCCTTCCGTCGATTTCCTGTTCCTTGGACACAAGCAGCAGCTCCTGCCGCCGGGCCTCTGCACCGGCTGTTCCCATGAAATAATGCACACGGCTTGCTCCCCGGCTTCATTCCAGTCTCTGTTCAAACTCCACAAGCTCAGAGAAGCCTTCCCAGATCACCCTATCACTCCCGGACCCCTCAGCGCGCTATCACTTCCTGACATCATGCGTCTGTGTATCCGTCTGACACCCCACTAGGACGTAGCCACTGTATTCACGCATCCTCCAGCACCTGCAAGAGCGCCCAGCATGCTGGCAGTGTTCAAGCTCATTACAACGGGCTTCAGGGGGTGACGGCTGATGGAGTGTCCACGGACACTGAAATTATCCGACCCACGGCCAGATTTGGGAAAAAGGAGACAGTGACGCTGGTCCTCCACATTGCCGAGTGTCTGGGATTGATGAGAAAGAGCATGACAGAAATGAGGCAAGACAGAGGACGCTTCAGCTAGACCGCACAGAACTAAGAACAGAGGCCTTTACAGCGTGCATGAAAACTGGGCTGATGCAGTGCTGAGACCACAGGGGACGCCAATGCCGCTGCCTGACTCCTGACCTGGGCACTTGGGTTGCAGGAGAATCAGCAGATAAAGCAGAAGAGAAGAAGAGGTTTGGGAGAAGACATCAAGCTTGAGTACAGGCCAGCAGGAGGTAATAGTGGTCAGGCGTCAGCCACCACTGGCTTTTGGCATTTCACTGCTATTTTCATACTACAGTAACTTCTCACATGTTTATTGTCCCCTCAACTAGTGAACAGGTTCTTTCAAAGCAGTGAGGTGTCCTTGGCTTTCCTTGATGTCCCGAAATGGAAACCTGATCCCACCTACCCCAACATCGAGCATGCAGTGCCTCACTGATTATGACTTGCTAACTTCCCGAGATCCTAAGCTCCAGGGCGGCAGGGATCAGCCGAGTCCCGCCCCGCCGCCCCCGTCATGTCTGCATCCCCAGGCGTGTGGGGTCTACCTTGCTTTGGCACCAGCAACTCATGACACCACTGCTAAGCCTCATACATTCTGACTGAGCCCTTAAAAATGCAGTGGGTCCATGGCATATGGGGTTAATCCCTAACCCATCATGCCAAACACCTATTTCAGTTCACTAAAAAAACTCTTCTGAAGCCTTTATAGGTTCAGCTTTTTAGACACTTAGAACAGTCCTTCCCCCGATAATAACAAAAACATATCAGCTACCTTTACTGACATCCCATATGATGGCCGTGTTATCCACAGAGGCAGAAGCCATTAAATTCCCATCGGTTGCCCAGCAAATATCATACACATCTTCTAAGTGGCCCCTAGAATCCAAAGAGGAGAAAAAGCAATTCTTGTCTCAAGGAGAGAAAAAATTGTCAAAAATTTAAAAGCAAACTCAGGGACCATACATTACAATAGGACTTTAGGAATTTCCACTAGAGCTATATTAGCTATAGCTATAAACTACTACCTTCAAGGATATTTGAATCTTTAAAATTGATTCAAGTGTACTAAGGAAAATTTTATAAGACAAACTAAGAAAATCCATTTTAATCATATTTTTATCTTTTAAACTATTCCCGTATTACTGTCTTGCATAAGTAAAAGTTTTAAGTGAGATATAAAAGTCAAAATGCACATCAGCTTAATGCCTTCAGGTGGTAAAGATGAATCCCTCCCAGGTCCCTCCTGAGGTTACCTCAGGGTTTTTACGACAGTCCAGTTCTCCTTGTTCAGCTGAGCCTCATCCTCGTCCTGAAAAGCAATCTGTTCTGGTTCCTTGTTGTCATTCACCTTCCACAGCAGAATGACAGCATCTGTGGAGCGAGTCAGTTAAAGATAAGCCACGCTTTACAAAGCATGGCTCCTTCGCTTCTGGATTTTTAGGGTATTAAATAATATCTATGTTGTTCAATAGACACTATGGCCACAAGGATTTACTTCTAAGAATTCGGGCAGGAAAAGCAAGTTTGCCTTCCGAACAAAAACTCCAAAATCAAACCCATACCAGATCAGAGCTATACAAGGTCACCTTAAACAGAAGTGTCCCCAGGCCGGCAAAACACTACTGCAAAGAGACTGACTACATTAACAAATCCACAGGCATAACCTGTAAGTGGCCGAATAGGGAAACAACAACAGAGGCACCAACGCAAGGGTTGGCAAATCATTCCTAGCTGTGTAACCTACGGCCAGTCACCTCCCATCTTGATGCCTCGGTCGCCTCACCCGTAAAATGAGGAGGCTAACAGGGCCTAGCTCATCAGCTATCGTGAGGATTAAATGGTGCAAGTGCATAAAGCGCCTACCACACGATGCCCGGCACATGGTAAGCCCGTACATGTGTCAGCTGTTAACACCATGGACGTGTCAGATACCTTAGCGTGATGTCATCGATTGTCTGAGTCCTCTAGCTCCCCACGTTCTGACGCCACGCTCACCACATAACCTTCTGACCAAGACGTGGCTCCCCTTCGAGGAATGCCCGAAGGAGGAGAGTGAAGGAGCCGGTGGCGTGGACACACACGTGCTCTCCCTAAATTAACTGGAATCCCGGGAGCTTGGCTGAGATGAGACTGGCCCTGACGGACCGGCACTCGCCACGTGCTGACTGACTGACGGCAGGTTTCCAGGCCCTCGAGGCCAAAGGACTTGGGCTGCCCCGTGCGGCCTCACAGAGGACGGCCCGCCAGCCTCCCCACTGCCCCCCGTGGTGCTGCCACTCCCCACCCCTCCCTCGACGGAAACACTGGACATCAGGGCACTGAATTCAACCAGGCTTCTCTTCCTCCTTCTGCAAACAACATCTGAGATTTCTTCTTTCTTTTTATTCTGACTTCTAGACTATGTTAGTTTTAGAGCATGATAAAAAGATTTACTTCTTCTGTATCATTTTATGCCATTTAAGCACAAGCAGAAAGGGAATTTCCTGGCGGTCCAGTGGTTAGGACTCCGCGCTTCCACTGCAGGGAGCACGGGTTCAATCCCCGGTCGGGGGACTAAGATCCCGCATACCGCGTGGCGCAGGCAAAAAATAAATAAATAAGTAAAAATAAGCACAAGCAGAAAATATGAACCAATCTACTCCCACCAAAGAAACATAATTTAGAGGGCTGTTTAGACAATACTCCCCAAGCCAATTAATTCGTTAATTACACAGAGACATGGAACTGGGGCTGTGATCACTTACAGATGCTAAACTGACAGCCAAACAAGGCCAGGCCAGTCGCCTTGGGACTTAGAATGGTAAGCACCTACCTACTTGTCTCCAGTCAGCCCAGTGGGAGCAAGTGGGAAAGGGGCCGTTTTCAAACAGGTCTTCCCAGTTTAAGCTTTGCATCCTCCACCCCTTCCCACTCCCCACAACATTATTTTACTAAACTATCTAAATGACAGATTGAGAGGGTCAAGCCACCTCTAAAGTAACAAAGTATTGTCTAGCTCAAATCTCACTCTTCAACATGAGACACATGGGTATCTGGTTTCTGGAGAATCTTGAAGTACAATACTCACCATCCCCTCCTGATGCTAAAATTTCTCCATTTGGAGAAAAACGCACGACATTGACAGCTTTGGTATGGCGAGCAAGATTGGACAAAAATTCAACAATGGCCTTTCCATCTGGTCCTTTTTCTACCTTCCAGATCTGCTGATACGAACACATTCATTCAGAGAAACGTAGAGCGAGCACGCACCATACTGTACCGACGAAAACACCACTATGCTGATTTTCAGAAAGAAAACTTAGTCTTTCTTTTGAAATGTAAGAGGAAGGAACTCCTATCTGAAACATAAACCTACAGTCCCATTGCCTCCCACCTCCTTCTAGTGCAAACTGTTTCCCAGGAGGAAACTGGCTCAGGGTTCTACAGCAATGGGCGTCCAGTGACATCACTCTAGGTAACAGGACCCCAGGAAGAAAGGTGCTCTCCTCTGCTTTCGTTGTTGACTCAAGGCCCTGAGAATTTAGCCCTCTGGCCTAGATAACTAAGTAGTGTGTGTCTGTTGACACTCATTATAAATAGAAGAGTGGAGAATGCTGCTTAGTAGTGCTTCCCTGGGCCTTTCTGCCTCGGCCCCATTTACCCTGACAGCGGTGTCCACCCCCGCGGAGGCCAGCCTGTGGATCCTCCCGGCGGCTCCGTGCTGGAAGTCCAGGCTGTACACTGGCTCCTTGTTATGCCAGGCGATCTCACAAGTGATGACTTTCATCCTCCTGAGTCTTCAAGGGTCAGAATACCGTTCCTCGGGGACCGTTCTTTCTCCAAAGACAGAGGAAAGCTGAAAATCGTCGGTAATGAGGTGAATATCATAGCAGGAACGATGTACTGAGCGCTTAGTAGGAGCCAGGAACTCTGCTAACCGTTAAAAACGCACGCTGCGTTGGGAGAGGATGTTACTGCTGACCTCTGACGTTAACACCCAGCAAGTTTCACCTAAAATGGTTCGCTGAGTCGTGGCTGTTCAGTTTATGCTCCTGCTACGTCCGGAAAAGCAAAATGGGATACCCGAGCAGAGGAAATCAAGGCACCGGGTCGGGCCTGGCTGGGCGCCCGCCCCCGCTTAGGGGAGGCTGCCGGGCGAGCCGCCTGGGGGAGTGGGCCGCGTGGGAGGGGGCTACCCGGGGGAAGGGGCCGGGGCCGCGGGGGAGGGGCTCTCTGGCGGGAGGAGGCCGCCCAGGGGAGGGGCCTGCCCGGGGAACGGACCGAGGCCGGAGGCGAGAAGGCAGCTCCCTTCCCGCCGCTCCGGACGGGGCGCTGGGCCCGGGAAGCCGGGACCGGACCTGGCTGGGAGGAGGCCGCTCGGGGCCGGGGCGGGGACCGGCCGCGCGGACGCGCGCTTCTAGGGAGCTATCCCGGGTCCTCGCGGCCGGCCCTCAGCGAGAGCCTCTCGCCCCCCAGGTCCGGCCGGGAAACCGCGGGGACGCGGAAGCCAGCGCGGGGGAAGCCTTACCTACATGGACGCGGTCAGTCCCCGGGGCCGCCAGCTCCCGCCGCCGCGCGCGCCGGTTCCCGCGCGCTGCAGGCCCCGCCTCCGCGTGGGCGGGACTCCCGAGACTCCGCCTCCGCGTGGGCGGGACTCCCTGGAGGCCCCGCCCCGCCGCAGAGGATGGTCCAGCGCCGCGAGTCCTGCGAATCTGGGCTGGCTCCCGCGGGTTTATTAATTCCGTGCGGACAAATGCACAGGCGGAAGAAAGGGAGAGTCCATCGATTCATTCGTTCAATCACTTATTCCCTTGTTAATTCATTCTTTTAGCAAACATTTACTGAGCATCTGCTATATGCGGAACCCTGTGCCGGCCCTGGATACACAGTGGAGAGCGAAGCTGACTCAGACTTACCCTCAATAGAATTTACAGTCCGGTAAAAGGAAAAGAAGAGCCGTCCTGTAGGACAGGTGGGGAGGCTGTAACTCTTGAGACCCGCCCAAGACTACCAAGTCTTTCACTGGTGCAGCGAATATTTGACAGCTGTAAGCTGTATCAGGCCCCCGTTTTGGTCACTGGTGTTTCAAACATAAATAAACCACAGAAACGGTCTTCGGGCTTCCTGTCATGTACACAAAAAATTATAATTAAAAAATAAAGTGAAAAGGAGTATGAAAGGAACAATGTGCTCTTACAGTTCTGAGTACGAGGTTATTTTGAATTTGAAGGCTCAAAGAAGTTTGAAGAGAAGGAGGCATTTAAAGTGGGCTTCAAGTGATAGAGTTTCGGATGAGCAGCTCTGGGAAATGAGAATTGAAGGTAAAGAAACTCACCGTTGACAATAGAGGCACAAAGGAGGAGCAATGGGACCTGGCAATGAATGGGAAAGGATGGATGGCTCAATGACCCAGAAGCCTTTGGACATGAATAAGCAGGTCATATGCACATAAAGTTTCAAAGGCAGTTTCAATTCTCCTTCTAAATTAACTGGAATCCTGGTTGCATACATTACTCTGGGAGCTTCCCTGAGATGAGATTGGCCCGGATAAATGGACAATCTCCTTGTGCTGACTAACAGCAGATTTCTGGGCCTTCAAGGCCAAGGGGCTTTGTAAAATGAGTGCTACCCTGTGCAACCTTGCAGGAGACAGCTTGCCAGCCTCCCCTAGGTGACTCTCCCACTCCCCACTTTCCCCCTCCTCTCTCTCTCTGGATATCTTGGCCCTGAATTCAACCAGGTCTCTTCC